>NW_020838030.1:1035721-1272578 GCF_003676395.1 Aethalodelphis obliquidens | reverse complement strand
CCTAATATTCACAAAGCCTGTGGGGATTTTAATGACACGTGTCCTCAAAAATGACCTGGGTTAGGTAATCGAAAAAAAATTCGAAACACACAGAGTTTCAAGAAGCCAAATTTCAAAAGGGAAAGTTTACTCACACTGTAATAATACAAACGTATATGACATGCTGCTCAATATTAGTAATTATTACAGAAATGCAAATGAAAACTACATTGAGATAACTTTGCACTAGTCAGAATGTGTATCATCAAAATGAGTACAAAGTATAAATTTTGGAGAGGATATGGATAAAGTGGGTACCTCTTCGGCCGCTGGTTGTAATGCACACTGGGAACAGCCACTATGGAGAAAAGTATGTAGGATTTTTAAAAATCCAAAACATGCGCTACCTAGCGATCCAGAAATCTTAGTCCTGGGCATGTATCTGGAGAAAACCATAGTTCAAAAAGACACATGCACCCCAGCGTTCATAGGAACGCTATTTAAAATAGCCAGGACATGGAAGCAACCTAAGTGTCTAGTGAGAGACAAATTGCACAGAAGATGTGGCATGTGTGTGTATATATATACACATACACACAAAATAGAATACTCAACCATCAAAAAGAATAAAATAATGCCATTTTTGGCAAGATGGATAGACCTAGTGATATTCATACTAAGTGAAAGACGTCAGAGAAAAGAAATATTTATAATATCACCTACATGTGGAATTTAGAAGAATGATACTCATGAACTTATTTACAAAACAGAAATAGACAAGAAACTTACGGTTACCAAAGGAGACATGTGTGGGGGAAGGATAAATAGGAGGTTGGGTTTAAGGGATCCAGACTGCTATACACATAATGCATAATCAACAGTGTCCTAGTATACACACCGGGAATTAGATTCAATATCTTCTAATTACCTATAATGGAAACGAATCTGAAAAAGAATATATATTTAAATTTAGTTTATTTTTAATTTTTTAAATTTTTAAAAATTTGTCTATTTATTTTTGGCTGCGTTGGGTCTTCGTTGCTGCGTGCGGACTTTCTCTAGTTGCGGCGAGCGGGGGCTAGTCTTCGTTGTGGTGCACGGGCTTCTCATTGCAGTGGCTTCTCTTGCTGCGGAGCACAGGCTGTAGGCGCACGGGCTTCAGTAGTTGTGGCTCACGGGGTCTAGAGTGCAGGCTCAGCAGTTGTAGCTCCTGGGCTTAGTTGCTCCACGGCATGTGGGATCTTCTGGGACCAGGGCTCAAACCCGTGTCCCCTGCACTGGCAGGTGCATTCTTAACCACTGCGCCACCAAGGAAGCCCTATATTTAAATTTATATATACATATATATCTGAATCACTCCGGGGTATTTCAGAACCTAACAGTATTTTAAATGAACTATTCGTCAATTTAAAATAAAGAAGAAAATCAGAGGTTGGCAAGAGTCATCTTTCTTCTGGATCTTGTCACATCTCACCTGCTTTTGATTAATGCATTAATTCAAAAAGCACTAATATAGTATGCATCATTCTACCGCCTTGGCAAACTTCATGAACAAGACAGATGAGGACCTGTCTGCATACAGGAGTGCTATATTCTTGTGCAAGACAGTGAAACAGTGAGTGAGTCATAAGGAATTATTCTAAGAGGTAGACAGTGCAGCGGAGAGAACCAGAGAGTCATGGGACAGAGTGACTGGGGGCTTTAGTTCAGGGGTCGGGGTGACATTTGTGCTGATATCTAGAGGTGGAGTGTCCCAGGCAGAGGGCACAGCAAGTGCAAGGGCCCTGAGGTGGAATGAGGTTGGTGGGCTCAGGAAGAGAAAGGAGGCCAGGAAGGGGTGTGGGGCTCGAGGTTGCAGGGCCCAGGCGTGAGGCTTGAGTGGGGACTACGGATTTTGTTCTGTGTGCAGGGGAAGCCACTGAGGCAGGTGAGAGCTGGGTCTGCTGTATGGAGTCCCTTTAGCTTGGGTCGGGGCCCAGCGATGACGCTGAGTCTCCAAATGGGCTCCAGGGCAGGATGAGCCCAGAGCGCAGGGCTGGGTCTGGCTGGAAGAACCACAGCTCTGTGAGCAGAGGAAGAGCCTCTCGCCATCAGTTATGCAGGAGGGAGTGAGCACCTTGTCTTGGAGGGTGTGCAGGCAGGCTCCAGGTCACACCGGGTGCATTTATGTGGCTGGGCCAGAGTCGCTGGGGGCCAGAGCTGTGCACAGGGCACTGCTGCTCTCCCTAGCGCTGGGAGGGGGACAGGCTTGGGGCTCTTCTGCAACAGGACGGAGGTGTGGGCCAGGCCAGGCAAGACAGAGAGGCGGCACTGGTCCTACAGCCTGGCTGCAGGCCAAGCACTGTTCTGAGTGCTTTGCAAGAATTCCCTGTAACAAACAGAAAGATATACTGTGTTCTTGGATTGGAAGACTCAATACTGTTAAGATGACCATACTGTTCAATGCAATCTACAGATTCAATGCAATCCCTCTCAAGTTACCAATGGCATTTTTCACAGCACTAGAACAAAATTTTTAAAAATATGTATGGAAACACAAAAGACTCCAAATAGCCAAAACTATCTTGAGAGAGAACAGTGCTGGAGGAATCAGGCTCCCTGACTTCAGACTATACTACAAAGCTACATAGTGGGCTTCCCTGGTGGCAAATTGGTTAAGAATCCCCCTGCCGATGCAGGGGACATGGGTTCAATCACTGGTCCAGGAAGATCCCACATGCCACAGAGCAACTAAGCCTGTGCGCCACAACTACTGAGTCTGCGCTCTAGAGCCCGCGAGCCACAACTACTGAAGCCCACGCTCCACAACAGGAGAAGCCACCGCGATGAGAAGCCTGTGCACCGCAACGAAGAGGAGCCTCTGCTCGTTGCAACTAGAGAAAGCCTGCATGCAGCAACGAAGACCCAATGCAGCCAAAAATAAATTTATTAAAAACAATATGGTACTGGCACAGAAAACAGACATAATGATCAATGGAACAGGATAGAAAGCCCAGAAATAAACCCACACACTTATGATCAATTAATCTATGACAAAGGAGGCAAGGATATACAATGGAGAAAAGTTTAATAAGTGGTGCTGGGAAAACTGGACAGCTCCATGTAAAAGAATGAAATTAGAACACGCCTTAACACCATACACAAAAATAAACTCAAAATGGATTAGAGACCTAAATGTAAGACCAGATACTATAAAGCTCCTAGAGGAAAACATCGGCAGAACACTCTTTGACATGAATCGCAGCAATATTTTTTTGGGTCTGTCTCCTAGAGTAGTGGAAATAAAAAGAAAAATAAACAAATGGGACCTAATTAAACTTAAAAGCTTTTGCACAGCAAAGGAAACAATAAACAAACAAACAAAAGACAACCTACGGATGGGGAGAAAATATTTGCAAACGATGTGACTGACAAAGAATTAATTTCTAAAATATACAAACGGCTCATACAGCTTAATATTGAAAAACAATCCAATCACAAAATGGGCAGAAGACCTAAATAGTCATTTCTCCAAAGAAGATATACAGATGGCCAACAGGCACATGAAAAGATGCTCAACATTGCTAATTACTAGAGAAATGCAAATCAAAACTACAATGAGGTATCACCTCACACCAGTCAGAATGGCCATCATCAAAAAATCTACAAACAATAAATGCTGGAGAGGGTGTGGAGAAAAGGGAACCCTCCTACACTGTTGGTGGGAATGTAAATTGATGCAACCACTTTGGAGAACAGTATGGAGGTTCCTTAAAAAACTAAAAACAGAGTTACCATATGATCCAGCAATCCCACTCCTGGGCATATATCCAGAGAAAACCATAATTCAAAAAGACACATGCACCCCAATGTTCACAGCATTACCATTTACAATAGCCAAGACATGGAAGCAACCTAAGTGTCCACTGACAGATGAATGGATAAAGAAGATGTGGTACATATATTTACTGGACTATTACTCAGCTTTAGAAAGAATAAAATAAAGCAGTTGGCAGCAACATGGATGGACCTAGAGATTACCATACTAAGCGAAGTAAATCAGGGAACGACAAATACCATATGACACCACTTATTTGTGGAGTATAGAAAAATGATACAAATGAACTTATTTACAAAACAGAAATCAACCCACAGACATAGAAAACAAATTTATAATTACAAAAAGGGATGGAGGGGATAAATTAGCAGTTTGGGATTAACATACACACTACGTAAAATAGATAAACAACAAGGACCTACTGTATAGCAGAGGGAACTCTACTCAATATCTTATAATAACCTATAATGGAAAATAATCTGAAAAAGTATATATGTGTGTACAACTGAATCACATTGCTGTACACTTGAAACTAACACAACTTTGCAAATTAACTATACTTCAATAAAAAAAGCAATCCCCTTATAGATCCTCCGCAACAGCCTCGGAGGGAGCTGTATTATGATCTCAACATCAGAGAGGAGTGAAGGAGGCAAGAGGTTAAGTACTTTACACAGGTAGTCAGGGATGGAACCAGGATGTGAACACAGGCCAGGTGACCAAGACACTCAGGGAAGAAGGGAGGGAGGGAGACAGACAGAAAGAGTGGGGAGGGAGATTTCACTCTAGCATTGTCTATGTAGAATGAGTTACCGAGAAAGGTTTTTTGGTCTGGGGATTTGGGGAAAAGACCCTGCAAATCCCCCTGACCTCGCACACTCACAAAGGTGGCTGGGCCAGCGGGCCCAAAGGCTGCCTCAAACGTGGACCTGCTCTGTGAACCCAGGCAAGCCAGGCCCCTCTCCCAGCCTCCGTTTCCCCATTTGTAACAGCGGGCTGGGCTCATGACTCCCAAGGCCAACCACGTCTGTGCCAACCACTGACCTCTGGGGTCCTGACTGCCCTCGCTTCTGAGGTCCCAGTGTCCGCGGCACCATCCTCCAGGGCTGGTCACTTACCAGCCCCCCAGCAGCCTGCGCTCTCCTGGCCGGAAGGTCAGAGCCCTGGTTTGGGTGTAAGTGATACCACCTGGTGCTGGTGCGTGGTGAGCACCGCCTCCAATCAGCATGAAGGGGGCGGTGCTTCACTCCAGATGACAGCCGCGGGCTCAGGTGATGAGACCTCCCAGTCGCAGGACATCAGTAGAAGCAGCTGGAGCGGAGCCGGAATCTGGGGAGATTCCCCACTCTTTCAGGGACTCATGCGCCCTGAGGCAAACTGTCCCCTCCTGAACCTCTACCTCAATGTCTCCAACCTCAGAGAATAACACCCCGCTCTGAGGAATGTCCCGGGGCAGAAATGAAAGCCCTTTGTAAACAGTAAAATGCTTGCCAAATGTAAAGAGAAACAGCTGTATCAGAACAGAACGCACACGTTTTGGATTTTAAAAAGGAAATGTTTATTTTCATGTTATAAGGTGATTACAAACTCCTCTAAAAAAAAAAAAGCAAAGATGAATTTAAAATATAGGTATACATATTTATCTAAAAAGCCAAAGAAGAAAAGAAAACCCCTGCAAAATACAGGAATTCATATCAGAAAACATTTATACATAAAAGCTTGTATACTGCAAGACTGAGTTACACACCAAGGATTTTATTCAAATACAAATGCTCCTCCTCAGAAGAGTCTCTTGTTGGTTGATTTTTTTTTTTTTTTTTTACAAAAGTTTAAAATATCTTAAAAATATTTTGAAGTTTCAAAAAAAGTTCTGGTGAGCCAGACATATTTCTGGAAGGAAGCAAGACCCACATTCTCGGCATTCTCTTGTGCTAAATACAGTCACAGTTGCTAGGGATTCGAAAATTAATTGGGTTTAAAAAAAAAAAATTAAGCCAACATCTCGATTTGAAGCCAAGTATATAACAAGATGCTCCAATCCCTCAGGGAACACGGCGGAATAGCCTGTAGTGACACCCGTAAGAGAACAATGAAACCCAGCTTCCGAGCTGCAGTCTGAAAGCCTGGCACTGAGAGGGGGCACAGAGGAGGGGGGGAATGCTATTTCCTGGCCTCTGGGTACCTACACCCCTCTCCAAGTTTTGATGTCTGAGCTTTGTTGTTTTGTGGGTTTGTGCTTGCTGGAGTTTTGCACAGTGATATTCATAGCATCCACGTGGACAGCCTTGCCTGGCCCACCTGACCTTGGGTTTGAGGGCTGGATGGGACCTCTAGCCCCCTTGAGGGGGTTTCTCTTGGGTCCTTTCCCAGACTGTGTCTGAGGCTTGGTGTGGAAGGGAGGCACGCCTGCCAGAGCACTGGCTGCCCCAGCTGGAGGGGTAGTGCTGGGAGACGTTGGCTGGGGCCCTGACCGCCGTGTGCTGGCACCTGGGGACACAAGAACACTCTGGGCTAGGCTGAGGGGGGCTCCCTCTCCCCTCTGTCTCCCCACTGTCTTGGGGTGTGCTGGGGATCTGGGGTGAGAATGTGGCACTGGAGCTACAGAGAGGAAGCTGTGTATGGCCCAGAAATCATCCAAGGCCACTTCCGGCCACCTGGGAATTTCCCACGTGACCTCAGGCTAAATCCTGTCTGAGGGGCTCTGTCTGGACCCCTCAGTTTCCTGTGGTGCAACAGACGTCTCAGTGCCTCACTTCCAGAAGGCTGCTGAGGGGAGGGTGCCGGGTGGACCAGCTCCCATCCCACTAAGCCATAGCTTGGGATCCAGCTGGCCCATGAGCATGGTCACAGGGTGGGTTGCAGTTCACCGCGTCCCTGAACTCTGGGGACGGAGCATGTCCTTTTTCATAAAGGCTGGTCTTTGGTCTTCAGGGAGAACATGCCCCTTTGACAACGAGGGTGCTGACCGGGGGGCCCAGGAAGGCTCTCTATCAGTGACCGTACGGTTCCACCATAGGGACTAACCGGGCCCAGGCCCAGCTGGACAGAGCATCTCCCGAGGTGAGATTATCCTGGGGCCATTACCCATTTGTGCATGCTAAAAACATCCTTTAAACCTCTCTCTTGCATCCCTTCCAGATCTGGCTGCAAGCATCAGAATTTCCAACCCATCCCAGGCAGAGCATGGATGGCGGACTGCCCAGAGACAGGCGGACCAGAGTCGTGAGCTCCAATGACAAGTTTCCTTTATGTGGAGACATAGAAGTCACACACCATTACACATTGTACTCACAGAGCAGAGTTCTGCTGATACACAAGAGCTAGGGTATCAGACAGGAGGGTCACAAGTGGAGACAGGTGCTCGGGAGATGGGCGAGGGTCAGGCTTGGGAAAGTGGCTGACCTTCCTTCCAGGCAGGGCCTGGGGACTTGGTCTGCATGTGTCTTTGGTCTAGAATTTGGTCTGAGAATCTTATAAGAAGAGGCCTTTTTCGGGCTATTTCCAGAATGTTGCAATTTGCCTACGAACCCGAAACACTGTGGCCCTCCTCGCCCCCGCACGTAACCTGTCCCCAGTCATCGACAGTGGTTAGTTTACTAATGTTCCATAAGACAAAGGAGAACAGGTCACATTCCTACTTGATAAAATCAGGAAAAAACCCCAAAACAATACAATCAATCAGATACAGTAGCAACCATAAATGCATCGTAAAACAGGCACACAGACTTGCTGACGGTTTGGAATAGGATTGGGTGCTGTTTAGCAGGGTGTATGTTTTGGAGACAGCGGACTGTGAATGCTTGCTAAAGACGAGAGGTTCAGAATCGTCTCTGCCCCTTGGGAGGGGGACACCCGAGACTCCTCCCCTGCCCGGATTTGGGGAGGGGGTCCCAGGATTCAGAGAGCCCCTGCTCTGAACGCCAGAGCCGGATCCTGCTCTCCACACCCCCGAGGCAGTCACTGCCGTTTCCGCGTGACAACGTTTCCGTTTACTTTACACCCTGAACTTGGAAGTTTCTGTTTAAATGGCACAGTTTAGATCCAAATGCGGGCTGAGTGGAGGGGTGTCCGTACTTGGGATTTTAAAGGTGGAGTGCCTTCCATCCTGGTTCAGGGAGGAATGCCAGTTCTGGGGTGCCTGCCCCCGAACAACCCTGACTCACCTCCTGACCTCGATCCCCACATAGTGCGTACCCGACCCCAGCTTTTGCGGTGAAGGGGGAATAAAGAGTTTCCTTATCTCCCAGGTTACCAGCGTGGGTTGTACTTGTGCCTGAATTTGCAGGAAAGTTTGGGGATCACCTCATCCCAATGAAAGCTCGCTCCTGGCACTCCCTGCTAGGCGCCAGGGCGGCCCCGGGCTGGGGTCTTCAACAAGAGCCTCTGAGATGAATACAGAGCTGAGGGTGGAGAGCTGAGGGTGGAGAGCTGAGGAAAGAAGAGCACCGCCCCCTCCCCGGGGTCCCGGGCGCCTGGGGCCACGTCCTTTGGTCCACTTGCTCACCCCTCGCCCCTCACCAAACACGTACACCACGCTTCCCCTACAAGCAGCTGCGAGAGATGTCGGCTGGGGGAACAACCAGAAGCTGATCGGAATCCCCATCCAGGCCACAGCCCCATCTGCGTGAGGTCTGCAGCCCTGAGACCCCCGCTCCTGCTGGGTAGCCTCCACTCCCTCCCTGGGACGCGCCAGGAGGGACGCCGCTCCCTCGCACACGGACGGTTCTGACAGCCCTTCTGACTATCCCCGCCTCAGTCTCGAAATAAAAGGGACTCTGCTCTTGATGCAATGGTTCCCAGTGCTCTCAGCATCACACTTTTCCTGTTGGGCCTCATCTGTGGGCTTTGAGTCCCTTTATATTTGAGAGGTTGGTTCATTATTTTGGCATCTCTCTTGTTGGCTAAGACAAGTGTCGTGAGGCGTCTCCCGACAGCCTTCCTTTCTCCAGCCCCTCGGGGTCTGGCCCGATAGCTGTTTGCTTCACTTGAACCAGGCTGGTAAGGTACTACACCTTTAAAATGGGTCTGCTGTCCCAGGAAAATTCCACCCTGCGTTTTGGGGGCAGAACTTTCTGCCAGCTACACAGCACCGAAGAATTGCTTTTGAAAACAAGATCTATTGCTGGCAAGATCAATTCAAGTGGTAAAAGTGTAGGACAATCTCTACGTGTATACACAGTTATATGTTAAAAAAAATACAAAGAAAAATTGACCAAGTTCCCATAAAATACATCTAATTCCATACGAAAGCTCTGCCTCAGCCCGGGCAGCTGCCCGTGGGTATTCTTTTTGTACAAAATATCCCCAAATCAAAACAAAATACACATACACACGACACCACACACACACACACACACACACACACGCACACACAAACATTTTCTGTGACAATTAAAAAAAAATCCTAGTGCAAATATAAAGCTCTGTAAACCTGGTCCTATAAGAATCTAATGTTAGTAAACAGCAGGAAAGCAGCCCGTCGACTGGGAGAGAGCTCACATCATGGTCTCCACTATGATGTGGGTTGGTTTCCTGAGCGTGCTGTTAACGGACATGCGGGAGCTGTAGGGCATCGCCCCCTCTCGCTCCACGGCCCAACGGTTGGGTTCCCTCGGTGTCAGCAGGTACTTGAGTCTCTGGAGGAAGAAGCGGACAGGCACGGGGAGGCAGGTCAGCGGGCCCGGTTTCCCTCTTCACCTCGGGTCCTGCCAGTGTGCTCTGTGGCCTTTGCCAAACTAGTACCCTCTCTGGACCACCCATTTCATCCACTGGCAAATAGAGGACTTGAACTAAGGTCCCTCCAGGCCCTGAATGAGGGCAGAGTGCCCGCCGGTAGTTTCCTTGGCCAAGCCCTGCTTACACACCTCAGGGACAGGAGACTCACGCCTCCAAACTCTTTCCCCCTTCTCTGTCCCATGGAGCTGAAATACAGCTCCTTGTGATTCTCGTCCCCCTATTTCTCTGACTTGCAAAGCAGCTGAGTTCCTGCAATTTGTATGCCCGAGGTTGGGTAACTGTCTTGAGCCTCCCATGGCTCCCACTTTCCCCGAGGAGAACCTCCGTCTCCCACAAGCTGCATTCTCCATTTCCCCACTGAGGGTCTGGAGACCACTGCCTGGGTCTGTGCTGCCCCTCCCAACAGAGGGGACAGAGGCTGGACCACTGCCAGGCACACAGCAGTTTGTCCTCCCCAGGTTGCCAGATGATAGGATCAGTAAGGGAAGGAGCCCTCCCCAGGGCACCCAGAAAAGCAACAGCAGAGCTGGGACTTGAACTCAGAGCTCCCGCCTCCCAGCCCACCTCCCGCCAAGCGTCCACTCAGCAGCTTAAGTAGGAAGCAGGTGCTAACAAGAAACCCTCTATCTCGGCATTTACGTTCAATTTAGGTATAGAACAATTTTCAAAAGCTGCTTGTTAAAAGCTACGATATTTCATGTGAAAATCCAGACTTCCATCTACTCTTTAAAAACCACAGGTCTGGCCACCCCAGGCCCACATCTCCTTGAAAACGGGAGCCAGAGCTGAGAGCATCACTGCATCCTGCGATGGTCCTCGACTTCCCGAGCCCCAGCTCCCCAGTCCCCCTCCCCACCTGGGTTGGCTGCCTGGGCTCTGGAGGAAACAGACCAGAGGCCCCAGGTACAGGGCGAAGGTGGAACCCAGCAGGAGGGGAGGGCCCTGCCCCCCCTTCATCGCTTTGCCTCTCCTGACATCTGTACAATGGGTGTGCGCCCTGAACTGGGGACACGAGGCAAACACCCCTGGGCAGCTACCTGGGGCCCCGTTTATGCAGGAGGTGCAGACATAATTGGAATCCTCCCGGGATGGAGCTCAGAGAGAAGTTCATGGCTGGGAGGACCCCTTGGCAACCTGTGCAGGTAGGTGGTCGAGGGGCATGTGGTGAAGACAGGTGGATGGTGGCCAGGTGCCTTCAGAGGAGGGGGCTTTGGTTAACGGTCAGGTTTGGGGGTGAGGACCGGTTGTGAATTTGGGGTGGACTCGAATCCTTCCCCCGCACCAACCCCACTCTGCCCAAACCTCTAAACTTGGGATGGAACAATATTTTAAAATTAGGCTTCAAAGAGACACAAGTCAGTGACCTGTTGGGTGTAGCTGTGGGCACTGAGTAATCAGGACAGACATCCAACACCCCCTGTTGTGCCCTCCATTAACCCTTTGGTTTCTGGGTGGTAGGGACATTCTGGAAATTCCTGGGGGAGGGGCTGGGTCTGTCCCAGGCCCAGTATTTCAGTATTTTGACACACGATAGGGCCAATCAGCATTCTGGCTGAATACTGGGGTCCTTCCCTGTGTCCTCTGAGAAAACACAATGGGTCCAGTGCTGCAGGAACACCCCAAGCGTCCTCCTGGCTCAGACAGACCCCAGCCTCATGGTTTCCTCCTGGCATACATACCCCTGCCTACTTCCTCTGTCTCGGGAAGGCTGGTCTGGTCTTTTTCTGCCCGGCCCGGCATCTTTCCCCACCAACAACACCCCCAGGTCAATCCCCTGCCCACAAGGAAACCAGCCCAGCCCAAGAGGGAGCCAGGGCCCCAGGACATCCTGGCTCCAGATTTTTAAGAGAATAACAATAAAAACAGCCCAGAACAAAACAGTGCCGTCTTGGAGCCGGCCCAAGCCCAAAGGTTAAGGGAGAGTCTAAGAAAAGGATTTCTTGGAAAGAGCCCCGACTTTTGCCAGGGCCTGGAATCTCCAGGATTGTTGGAGGAATTTCTGAGAGGATGGTGGCGGGAGGGAGGCGCAGGGAGGAGACTGGTGGGCACAGGGGCCTGGGAGCTGGAGGGTCTGTTCGGTGCACAGGTGGCTTCTGAGGGTCGGGCAGCAGATGGGGCCACATGTCTGGCGAGGGGAACACCAGCACGGGCTGGGCTCGTCTGAAACTTGGCTCCAGGGCCAGGGAAGGCCTCTGGCTGAAGCTCAGCCTTGCTCGTGAGCTCCTGTCTCCCGTCTCACCACTTGGGAAACCTGGCCCCCACTGCTCCCGGGTGAAGCCCCGGCTCTTATCTTGGAATCCAAAGCTGCCACCACCTCTCCGGCCCCCGGCCCGGCCCTTGAATGTGTCACTGTTGCCCATTTTCCCACTATACACTCTCCTGCCCACAATCTCAACCACTCCACAGGGCAGGTGAGAGGTCTGGCGCTCAGAGAGGGCAAGTGACCTGCCCAAGGTCACACAGCAAACTGACAGCTGGCTGGCCTTCAGCATCCTGCCCCCACCCCAAATCCAGACTCGGGGCCCCGTGTGCTTACCACGAGGAACGGCCCTTCCGTCTGGCAGAGGCGGATGACCATGACCAAGGGGACGCACACAATGGAGGACAGGGCCAGGCTCCAGCCCAGCCCGATGGCCCAGTTGGGGTACACGTAGACTTTGTTGTAGGTCAGGGGTACATACTTGACGAGAGAGAAGATAAAACATCCCTGGGGAGAGACGGGGGCGGTCAGGGGGCTTCTGGGACCAGGGCAGGCTCCACCCAAGAGGCTCACACCCTTCTCCCTCTGGTGCAGGAGGGCCGCCGCCAGGGTAAACCTGATCAAGCCGCCTCCTTGCTCAAAACCCTTCTGCGGTTCCCCAGGACCTTCGGGATGCAAACTCCTTGTCTGGCCGGCAATTCCCTGTCACCTACCCACTGCCTCTTTCTCTGCCACTATACTCCAGCTACCTAGAATTCCTTTCAGCTTCTCAGCCGCTTGCCCTGGGGTCTCTGGGCAGGCTGTTCCCACTCACTGGGAACCTCTCTCTTGATCACCTTCTCCTCATCCTAAATTTGCACTAATGGTCCTGCCCAGGCCCCGCCCAGGCTCAGTCAGGTGCCCACACTTCCCTTCCCAGAAAGCGCGATTTTTCAATTCTTCATGATCACAATTACTCGTTCCCCACCCAGCCTGAGTCAATGAGAGCGGAAGGTGTGTCTGTCTCATTCCCCTGTTTCCCTGACATGTGGTGTAGCTCTGGGGGCACACAGCTTCCCTTCGGCCACTGCCACCCCTCCACCTCCCTCTCTGAGCCCCAGGCCCAGCCCCCAAGGCAGGGTGTGGACCTGGGCCTTGCTGCCCTGTTGGGGGGGTCCAGCTTAAGCCACGCCCAAGCCATTTATCAAAAACGTTTACTTTTTGATAAATATTGATTTATAATAATCCTAAGCATTTTTTAATCTTAAAAATAAGCATCCAAAAACTTCAAGTGAACTATATTTTAGGATCAGCTTGTCTTTATCTTGAAGGTTGGTTTTTAACCACCTTTGCACCCAGGGGTCCATTATCAGAACACAGCATAGGGCTCTGTCCCTTAAGCATGTCCACATCACTGACTGACAGACCTATTTCCAGCCAAACAGGCTCTTTCCCCTGCACTCTCAGTGTGGCCTTGCCTGCCCGGGCCTGCGATCCTCCCTAGGACTGTCTTTTCCTCTGGGAGGGTCAGACTCACCAATGATCAGTGATACTTCAAAATGGTGGTGTCAAAAGGAAAAACAGAAGTGGCTTTTAATTCTTAAGGAACATAGGGGTGGGGTGGAGTCAGCTCTGCGCCCCAAAGCCTGCACGCTAGGCTGGCTGGAGGGCTGCTTCCGGTCAGAACTACAGCCTCTCCGTGTAGAACCCAGTGAAAATGACTTAAACCTTCATTATCTAATAAGGGGGGTTCGAAGGGAAGACAAACCTATCTAAACCAGAATTGGTGAGGGGGTGGGGGGAATGCTCTTCATTAGGCACCTACTGTATGCCTGGCCCTGTTGTTGCTGTCCTATGTGTGGGGTGACGCTTAGAGGGGGAGGGTCCCAAGGGAGGGCAGCTCTGCCCTCCCAACCCAACCCGGGAAGCAGCGTGTCCGCCTGTGTCACTCTTCCCGCCACCTCAGAATGCAGCCTCTCACCTATCCAATCCCCGAGGGAGGGAGGGAGGGAGGAGGAATCCCATGGTCAGAGTGGTGAGGGGAGTTGCCCACAAATAAATCATTAAGTGAGGATGAGAACACGGGCTTTGCACCCACCTAAATTCACCACCAACAATGCACTCCCCGATCATGGTTACTGGCTGCTACAGCTTCCTTATATTGTGGGGAAAATCTGCATCTCAGATGAAAAGGCCGAGACCGTGTTCAGTAATAAAGTAACAACCTAAGACAACCTAAGACGGTCGCTGCCACTCAGCCCCGCATCAGTTGGTCTCCTTGTTTTACAAATGCAGGAACTTGGGCCCTGTGAGGAAAGGCCTGGAAACAGAGGTCACTGAGGGGAGGGCCCATTTATCTCCCGGCACCTGGTTCCTAAACACAAGGAACATTTCTGCCATCTGTGCTCCCCACGGTCTGAGCTGAGAGCAGCATAGCAGACGTCTTTCCTTGCAATTAGCTCCAAGCTCATGATAGGTTTCAAACACCGGCAAGGAAGCAGCTTTTGCTGCAGAGGACCTCCCTTTGGCCAGAGCCTCCTAGCGGAGCCTAACGGGTGCCTGGGCCCCAAGGCCGCATCCCCAGATGGCAGGTGCAGGAACCCTGGTGCGAAGGGGGACGTGCACATCACTGCCCTTGGGTCCTGGTGGCTACTAAGCTTCCTTGTTCCTGGGAGAGGCCAGGGTTCCTCTCTGCTGGGACCTCCCCTCTCCAGGCACGAGCCCCGCCCTCCATGGGAAACACTGCATTTCCAGGGTCTATGACGTCTCCATTCGACATTCCCCAAGGCCCCTCAACTTAATCAGTGACCCTGACTGTGCCCATGAACTCTGGAAGCGTTTGAGGAAAGGTCATGTACTCAGTGATGGAACCCTGCAATTTCTTGGCACGCCCGACTCGCGCCCCTCTGCCAGCACTGCCGTTCCGGCTCCCTCCTCCTGACAAGCTCCTACTCATGCTGCACAGGGAACCCTCCGGAGCAGCCTGGCCCCTCCCCAGCACAGCTGTCACTAGGCTTGTCAGAGGCCAGCACTAAGCAGATGCTGAGTGAACGATGCGTTAGCGGGTGAAACTGTCAAGCCCCGGGGAGGAACGGCTACTGCCCGCGGCCGTGCGGAAGGACACTCACAAGACAGAGAAGCGGAGTGACCACGGCCCAGCTGTACTTCATCCAGGGCCCAGGCCGATAGCCGATCATGTCCTCAATACCGTCATAAAAGTTATCACTGCCTGCAAGAGACAGAGGCAGACACATGTTGACCCGGTGTCCGATGCAGCATCCGCCCCGGGAACAGCACAGCAGGGGCTCAAGGGCCCTGGGGGGGGTGGCGGGGAGGGGGTGTCTCCAGGGCCTCATCCAGGTCCCTGCATCACAAATCCCAAGTGTTGGCAGACGTTTATCTGAAATGATCTAAAATTCACATGTCTCTGGGCACCCGGTATTTTTCTGGTAACTTTACGCAGACCCCCAAAACCCGGTGTGGCCATTCCAAGGTCTTGAGGAAGTCAGAATGGACCATTCCTGGACCCTAGAGTGGTTCATCAAAGACAGACCCCTGGCATGGCCGAATTCTGTGTTTGTCAAAGCATCCACTCACACCTTGCACCTTCAGCATGGGGAGAATCTTCGGTGTGGCTACGGTCATATTATTTGTGCTGGAAGGGGCGGCCTTGAGAGGAAAAGTCCAGGCAGGGAGCGACTCTGTGTCTGACTCAAAATGAAATTCCCACTAGAATTCTGTTTCTGAAGCTTCTAGATAGAGAAGCCCAAAGGAGAGACTTGAGTAAGATATGCAAACATCTCTACTCACCATATATCCAGGCAATAGCAAAACATTCAAAGAATGCAACCCACAAAAGGCATACACCGCTAGCTGCATAGTAGTCAAAGAGCTGAAACACATACATGCCACCCTGTGAAGAAAAAACCAGAGAAGGTGGGTTTGTTATTTGGCATCTCATTCCCTCAATATATAAAGAGATCTGGCCTGTCAATAAGAAATAGAAAATCCAAGGAAAAAAAAAGTGCAGAGGGTGTAAGGACCAGATACATGTCTAAACAGATGCTTAACTTCATGTTTGACAAATTTAATTAAAAAGATACACACACACAGAAAAGAAAGCAAAACATGTCTTTCTTAGCGAAAAATGATGGGTTCTCTTTAGCCTGTTTCCAAAGGAGGGGCTTAACACTCACTGTGGTCAACACAGAAGACTTCAGTGAGACCCTGTTGCTCAGTGTATGAACCTGTGGCCTGCCTTTCAGGGGGTGTTTCTTACAGACACTTCGAGAAAAGCATTTATTTTTACTTCTGGTAAGGAAAATCGGTGATGTGAAACCCCAAATTTGGGGGCAAATGCAACCCTCTGCTGGAGAGTATGGAGAGATGGGTGAGGGGCACAGGAGGGATCAGCCCGGGCCCGGGCTTAGGCTCACATGCTCACACGCCTCCCCTGCAGGCCTGAGAAGAGCCACTGCACACAGTGCGGTGGGGGTGGGGGGGGGCCGGGGGGGCGGGGACAGAGCTGTGGTTAAAATGGATTTCGGCTGAAGTACCCCTTTCTCAGTCTTCTGCGGATGAGATAGGACAGAGGGCAGAGGGTGGCCACTGTGCTGCCAGGGTAACAGGGAAGTGGGGCAGGGAGTCCTGGATGGGGCAGGACTCCTGAAGTAGGGTGGCCAGGAGCTCAGCTCTCACCCAGCTGCCTCCACGCTGGGAGCGGGGAGGTGGCGTGGCCTTGAACTGGCCTTTGAAACACATTTAGAGCAACAAGGGCCCCGCCAGGGGAGGCCCCTCATGCCAGGGGAGAGAGCCACCTACCTCCGTCACCATGGTCAGCCCCAGCAGGTAGCTGACACAACATATGGAGGCGATGAAGATTTCCCGGCGGAAACCCTTCCTTAGGAAGGATGGGTGAAGGTCGACCAAGGACGTGATCTGTCCTTCCACTTCCACAAACTGGGGAGGAAAGGAGAGGGGTGAGTGGCAGAGGTCCAGCAGCCCCTCAGCTCAGAGACAAGGCCCCAGCGAGGTCGGCTGTGGGGTAGAGTCCACACCATTGGGCTCCGTGTGGTGAGTAGTCCTGCCTGCTGAGCCAGGCCTGGCGGGCCACGCGCAGCTGTCCAAATACTCCACACCTCTGCGGCCCCGAGCGCTTCTCTGAGGTCCGTGCTGACCCTCCACCGGGCATGCCCGCTGGCACGCGTGCATCGACGCGGCAACCTCCCACTTTGGTCTGGGTCATCTTTGAAGCCAAGGGCGGTGCCCCATCATTTCTGGGCCTTGAGCACCCGGCCGGGCCTGGCGCAAAGGGCAGCGCGGCAGCACGTGACCAATGGGTGGTAACCCAGGCAAGTCTGGGCCTTAGCTCCCCATCCAATTCACATGGTGGTTTTTAACCCTGTGGGGATCGTGGGCCCGTGGGGGGATTTTGCACACGTGCGTGCACGCCCAAAGGCCCATGTGTGTGAGCCAAATGCGGCCTGTGACCCTGGGAACCCATCCCTGGGCTCCCAAAGGTAAAACAGCTGATCGAAAACGCCAGTCCATGAGTAGCTTTCTCGGGTGACCCTCAATCTTTCTAAATCATCTCATCTTTGCACCTAATGATTTATCCCGGAGGTCATCCCACATCAGTCCATGCAGCTGCCTCGGTTCTTAAATGGTGGCATAAAACTCCGTCCTGTGGACGCTTACCATCGTGGATCTAACCAGTGCCCTGCAGACGGTGTCCAGCCTCCACGGCTGCTGACCTGGGCAGGACTCTTCCCCCAAGTCTGTCTGTCTTTAGACATGTGTGCACAAGTATCTGTAGCACAGTCTAGACGTACGCTTCAGAGTTAAAGGCATGCAGATGCACTATAATTGGGGTGGCTACAGCCAAACTGCTCTGCCCACCAACACACCCTCTGAGGCCATCTGATTCCTTTAAACGTTAACAAGCTAAAACCTCGACCTGTCTGCTCTCTCATCTGGGAGAGGCTTTGGGGAAGGAGGTTTCCCCAGCCTTCCTACAAGACATGGCCAACCGCTGGCTCCTTTGGTAAGCATCATGGGACGATCGAGGAACATACACAAGGAGCAAGTCCCTTTCATGTGCCCAAAGGGGCTGGAAATTCAGGGAAAAGATGATCAAGAGGCTCTTGAAAGGGGTCCAAAGAGAACAGGGGGCTGATGATTTGACCTCTGATTGATGTGTCAGCCAAAGGGGTTCTGAGTCTAAATTGTCACTGGATTAGAGCAGACCTGCAGCTCAAACATTAAGCTTGAAAAGCAGTTAAAAACAAAGGTTCTGGGACTTCCCTGGTGGTGCAGTGGCTAAGAATCCGCCTACCAATGCAGGGGACACGGGTTCGATCCCTGGGCCGAGAAGATCCCACATGCCGCGGAGCAACTAAGCCCGTGCGCCACAACTACTAAGCTCTAGAGCCCTCGAGCCAGAACTACTGAGCCCGCACGCCACAACCACTGAAGCCCTCGCGCCTAGGGCCCGTGCTCTGCAACAACAGAAGCCACCGCAATAAGAAGCCCGCGCACCACAATGAAGAGTAGCCCCTGCTCGCCGCAACTAGAGGAAGCCTGCGCGCAGCAACGGAGACCCAACGCAGCCAAAAATAAAAAATAAATGAATTAATTAAAAACAGAACAAAACGAAAAAAACAAAGGTTCTTTCCTTTTTTGAGATTGGAAAATTAAAGACAGGAAGATCCAGTGTCACTGAGAGTCAGGGCCAACAGCAGCACAAGCTCCTTGTTTCCAAGTTCACTGCACCTCTGGGGGACACCAACCCCAGCCCTCACCCGCTCCACCAGCCTCTCGAGACCTCCCTCACTTAATAGTGGTGTGACCCTGACTTCTCTGAGCCTCAGCTTCCTACTCTGTAAAATGGGAGCATCTTGCGTACTCAACAGGGGTGATGGGAAAGATGGGAAATCATCAGAGTAGACTGGCAATGGGGTGATTCCTGCTAACGCACATCAGGGGCTGAATGGGTGAGCTCCTGGGCAAGAGGGAATCCAGCTCTCTTCTCCTTGTGCTGTTTGTTCACAGACTGTGTCCCCCTCGGGCGGGCCAGCTAGCGAGCATCTGCCTCCACATGGGTGACAGTCCGACTCCCTCTCCCTGGGAAACACATAGCGGTACGATGGCCCCTCAGCCAAACACAGTGCTCCCCCCAAATGCTAGGAACACCCCCTCCTCTAATGAGCGAGGCTCACGCTCCCCCTGCCTGAGACTGGCTGTGGATCCCTGCATGTCCGAAGAACGGAGTTCTTTGGGGGGAACTCAAAGGAAAGGCCAACTAGCAGGGACGAACTGGCAGGTCTGGGGACAGGCAGCCATGACTCCAGTCCTTAACCCACTGGGTGTGGCCTCAGCCCAGGGCCGGTTCCCTCTGAGCCTCAGTTTTCTCGGCTCCGGGGAACAGTTGTTCCCAGGCATCGGGACACTGTGGATTAAGGAGCGGATGCATAAAAGCTAGGTTAGGAGGGAGGGTTCGTGTTTAGTGGGGACAGAGTTTCAGTTTGGGAACATGAGAAAGTTCTGGAGATGGATGGTGGTGACGGCTGCACAACAACGTGAGCGTACTTAACGCCCTGAGCTGGGCGCTTAAAAATGGTTACGATGGTTGATTCTGTGTTATGTGTGTTTTGCCACACATGACACGTGAAGCCCGGTCCGAGTGGACAGCTCGCAGGGCAGGGCCCCTATCACTGCTGGTGCTGTACGAGGTGGTCGCTGGCATCTGTGAAACCTTCCCCCACGTCCCTGACTTCACAGAGCACACAGATGCAGGGGAGGGATGCCAGGGTTCGAATCCCACCATGCCCTTTCCTGGCACATCAATTAGGCAGGTCGTTCAGTGCCATGAGTTCCATGCTCTGAAGCAGAAGAACACCGGCTCCCTGCGAGGCTGGCTTTGAGAGCTTTGAGATTCCCTAAGCAAACAGCCGCAGTGGGCCTGGCTCAGAGGTGCACACCCTCAACCAGGGGAAATCTAATGAATAACCCCCTCCGCCTGTTCACGAAGCAGTTCCGTATCCCAAGAGGCCAATTTTGGGCCCATGGAGATGTCACGCTTTGTCATTTATTAACCTCTTTCTGTTTTTGTCTTTGGCTTTCACTGAGAGCTCTGGAAGAAGTGATAAAAGCCATTTGCTTGGGGCCTCTGAAGGCCAAACTCATTAACTAGGAATGACGGATGGAGCCCTCCTGCTGTTTACACAGCTCAAGCCCATCAACAACTGCACAAGTATTTTGTTTACAGTCTCCCAAATGTTTTCCTTCCGTCTTCTCTGATAATCCTGGTCCTCTTTCTGCCAAATCCTCCACTCTTCTCTTGACCTTGCTAGCGGACCACCTCCTCTCCGCTGCCTGACCTTCTAAGACTTTCTTCCTACCCGGTTCTGAATCCCCGGGGACCATCCGGGCACGGGCCTTGAGGCTGCTGCCCAGGGGGCAGTGGCAAAGCCCTCTCCTGAACAGGAGCAGGCCCCCACCTCTCACGGGGTGAGACCAGACCTCTGTGAGGCAGCCGGAGCCCAGCCTGCAGACGAGGCTGCCTTCCAGTGCCTGACCTCAGATGAAGGCCCATGTGGCCATGCGCACAGGGCCAGCCCGCCCTGCACACCTTAACTGTCCACCCCTGGAGCCACACCTGTGCTCTCGAGAAGGCCTCAGAGAAAACACACCTATCTCCAGGGAAGGTGTCCCAGGGGCTCACTCTACGGTCCTCCGAGCACCACTGACTGCTCCCTACCAGGCACTGTGCCTGGCATTTCCCACAAGGCAATGTAGGTATAATCATACCCATTTATCAGATGAGGAAACTGAGGCTCAGAGTGGGGGAGGAAACGTGTTCCATGACACAGAGCAGCATGGGGGCTGGGAACAGTGTTACTCCAAAGCCAGATGCAGACCCCAGCTGGCTCTCATTGACATCCCCAGGGGGTCGGGGGGAGGCCTGAGTCCTGGAGGGATGGGACGTGGGGGTTAAGAAGCACAGGAAATGACCATGGTGTACGTGGAGTCCTGCCTGTTGTGGAGAGGGGGCAGAAAGCTGGGAAGGCCGGAGGGCAGGATGGGTGTTGGCAAGGCTCCGGAGGATCAGTTTCCCCGTGGGGGCCAAGATCGCGGACCCATGTGCCCCAGGAAGCAGAGAATACAGCCGTGGTTCCAGCTGCTGTGGCCACACTTAGGACTGCCAGTGATGGCCTGGCCAGTGACCACCTCATGCCCTAGACAGAGGTGTTGGCCCCTTGCCCGAACGGCCTGTGTGCCATGTCCCTCCTTGGCCTGCCTGGGTGCCCCATGCTCCACGGCACACGTCACTACTTTAAGGCCTTGCCCTTCTAGTCGTACCCATGGCTCTCTGTGGACCACAGCCTGTGGCTGTCCGTTTCCCCGTGCCGAGGTCAAAGACTCGAGCTTTGGGGCAGACAACATCCTGCTGCTGCCCTGGGGCTGTTTCCACTCCTGGGGTCCCAGAGGAACCTTCGCTGGCCGAAGCTGCTGCAGGTCTGCAGAGGGGTGTGAAGGGGTGTCAGCAGCTCGCTCACAGCACAAAGAGGGCGGCTCTTCCAGAACCAGGTTCGGGGGGGGTGGAGGGGGGCGGAGGCGGTCCCACCCAGGGGCCATCCCCTCGCTCTGTACATACCTGGCTATCCAGTCCAAGCAAGAGAAGCATAATAAAAAAAAGGATGGACCAAAACGTGGGCAGCGGCATCATTGTCACAGCTTTCGGGTAGGCAATGAAGGCCAGGCCAGGACCTAACGGAAGAGAAGATGGGGAGGGGCAGAGGGGAGACATCAGCGCCCAAGCCGCCCCGAGCCCCGGAGCCACACAAGACACTCGGGTCTGAGGCGGGTCTCCCAAGCCCGAGATGCAGGGTCCCGCCTGGGGGAAGAGGCCAGGCCTGTCTCACTGTGGGGTGGGACGCGCCGGGGCTCAGGCGGGGCCCCGTTTTAGCATCTGTCTCCTATGCAGCAGCACAGGTGGCCTCCTCACACGCCAGGTTCCGAGCGGACACCGGTTATGGGGTAGGAAATAGGACCAAGCCTGGGACTCGGTCTGCCGGCTTGGGAAAGGAGGACCTCCCCCCAAACCAGAGAATCACACCAACGTTTGCTGGAAGGAAGCAAAAACAGGGAGCGTCCTGACTACTAGAGTTATCTGACTACTAACGCCCTGTTTGCAAAGAAAAGCTTTCTACTGAAACACTAAATGAGGGGCCAGAAAAAAGAACACAGAACCACGCCCCGCGGGGCCGATGTCTCTTGCGGGTGCATCTGTGCACCCACTGGAGCACCGTCACAGCCAAGGCCCAAAGCTGGAGGGAGGCGAGTGCAGGGCAAGACCCCAGGCGGAGAGCCCCCCAGGCTGCAGTCCAGTCCTCGGCCCACCACCTCCGCATCACGTCACCATACGCCCTCTCGGGGCCTCAGACTCCCCACAGAAGTGAGGGGCAGGTTCCCATACGTGAACCCCAACGAGGCTTCTCCTGCTCAGATTCTTGGGTGCTGGTGCCATTTCCCTGGTAAAGGGCTCTGGTCTCTAGGGAGGGCCGTGACTATTTGGAGGCAGGAGCCCCACCGGCTCTGGGGGTGCCTCCAACTGGAAACGTCCCCTCTCGCCTCCAGTCGGCCTGAGAGAAGACACCGGGGGAAAGACGGAGTTGTAACCGAGACCTGTGGGTCCACCAGACGGTCGGGAGCCGCCAAAGAAAGGAGACAGGGAGGGCCTGGGCTGAAAAAAAATAGAGCAAAATCCACAACTCAAAAACAACTTAAAAAAGGCAAGAAATGTGAAACGAGGAGGGCTGGAGGGCAGGATATTTGAAACAGGTATCAGGAACCAAATGAATGGTCTGAGAATGAAAAAAAAAAACTTTGATATAAATCGGAGCCAGAAACCACATCGTACGGCGTTGACCACACGCGTGGTGGCGAGGGCGAGACCCTATACAGCCAGAGTCCCCCAACGTGAGGAAAGCCCAACGGTGACTGTGACCATGTCCTCGGAGGCGATGGTGGAAAACCCCCGGAAGAGGTGGAAGGGTGCTCGTCCCAACCCCAAAGCCCCAGCTGGAGTAGTACCCGCATTTCCACCTGGCTGGGGCCCCCTGGGCCCCCCAGGTCAGTTCCGGCCCGACTGGTAGGCGGCACCGGGAGGAATCAATCCAGCCGCTGCGAGACAGATGTAAAATGGGGCCCTCGCCCCACCTCTCCCCCGCCCGCCCGCTGGGCCCTGAAGCTTCTCAACGGCTGTTTCTGTATTTCAGTTTTGCCTTTTTCAAGCCAGCCTCCGGGGGAGGGTCTGAGCATCCTTCTCTGAAAGCACGGGAACTAGAGAGAGAAGTCGGGGAGACACGGCAGCCGCTGGAGCCCCTGGGGCAGCAGAGATGCCCCGCTCTACGCTTCATTTGCAATTTGCACTCCGTTCGGCTAAATAATTATCTTGTTCCAATGCACTTCGCTCAATATGGTGCTTGTTAAAAGCTTATTAGCGAAATAATCACCCTTGATGTGTCGGCTGTTCAGACATCACCGTGGGGAATAAATGACAAGGTCTTTGAAGTGGACGGGAATAAGAAACAACTTATCTTGACGATGAATACGTATGTAAAAGTATCTAGCTGTCCACAGAGAAAGATCTATTTCATATACTGACAGATCTATTGAAAGATCTATTTCACATATTTCATAATCTCCCACTGCCAAATTCCCTCCATGCTCCTGGCGATTCCCCATCAATCAGAATTGGTTTGCAAGCCCTCAACCGGAAAAAAAAGCCATTTGCAAAGGAGATGTCAACTGTCTCCCCTTCGTCACTCTGGCAAAGTCCCACACGCGTGTGGTTATTTCACTTCTGGAAATACTTTGTGTCCTCAGTCTCTGGCCTGCCTCTGGGGGCTCTCAGGGAAGGAAAACTATGTCTGAAGGTCCGATCTGGGAGCGGGGGCAGTGGAGACAGCTGTGGGGCTGAGGCGTGGGCTTGTCAGGCCTGTCTTGCAGTACTGGGCGTGGGAGGAGGGGGCAGGGCAGTGAGCATCTTCACCGAGTAAGGGGGGAAGCGGGGCCTGCGGCTCTGAGAGGCCGGAGGAGCCCAGAGGTCGCAGGTGTGCACGGTGGGATGGGGAGGCTGCAGGGGGATATCCTTGTGTCAGAGGGACCTGTCCAGGAGACCCCAGCTCTGACGCTGACCAGCCCAAGCAAGGCCCTAGGTCTCAAGCCGTTGACCTCACCTGCCGTGGTGACATCTGAATGCATGATGCTGGGGCGCCCAACCCCCCAACACTAGGGTCCCTGGCTGGGGAACCAGGACACCAGCCCTTGTTTCCAACAAGGGCAAGGGTAGCGCCATGTGGGGGCTCCAGCTGTGCCTGACCCTGGTCTGTGATCCCTGGAATTAGGACCTCACGCTCTCCTCTGGGCCTGGGAGGGGCCTCAGCCTAGGGCCCTCACCTGCTTCCATGTGGCCCCTGAGAGGTTGTGGGAAGTCAGGTGGTCAGGCTGTGAAACAGCAACAACCACCCTCCAAGTGACCTGAGCAGGATGAGCGGAGGCCGCAGAGGCCAGAAAGGCGGACCTTGGGGACCCTGGGAATAAGGTTCTCACTCCCACATCGAAGCCCCCGCAGCCGCAGAGCTGGGGTCCAGGACTGGGAGCGCCCACGGGCACATCTTAGAACTGGGACACCTGTGCTTCTGACGCTCTAGGATTCTAGCAGCTGAAGCCCTCGCAATTCTCGGGTTCCAGAACCATCTCGCTGGAACCCCAGGATCCCAGCCTAAGACCCCAGGCTTTGAAGACTCTGATTCTAAGACTGTCTCTCCACTGGCAGGTGTCTTGCAGGAAGTGCCCCACCAATGGGGCCCACACCCCAGGGGGGTGATGGTGTCCCCAACAACCTTCCCCCAAACTGGACCTGTCACCGTCCCAGAGGGTGGCCTGCCACACCCCCTGTCCCTCCCCCACCTGGGCCTACGGTGGTGCCTGACACAGGGCAGAGACTCAGCAAATCAATAAACAGCGGTGGATGAATGAACGGGTTCGCTTAGAGGGGGCGTGCTGGGAGCGAAGTGCAAAATACAGAAACCAAAGCTGAGAAGGTGGTGATGGAATGCCGATTGGTGGCTGCCTTGGGCCTGCGTTAGGAAGTGGTTTCTGTTGCTGAAACCAGGAGTTTGCTGGAGAAGGACAGGGAGGGGGAAAGACCACATGAGAATAGCTGAATATTCCCCAACTTAACCAACCCCAATGTTTCTGCCGCCCCTTGGGCAAAATTGCAATTGGAAGTGTCTAAAATTTAGCTTTTATACTCTTTGATACTTGGGGGACGTCTTGGTGGGGGGGGTCCATTTCAGAAACCAGGCTCATCCCCCCCACAAAGCCCCCTGGGGGGTCTGGCTTCATGCCTGCAGTACTCGGCTTACACACTAGGTGGCAGTGCCCACCACCACTGCCACCGATACCACCATACCTGACTCAGCCACATCAGCAATGTCCACCCCTTGCTCTTGTGCCATGAAGCCCAGGATGGAAAAAATTGCGAAGCCAGACACAAAACTGGTACCACTGTTCAGGCATCCCAGCAGCATACAGTCCCTATGTTACACATATGTCAGGGAGCAAGTTAATTCACAACACAAGGAAGCCACGCTCCCTACTTCTTCTCTTTTTTCTTTAAACATCATCATCATTTCTAAGGCCCACCAGGCCCGCTGGTGCGACACTTGCCTGTACGAGTTGTACTTGTACTTGTTGTAGCTCCCCAGCGAGGTCATGGCCCCCAGGCAGATGGCGTAGGAAAAGAATATTTGGGTCCCAGCATCGATCCATACCTGGGAAGGGTGCGGGGGGAGGGTGGCAAGGAGAGAGAAAAGGAGCCTTTAGAGCCGGCTGCCTGGAGGAGGTGGCGCGGGTCCCTGGCCACCGGGCCCCGAGGACAGCGCCTCGAATTATGCAGGTTCTTGATGCAATTAGAGCGTTTGCGCTGGAATCCAAGCTGCAAGGAATCCCAGAAGTCTAAGAAGCCCCCCAGTCACTCAGCATCAGGGTTAAGAGGCTGGCTTTTGAAGCAGAGGGACCTGGATTCCAACTGTGGAATGATGTAAATATGACTCCTGGAGCCTCAGTTTTCACATCTGTAAAATGGGCTCCACTGCCCTGCCCCACAGCGCTATTTTGCAGGCTCAAAGAGTTAAGATCTAGCCCAGTGTCAGACACATGGTAAGCCTGTAAGTCAAGGCTGCTACCATTACTGTACTTGTTATTGTCTGGGGCCCCCGAGTTGGAAGGGGGAGGAATTCCTGAATGGATTATGCAGGCAAAGCTGTTCTCCAGAACCTTCATCAAGTGGCTCCTGACGGCCAGGAGAGCTGCCTCCCCAGCTGTCCTCTGACGATGGCCAAGCCCTTCCCACCTACCTCCTGCCCAGGGCGAGAGGACAGTGGGGAAGAGACCCGAAGCATCACAGGCCCTTGGAGGCAACCTAAAGGCTGAGGACCCTGGGGACAGAAGGTCCCCAGAACCCCAGATGGGCCAATAAACTCTTCAACTGCCTGCGGTCACGTGGCTGAGTGCCTGGAGGTGGACGTTTAGTATTTGCCCCCCCGGCCCGACCTTCTAAGTGGTCACCAACTCTGAATTCCATCCTCAGACAAGGAAGCCCAACTCTCCCACCCCCACGATGCGGCCCTCAAGGCCGCTGTGGCAGAGGAGAACAGCTCATAGCGACTTCTCTCCCTTACCTGGTGCAATACCTAAAGAAACTTTATAATGGGCC
This sequence comes from Aethalodelphis obliquidens, assembly GCF_003676395.1. Classification (NCBI taxonomy): domain Eukaryota; kingdom Metazoa; phylum Chordata; class Mammalia; order Artiodactyla; family Delphinidae; genus Aethalodelphis; species Aethalodelphis obliquidens. Next base: position 1,246,082 of record NW_020838030.1, on the reverse strand, counting down.
CGCCTCCGGAGTCCTCGATGTGAAAAGATACACGCAGCCGGAATGGCCCACGAGCACCGTGAACAGCCCGCCACAGCCCAGTGGAAAAGTACCAGGGCTGACGGCCCGGCTAGATCTGTGTGCCCAGAACCACAGACACTGCTTCAGCTTCCTTTCCCCACACCGGCCCCAAGTAGGAGGGGGGCCAGGCTGCCCTGCAGTACCTGTGGGTCCTCCAGGCGGCTGATGTCGGGGTACAGATAGAACTTGATGCCTGCACCTGCACCAGGCAGCGTCAGTCCCCGGACCAGCAGCACGAGGAGCATAGCGAACGGGAAAGTGGCGGTGAAGTAGACGACCTGCAAGGGACGAGAGCGATTAGGGGGCCTGCTGCTATTAAATTCGAACATCCTCTCCGAGGCAGGCATTCTGGAGCGGAGCTTGATACTTCCCTTGCTGGGTGACTCTGGGCATGCTGCTTACCTTCCCTGGGCCTCACGTGCCTCACCTGTAACCTGGGTATAATACAAGTACCTACCTCATAGATGTACTGAGATTCAATGAAAAAAAATCTATAAATATTTACTAGGCCCGGGAAATACAGGGAACCAATCCCTGCCCTCATGGAACCGACATTCTAGCAGGTGAAGAAGGAAACTGCACAATACGACAGTAAACTATTAAGTGTGTATGCCCAGTGGTTGGCCCACAGGACGTAGCACAGATCAGCTAACATTACAACCATTAGTATGACTCATGGTTCAGAACCAGTGTAGGTTCAAATCCCCGCTCTGTCCCCTCACATGCTGTGTGAACTTGGGCATGATGCTTAACCTCTCTGGGCCTGTGGCCTCACGTGTAAAACGGAGGTAAGAGTAATAGAAGGCCCTCACTAAGGGATTAGGCAAGGATTCAATGGAACGATGCTCACAACGTGGTCAAAACAGTGCATGGCACTTAGGTGGCCGCTTAGGTGCTTGAGCAAGAAATGGGGCCTGTCGTTGGCCATGTGATTGTGCAGGAAGCAAACAGGAACTTCTGGAGAGGGGAAACGAGGATGGGGAAGGCCTCCACTTCCTTGGGGGTGCAGGAGGCCACAGCCTTCCCTGGGTCATGCAGCACATCCCAGGCAGGCCTAGGTCAATCAAGGTGGGGACCAGAGATGACCCGGGCCAGGCCTTTCCATCTCCAAGGGCCCCGCCCTACTTTGTCTACTCCTCTTGTCCCGAAAGCACCAGCCTTCATACCTCCTGTAGCCTCAGTTCGTGGATGGATTTTCCCAACTTCTTCTTCAACACAAGAAGTTCCCAGGCAGGGTTTACACCTGAGAGGAGCTCGAAGATGCCTGGCTGAATGGACAGTGAAATCCTGCTATTTCAGCAGGGCACCGGCTGAGCCAGGCCTCCCCAGCACCAGCCCACTTCATGCTCACCACACCCCCAAATCGGTACGTTGGCTAACCTGCTGCTGGAGAAGGAACTGAGACTGGGCAGGGCTCCCAGACTTCTCCAAGCCACCACTGTGCTCAAGGCCTGCACCCAGCAGGCAGAGGGTCAGCCCTGAGCCAAGGCATGAGGCATCTTACTGCACGGTGCAGGACATGCAAAAGTCCGTGGTGACCAGTGGAAATGCTAAGACTAGCTCACAGAGCCCCTGACCCCCTCTGAGGGCCTTGAGGCCAGGGGCCCGGGGAGGGACCACTGCATGGCCAATGCACCCATTTTACAGGTGAGGAAACTGAGACCGAGAACAGGATGAAAGGCCCGTGGCGTTGGGGGAGGGGGCAGTGCCAGAACACTGCCAGGCACTTCTGGACTCAGGCAGGTAACAGACACCGACGGGGGGGTGATAGAGCCCTGAACCTCGCCTAGCTGCCATAATGGAGCCCAGTTCTCAGACAGCTGCCATCCCTTTGAGTAGAAAGAACTAGCAGGGGGCTTTGGAAAAAGGAAAGAAGGAAGCTTTCAGGGCCTGTCGGGCTCAGCTGCCTTCAGTCAATATCACCAGCCAGCATTTATTGAGTGCTTACTGTGTACCTAGTGCTAATCCAAGTGCAGTGACGTCTACACTCACCTGGTCCTGCCCTAACCCCATCTTGAAAGCAAGGAAACTGAGGCCCAGAGAGTCTGTCCCTTGCCCACAGGTCACACAGCATTTAAGCAGCAGAACGGGGGCAGCCTAGAACCTCCTCCAGTGACAACAGCACAGCAGTAAAAAGCCCTTCAACGTCTGGCAGTTCATTCAATCCTCCCAAAGACCAGAGGGAAGCTGGACTCCCCAAGGGCTCTACAGCTCAGGTCAGAATTCAGGCTCAGTGACAAGCTTGCTCTGTGAGACCTTGGGCAAGTTACTGCCCCTCTCTGGGCTCCATGTCCCCACCTGCCAAGTTGGGGGCTCAAACCAGCTGGGCTCTAAGGTTTCCTCCAGCTCTGCCAGCGGGAGGGGTGGAGTGGCTGAGAGGGTCAGCTGGGGTTGCACAGACTGGGGTCCGTATGCACCTCTGCACCCTCCCAGCGGGTGGCTTCCCCACTCACCCTAGCAGCAGGTCCTCCTGAGGATCCCGGGCTAAAAGGGCCACCCTCCTTCCGCCTCTGCCACACCCTCCCTGGACGCCCCTCTCCCCCGGGCCTCAGTTTCCCCAGCCACCTTACTGTCTTCTCCCGAGGCAGAGAGCCCTCCATTTCCCAGGGACCGGAAGGCAGACGTGGAGGGTGGAGGCAGGTCAGGAAGCCACGGAAGGGGTGAGAGAAGAAAGAAGACCAGCCCGCAGGCCGTTCCTCCCTTCCTGCCGACAGGCCCGCCGGCCCCTAGCTCAGGGCCCGGAGAACAATGGCTGCTGACAGCGGCGGGGCGGAGGGCAGCTGCTTCAAAGCCTGAGGGCCCCCTGGGCTGGGCGGGTGTGCGGGCTGTGGCCAGAGGGCTTTGTGTCAGGGACACAGGACACCTCCCGAAGTGGGGGTGGCTTCCCTTGTTTCCACGTATTTAATTCGTTTCACAAGCACTTATATAGCGCTTGCTGTGTGCCGGGCGCTATGCCAGAGCTTTATGCGTGTTAACTCACAACTGGAAGAAGTAGGACTATTATCACCTGCATTTTCTAGATGAGGACACGGAGGCCCAGTGAGATCACGTCAGCTGCTCGGGGGCCCAGGGCCAGTAGGTGGCAGAGGTGGGATGTGGTCCAGGCCAGCTGGCTTGTGTGTGTGTGTGTGTGTCCGCTGTCTTCCCCAAACCCAGAACACGACAGCCCACCTGGTTATGCCACCCAGCCGCCTCTTTGGAAAGACACCCTTATTTTGCAGAATTTGTTGCTGAGGACAAACCCCTGGGAGCCATTCTCTCAACTTCTCCGTGACTCTCCAGGGATGCTCGTGGGAGATGCTGGTGCCAGCCACCACCAATGGCTCTCTGGGGGGGGGGGCCCAGCAGGCCTTGCCACGGGATGTGTTATTTTTCCACTCTTGCTGGCAAACCTCCGTGGCTCCTCTGAGCCCTCGACCCAAAAGCCCTGTGGCCCAACTGCCCTGGAAACTTACAAGGACAACGCTTCCTCATTCCTTACGGACGGTCGGGAGAGGGTGGCTGGCCAGGCAGGGGGGAGATGGGCTTGTTTCCTGCTGCCCTGAGCTTCCTTTGAGAAGAAGGCCTGGGCAGCGTGGGTCACTCAGCCCAGAGACCTGAGGCCGAGGGTCTGGAACCAGCGCCTGGGCAGGTCCTGAGGGTCCTCACAGCACTCCTGTTGGGGGTGGGTACCGCTACTCATTTCACACAAGGGGGAACCGAGACTCAGAGGGGGAAAAGGACTGGCCCCCAGTCATGTAGGCTATAGGGGCAGAGCTGAAACCCCAAACCAGGTCTGGCTCTGCCGGCCGCCCCTGCCTGTTTCTAAGCACTGGACAGAAGAGCTGCCATGGAGGCTGGTGATGGAGAGGCCAGCGCCTGTGCTCATGTCTGGGACCAAACTGCCATTTGGGTCCACAGAGCTGCACTTCCTGTGTGAGGATCTGGGCCTCTGTGTCACCTCCCTGGACCTTACGTGCTGGGACTCGCATCGGACACGACCGTCAGGCCAGCACAGGGCTGAGGGCGGAGAGCAGGCGACGGGCACTGAGGCTAGGAGCTGGGCTGCCCCGAGTTCAAATTCCATCTGTGTGGCCACGACAACCTGTGTGGCCTTGGGCAAGTTCATTAACCTCTCTGCACCTCTGTTTCCGCATCTGTAAAATGGTCGTAAGAGCCACACATACCTCAGGCATCAGGAGATTAAATGAACTAGTAAGTAATAATCAGCACTGAGAACAGTGCCTGGCACACACGTGCCACAGAGCATTTGCCGCCATTATCTCCATTTCTTGAATGAATGAAGCAGCAGCAAATTCGGGGCCAAGTGTCAGACCCTCAGAAGGCTGAATATTACAAAAAAGGGAACTGACACCCAGAGAGGCGAAGTGATTGAACTCGGGTCCTGAGCCTCCCAGGACCCGGCGCTCCCTCCTTCCACCCCTGCCACACCAGGGTCAGCCCCTGGAGCGAGGCCCTGGCCAGGATGAGGCCGTCCTGCTGCCCGTGGGCCCAGCCCCCATGGCGGCTGCGAGCCTGGTCTGTGGCCAGGGCTGGAAGTCCCGGCTGGCGATGGGCGGATAGGCAGGCGGAGGGGCTTGAGGAAGTCCACTGAGCCTCACTGTGTTTGTCTTGGCTTCTCCCGGCTGGCCCAGGCCCTGCTATTGTTCTGGGAACCACACCCGCCCCTGGGGGCCTGGAGCCTCGTCTCTGGGGGCGGGCAGGGGGACCTCTAGCAAGTCACGTCCCTCAGCCTGCCCCCCATGCAGCCCTACACCCGCTTTGACTCTACTCTCCGGCCCCAGCAAGTGTCTCAAGCACTGCTCACCATTCCTAGGGGACATCAGCTCCTCCATCAGACTGGGGGCTCCCCGAGGGTCTGGTCATTCACACCTCCGGGCCTCTGCACGGCTCACCCTCACTTCCTTCAGATCCTTGCCTCGAAGTGCCCTTCTCGGAGAGCCTTGTCTGGCCAACCCCCTTGAAACTGCACCTGACACTCCTGTTTTCCTCCATAGCTCTTGTGGCCAACTGACTCCGGTATGGTTTACACCTTCCCCTTGTTACAACCAACAAGTCTGCCAGTTCCTGGACAGTAGGGATTTTTGTCTGTTCTGTGCACCCCAGGCCCCATGCCCACGGCAGCGCCCGGCAGATGGCAGAGGCTCTAAGCACGCGTGCGTAAGTGTGTCTGCAGCACTGCTCGGGACCAGGGTCCACAGAGCTTCCTGATGGGGGGAGCAGGGACTGGCGCCTACTGCACAGTCTGTGCCGAGCACTGTGCCGGGTGCTGACACAGCTTTGCTTTAACCCTCACCCATCTCTGGATGAGGAAACTGAAGCTCAGAGGGAGGGGCGACCTTGGACAAGTCATTAAGGAATCCCAGCCCAGTTCCCTCACTGTTTAAAGAGAGGTGGTAAGGAAGCCGCTCGCACACAAGACGGTGGAGGACATGGAACAAGACTGGAGGACGTGCGTCCCAAGGAGCGGCGGGAATACGCCACGTCCCCTCTTCCTGCCTCTCGGGGTGGGTGATGTCAGCGGGGGTGTGCCCGTGCAGATTTCTGAAGCCTGGCCCGCTTCCTTTCCAGATTGGGTTTTAGGGTCGCACGCAGGTGGCTCTATTCAGAGAAACAGGTGGAGGGCGTGGGCGCGCAGGCCTCCATGCTCATTCTGCCTCCACCACCGGGGACCCACCTCTTACCCGGCGTGTCCCAGAGTACTGTTGGGGTCTCTTCAGATCCATGACTTTGCCTAAGGGCCTCTTTGTCTGGGGTGAATGTGTACAGCAAAGGCCCCTTCTCCAAATGACTTCACCCACTGCCCATCGATGTCCCTCAAATGCCACCTTAACTTACTCTTTTGACCTTTGAGGGCTTTTTGATCTTAAAGAGATTTTCCCCCTATCGAGATGCAAATGACGGGGGTTGGGGCATGATAGACGGGGAGCACGTAGGGCAGATCAGCCAACACCTTTGCTGTGGCTTAGTTACTGCCCTGGGTTCACACCTGTGATCCCAACAGAACCCTCTGCACGGATTTCTGTCATCAGAAAAACTATGGTGTCATATCAGCCAGTGTCTTGGTTATCAGGTAATTGCTGTGCTCTGCTAACAGGTAACATTTTTGTTACAGGCTAACATTTTCATATTGACAATATACCGCTACACCTAAAACCTGAATTATAAGGTAACATTTTAATTATCAGCTACCACCTTTGCTAATAGCTAACATCTTGGTCATCATGTAATATATTAAACAGCAGCAGATACTTCAGTTACAACTAACACTTTGGTTATGAGCGAACGACTTAATCATCAGTGAAAGCTTTCCTTAATAACTAACATCTTAGCTACCAGCTGAAATGCAAATCGTAAGATAATTAAGTTAATCTGATTTAGCAGCAAAAATCCCAGTTGGTGCTTCTCAAACCTCAGTGTGCATTTGGATTATCTGGGGAAAGTGTTCAGACGCAGCTTCTGATTCTGTTGGCCTGGGGTCAGCCCACAGGTCTGCATTTCTAACGAGCCCCCAGGGGATGTGGAGGCTACAAGGGTGCATGGGGTGGTAGAGAAGCTGGTAATTAACAATGCAGTTACCAGCTACCTTATCAGTGGCATCTCCAAGGTTTGCTATCTGCTAACATTCACACTGCTGCCCACTCCCTGATGGGGAACCAGGGGTGTGTGGGAGCCTGTGCAGGCTCAGGAGAGCTGACAGCTCGATTGCAGGAATTTTTTTAGCTGGTCGTTGAACCATCAATAACTTCTAATTGGACCTGGTGGGGATATTTACATCATGAGGTGGGCAAATGCCGCACACCAGGGCTCTGTATTTGCTGGGAGGACTGGTTGATCAGGACCAGTTTCGAGCAGGAAGGCCTGGGGGCGCAGGAGATGGGGGCCGGTCTCCATGAGGCAGGGGAGGGACAGGAGCACAACTCACTTTGCCCGTGGACTTGACGCCCTTCCAGATGCAGAAGAAACAGACCAGCCAGACGAGGAGAAGGCAGAGAGCAAGGTCCCACTTCAGAGCGCCCAGTTCGTCAATTCCAGAAGACAAGCTCAGCACATTGCGCCTTCAAGCAAACAGAGCCACAAGTCAGACGGGGCCCGGTCAGGGGCCGAGAGAGCTGACGCCTGGATTCCAACAGGCTGGGGCTCAAATCCTGCCTCCGAGCTGTGGAATCCCATTGGTCTAGGGAAATAGTTAACACCCGTGTCACAGAGTCGTGGGAGAGGCCAACAAGGGTATAGCTTTGGACTCCTGAGTCAGGCGAACCTGGGTTCTACCCAGCCAGGCCTCGGGCAAGTTAAGTTAAACCCCTAAGCCTCAGTTTCCTCATCTGTGAATCGACTGCTGATTCATGTGATTGATTCCCGGCAGACCCTTCCTCAGTGCCCACTGTGGGCCAAACACTGGGTTCCAACTGGGCTCCACCACGCAACCACTGACTCGGGGCTAGTTATCCAACTGCCCGACCTCAGTCTCCTCATCTCTAAAATGGGAACAACTACCCTCCCCCAACATTCTCTGTCCTGTCCCTCTTTTATTGTACTCGCCCCTGTTTCTTACCTGGATCTCTCACTAAAAGGTAAGCCTCAAGGGGGCAGAGTGTTTGTTCTATCTGTGGCTGTAGGACACTCACACACCTTTTTACAGGGTTAGGAGAAAGCCCACTCGAAGTATCAGCTACTGGCCTGGATGCAGCCAGCAGTCGGTAAACCTCAGCGGTTGTTACTGTCGTGGCGCAGAGACCCCAGTGCAGCTCCAGACACCTACCTAAGCAGTGCCGTTTCCTCCCCTGCTCCCTGCCAGGGTTGTGAAGGGCTCAGGAGGAGGTGAGTGGACGGTCTGAAGGATAAGCAGCACGAGGCAGCCACCAACCCCGACCAGCGTCACATGGCAGAGCCTGGCTCTTCGGAGTCCAAGAAATTTGCTGACCGAGGCAGACGCACGCAACACCTACTCAGACACACCCCCGAGGGGCAGGAGCCTTCTGAAGCTGGGTTGGGATGACGCAGGACGCTGGCAGCCGAGAGACCACGAGACCTAATGCCCAGAAAGTGTCCCCACAGTCCCAGAGCTCCGACTGCTGTGGCAGTGACCAAGGGCAGCCACGCCGAGCACAGGGACATCGGTCCACAAGGGCCACTGCCACCGAAGTCACAGGAGTCACAGGAGATGGGGGCTCGTGCTCCCTGGGGAGAAGCTGGGTTCCCTCTAACGAGTCAGCTCCCGGTTCGAGGGCCACAGTCTCAGGGACGAGAGGCAGGAGGGGCGTGCGACCTTGCCCTCAGTTTCCTCTTTTGTAAAACACGAATACTAGTTCCTGCCCCCAGACCATCCCCAGCTCTCAGTTAGTCTGTGGGATGATCCCCACGGTCAGGGCTCGGAAGGCCCACCGGCCCAGGACACGTTCTCATTGCCTTTTCCTTTTTTCCCAAAGAAGCTTCAACACGAGGACCTTGAATAAATCCAAGATTCCCACCTCAACTGGCATTCAAGTGAGGCCTTTCTTCTGGTCACACCGACATCGAGGGGCTCCATCAACGAGCTTTTCTAATTTACCTCATCTGGTCCAAGGACTAGAAGTCACTTGCCCCATTTTACAGATGGGGAAAACTGAGGTTTGGAGAACCAATCATCCACGGACACACAGCCACCAGGTGGCAGAACTGCCACCCTACACCCGGGCTGTCTTGATTCCCAACGCCAGTGTTCTCTGGACTCCACTACCTTGCCCCTCTGGTTAATAGAGAAAACAGAGCCTAAGCTTTGAAAAGAATCTCTCCAGGCCTTGCTTCAACAGGGGTCACTGGAGCCTCAGGGCAGGGGGCATCCTCACAAGGCAGGCTGTGGGCCAACCGTGTCCCGGCTGGGTCCCTGCCAAGCACGTGGGTTTGGCGGCTACAGCAGCTTTAGAACAAAAAGCCCTTCCCTGTGCAGCCTCCAGAGCTCGGCGCCTTCAATGAAAGCCCAGGGCCTGCTGGGCAGCAGCCAAGGACTCCTTGTGAATGGGCTGCGTCGGGTAGGCACCGCTCCACCGCCAGGCACACCATCCCCGTGCTTCCAGGGAGGCTTCCCATGATGCTCCGGACGACCAGCGTCCTTCTGTCTCCCAGGCCGCCCTCTCACACTGGACGTCGCCCTCAGGTGAGAGTCTGTCTTGCCTACCAGACTCTAGACACACCACGGCAGGCACACAGCAGGGGCTCAGCCAATGCCGAGGGGGTGCCCAGTCACAAGACGGCCTTTCCTTTTCTCCTTTAGGGCAAGTTGGCCAAGAGCTTGAAACCCCAGAGCCCCAATTCTGACCACACCCAGCCCGCGCCAGGTCACTGGTGCCCTTCTGCGTTCTCCCACCACCGTGCTGGGCAAACCTGTGGTGCCCACTATGGACGGGAGGCTGCCACACGGCCTTGCTCTGGGCAGCTGACCAGCCACTGAGGCCACAAGAGGGAAACTGAGTCACGCACTTGCTTCTCCACTGCTGGTGGCAGTCCCCTTTGCGGTGCCCTCCTGCGACAGTTTAAGGCATGTTTTCTGTGACCCAGGGGTTCTATCCTAAGACTCTCCTACAGTTACATCTGCAGGTGTGGCCAACGACAGGGTCCACCCCCAGCGATTCATCTCCACTCTGTCGGAGGGAGCAAATGACTGGAAACCATCCAGATGGCCATGGGTCGGGGCCCAGCAGGCACTGAGCAGGCTCCTGGCGAAATGTTGTGCAGCCCTTAAGACCTCGGGACTCTCCCTGTGTGCTGATAAGGGGTGACGTCCCAGGGGCGAGATAAGTGAACAGAGAACAGTGCTGAGGCTGCCTCACTGTGCGGAAGGCGGGCACACGTGCTCAGATTCGCAGACTCTGGCGGACACACAAGACAATGGTGCAGTCGCTGCCCCGGGGGATGCAGGGGCGGGGGTGGTGCGGGGACTCACTTGGCAGTGAATATGTTTTTTAAACTATTTGAATGTTTTCAACGTGCTCATATCACCTTTATAAAAATTACTTTAAATTCTTAAAAATGCTTGCATGGGGCCATGCAGACATTCTAGGAATGGAGTGAACTTGTCTCATCAAACAGCAGTTGTCGTAACAGAGCCCACTGTAGGCTCGGGGCCAAAGTAACCGACATCCTTTCCAAAGTCATCTCAGGGATAGCCGAGGAGGCCGGAGACTGTGTGAGTCCATCTGAACCCTTTCTTGAAGGGACCCAGTTTGAAGGACCCTTCCCTGTCGGGCCCGCACAGGCTCAGCCACGAGGCACAGACCAGGATCTGTTGACCCTTCTCCCTCTGGTGCATGGGAGTGCTCAGTACTCTGTAGAGTACTGTGCCCCAGAGGGACTGCCATGGTGCACTGCCCCTCACCAATGCCTCCTAACCTCGCCTGGAGGCTGCACAAGTTACCCCAAATCTGGCCACATCGCCCCAACATTGCCACCACCCCTGTCCAGGCCCCATTGCTCCCCAGGGCTGTTTCAGCAGCCTCCTCACTGGTCTTCCTGCCCCTACTCTCACCCCCAGTCTGTTCTGATTAAGACAGAATCTGGCAATACCCAAGTCAGGTGACACCCCACTTCTGCTCCACAACCCCCATGGCTCCCACCTACCTGCCCCATTCCTTTTTGCCTCCCTGAATAAGGTGACCAAATACTCTATCATTCAGACCCAGACATCTTAAAGAGCGAGGGTGGTGCCTATTAATAAGAGGCTGGGACCATAGGCATAAATGGGACCTGTCCAGGACAAGCTCCGTGTGTAGCGGTCCCATTTCAATGCTCATCCTCGTGGCCCCTTCCCCTCCTCCTTTAGCCACACTGGCTTCTGGAATGTTTCCTGAACAGGTCCAGCACGCTCCTGCCTCAGGACCTTTGAACTGGCTGTTCCCTTGGCCACTCATTACATGACATGCCACCCCACCACCTTCAGGTCTCTGTTCAAATGCCACTTCACCAGGGCAGCCTTTCCTGGCCACCCACCAAGCATCCCTGGTGACTCTCCTTCCCCAGCCCTGGCTTTATTTTACATCACTTATCATCGCTTGTATATTACAATTTTACTTGTATCATCTGTTTAATGTCTGTCTGTCCTACTAGAATGTCACCTCCATGGAGGCAGGACCTGTGTCTCTCTTGACCACTGCTGGATTCAGAACAGTGCCTGGCACACAGTGAATGCTCAATAGACATTAGTTGAGTAAATTAATTATACCCATTTGGTTGATGGGGAAACTGAGGCTCAGAGAGGTGCAGTAATTCATCTGAAATTACCCAGATTTAAAAAAAAAAAAAAATCAACCCTAGGCCTGGTTCCTTTTTCTGATCCCACCCTGGGGAGCAGCCACCCATGCACTGGGTACCATGCTTCCCTTCGAGAGGGGCCCCAGCATCCCAGGCTTCCCTGCATCTCTCATACAGACAGGAGGAGACCTAGAGGTGAGCTGCATTCTTGTCCAAGAATAGTAATGATTCATTCCAGGGTGGGATCCAAAAAAGAATCGCCTGGACGTCTGTTTTGAGTCGGCCGCCCCGCTGCCGTCCAGCCGGCACTCAGAGATGTAAATACGTCCTCCGAGTGGGCCAAATCGTTTCCTTTTGACTGCCGGCCAGCCATTTATTGGCGATGGCTCTTCCCTGGAGACTGGCGGAGGCAACAATTATAAAAGAGCCCATCCGCCCCAAGCATGGGGCCGCACAGGGCTCTCTCCGCCGTCTCTCCCTTCCGATAGCTGCAGGGGAAGATTGGCTGAGCAGGGCTTGTTTGCAAATATGACTCATTTCTTTGATTCTAATAAAGTCTAATGATATGTGCTGAGCTCCCAGGGGGCTCTGGAGGAACCGGGGAGGAAGGCATGGCTCCAGGATGATGGAGGGCATTTAGCCAGATCTGGCCCCACCCGTCTTCCAGGGCTGGGGGCGAAGCAGGACCCTCGGGACTGAGGTGACCTCAGAGCAGGGGCGAGCAAGGATGAGGCTGACTGGGGGCAGAAGCTCTGCTTCCCCCTCACAGAGCGATTCAGAGTTAAATTATAAAGCCAGTGTGAAATGACTGTCTCAGGGGCCCGGGTGGCTTTCAAGGGAGAAGGGCATCTCACCAGCTCCCGCTGATAGTGCTTTAGTGCTGCAGACGGGGTAGGCGTGGGGACCCAGGCCAAGAGAAGACCCCATGCGTAACCTGACAGTGGGGTCACACACACACGGCACAATGTTACCTGTGACCGTGGACCTGCCCTGGACTTATGGCCGGTGGGGACACAGACCCTGGAGGTGGCGTCCAGTACTGGAGACCAGGGCTGAGCTCTCTGCTATGTGTAGCTGCCTGTGTAACCTTGGGTAAGTCACTTAACCATTCTGGTCCTCAGCGTTCCACCTAATAAGCCACGCCCAGAGGCTCCATCGTCAGCATACCGCTTGTTCTAGCTCTTTAACACTGAGCCAGGCTGTGAGGTGTTAGGACCACGCTACCTCTGAGCTCTGGAGAGGTGGTGACTGCACGGAGGCCAAGCAGCAGGGACCCCGGGCCAGAGTCACTGTCCCTGCTCTGGGAGACAGGAGCATGGCCCGTGGCTCTCCAGCAGCTCCTCTTGTAAAACCAGAGCGGGCAGAGGGGCTGGTAGGGATGGTCGACCAGGGCCTTTCCTGTCCAGAGCCAGGAGGAAGGCTTAGCTCTGTGGTGTCTTGTTATCTGGAACCCCAGGTAGCTCCCGAGCACTGTCAGGCCTCTTTTGCCGAAAGAAGGGCCAGCTCAGGGGCCCGCGTGTCTGGTGCAGATGAGAGAGGTGAAGCCAGTGATGGCCGGGGCTGGGCTTTGGCTCGAGGGGCCCGGAGACCAGCCTGGAGAGGATGCTTACTGCTCAGCAGCCCAGTGGGTACCGGCCAGCGACACCTCAGTCAATTCCCAGCAATTCTCCCTCAGTGGAGATCCCAGAGTTAGTCACTGCTGGGCTGGTGGCTATTTTCAGGGGAAATCATATAAGCTAAGTGTCACCTTAAAGGGAACCCACATACTGAGGGCTGAGCCCTCTGAGGCTCTGTATACAGTAGGCACTTAATATATGTCCCAGCCTCTCTCTCACCAGTGTGTTCCTTGAGTAAGTCTAGAAAACACAAATTCAATCCCATGACTCCCCTTCCCTCCTCCTTAGCTTCCGTGGCTCCCCCTCTTAGAGAACAAAGCCCAAATTTATCTGCCTAACATCCAAGGCCTCCATCCTTCTCCCTGGCCCCATGTGTCCTATCCTCCGGCCAAACCAATGACTCACTGCTACTCATGTGTTTTACGAACGCTGAGCCTCAGCATGGCTGTTCCTTCTGTCCAGGATGTCTTTCCCTCTCTCTTTTCCAGCCTAGTGACCTCCTACTCATCCCCCAAAGCCCAGCGCACATGGCCCCTCCATTTGCAGATTGGGAAATGAGGCCAGAAGGGTAGTGACTTGTTGCTCCAAGCTACACAGCCAGGTGGATGCAAACATGGAATGAATAAGAATCAGCACTCAGTGAGCACTTACTCAGTGCTGAAACACTCACTTAATCCTCCCTGGCTGGGCAAGATGATGATCATGGAAAAAGCCACGAGAGGGTTCTAAGCCGAGAAATGACGTGTTTGGATTCACAGCTGACTGCAGAGATGCAAAGGTAAGGTGGAGAGAGCAATAAGAGGCCATGCTGGGTCCGGGAGAGGGATGAGGGGGTCCTGTGGGGGAAGGGCGGCAGTGCAAGTGGGGAGGGGGGCTAGGCTCTGGATATGCTTTAAACGGAGAGCCAAGAGGACCGGCGAATTGGATGTGGGGTTTGAGGCAGAAAGGAGTTTGGGATGATTCTTAGATATGTTCCCTACTTAAAGGGCCTCTGCAAAGATGGGACGAAATGACAGGGGCAAGTCCCTGGGACGATGCTCACGGGAGTCAGTTATTCCACACGAGTTCTCGTTCCCTCCCCCTCTTTCATGCCCAAGAGAAGGGAAGGCCCTTGAAGGCAGGTGGCCTCAGCCTCTCCACTCTCACGGGTGGCAGGAAGGTCCTCTCCTCTCCTCTGTGGACCCCAGTCCTCCCTAGGCTTCTAAAGAGGGAAGGTTATGCGTGAATGTTCAGGTGGGCTCACAGAACCCTGCCGGGGCCCAGGGGAGGGTGCGAAGGCTAGAGCGGGAGGGGCGGCCAGGCGGGCGGCCGACATTCTCTGGACTGGGCGAGTCTATGTGGACCATGTGAGGATTGGGAAGGTGACTGCAGGACCAGGATGTTTCCAAAGATAAATCCTGTCAATGTCTTCTGGCTCAGGAAAGGGAGCTCGGGCACTCAGAACGGGGGTTCTGGAAGGCAGGAGGCCTAGAACCCCCCAGGAGGGCCCAGGCTGGGGGACAGGCAGGAGAGGAGGCACAGGTATGGACCTCCCGGCTCACGTGAGCTCCTTCCCAAGAGCCCTCGGGCCTGAGATACAGGGCACAGCCCCTTTGTAATAGCGGGACCATACGGGCACCTGAGAATGGGCCATTCTTAGTCCCTCTGAAGTTGAGTTTCAAATGTCCCCAGGGGGCAGTTTTATCCACAATGAGGACACTAAATTAGGAGTAATGGCCCACATTTATCAAGCAGGCTCTCAGGGCTGGCCATACATGAACTTGTTCCATTAGGGCGGCCCTACAACCCTAGGAGGGCAGGGTTATGATCTCCCCAAGTATAGCTGAGGACCCTGAGGCCCAGAGAGGAAAAGGCACCTGCCTGAGTTAGAAATGGCAGAACAAGGGTTTCAACCCAGGTAGCCAAACCATGCCTGAGGCAACGAGGCCCCGGTGGGCACCTGAGTAGCCGGGTGAGTGCCAGGGCCCTAGGTGGTCAGGCTGTGCCAGGCACGGCAAAGAACGGACAGGGCTGTGGTCTCGGGCCCCATTCAAGTGAGAAGAATGAAGTACCTGCATTTCTTTGTCTATAAACTCAGCTGTCCAGAGGGTGGGGAGCAAGGGGGGGGATGTGTCTGTAATGGTTTTTGTCTGCAAGAGGGAAATATGTCCATGGAAAAGAGCCCCAGTTCCAGGAGCCCGGGTACTCGTGAGCACATACTGAAGGCCCGCGTGTCAGGAGACGGACGTGGACCACCTGGGTGAGGCCGACTGGACCTTTCTGGCCTAAGATTCCCCAGCCCTGGTCCTAACGCTTGGCTGGGACCAGCCAGCAGTGAACTCCCTCTTCTGTGGGCCTGCTCCTGGGCCAGGTTCTAAGAGGGGGAGAGACACCTTGAAGCAGCAAATCCACACACAAAAGAGAGGGAGTCTCATCTTGCGATCATGAGGGGCCGCCCCCTTCCTTAACACCGTCCCCTGCCCCTGGCTCTCAACCCCACGCAAGGCCTCACCTGTTATTTCCAGGATCGAAGGGACTACTGAGCAGTCAATTTAATAGCTCATGGAGAGCAGGAAAAGCAATGCACTAATACATTTTTGATTCATCTCCAAGCACTGTGTTAGAAGGACTTCCCGGTATGTCAGCTAAGAGCTACCCAAACTTCAGGCCTCCATGTTCTGCCTTTCTGATGTTTGGTCTATGCGTATACTTCAGCAGTTACTGACTCTATTGTGGAAAACTGCAAAAATGCCCATAATTCTCCATTCCTCTCATAAAGAGACAGAGCCTATTTCCCCACCTCTTGAGTCTGAGTCTTGTGGTTGTTTTTGGCCAAGGAGACATTAACAAAAATGGTGCAAACAGAGGCTTGAAAAGTGCTCCTGCACTGGGACTTCCCCATCTGTTGTTTTTGGAATGCTGAGCCACCTAGGAACAAGCCCAGGCTAGCCTGCAGGGTAATGAGACCATAGGGACCAGTTGCCTGTGGCACCCCAGCCAATAGCCAGCCAACTTCCAGAAGAGCTACCCTGGTGCCCTACAGCTGACCTACTAGCGAGGAAACCCAGCAAAGACCAGAACTGCCCAGCCAAGCTCAGCCCAAACTGCCAAACAGCAGAGCCGTGAGCCAAGTAAAATAAATGGCTGCTTGAATGTGGGGATGGGTGTTACCCGGCAAATGCTAACTGAACATATTTTTCACGCTAGCTACTCACCTCTTGACTTGAGTAACTACTTCAGCTTCATATATGCATTTTTCTCTGTGCAAAAACAGGTTTGATGTGCTAACTATATTTTTTCTAAAATACATTAAGAAAACTATATCATTTTCAGACAACATAAGAACATATACCTGCCTTTAGGAAACAATCCTCACAGAGATCCCATGGGTGTAGGAACGATTCATTCCCCTCATTTGACAGTTAAAGAAACTGAGGCTCAGAAAGGGGCAGTGACTTGCTGGAGGTCAAACAGCCAGTAAAATGGCAGAACTGAGGTTCGAGTCCAGGCCTGTCTGAGACCAAAGGCATGGATTTATCTCCAGATCTGTACCCCTCCTTCCGCCCACCCCGCCCCAAGAGAGTGGCTCCCGTATCCCTGGGGAGAAGACGAGGGAGTGGGCTGTCCACTGCCTCCTCCCCTGCCCCCTCCGTCCTCCGCGAGGCCAGCCTTACTCCCAGAACTCGGTGACGGGGGAGGTGAAGTTGGTGGTGCTGAGGGAGATCCACAGGCTCTTGTTCCTGCGCAAGGTGTCTTCCAAGCACTGGGGCGTGTTCCAGCTGTGGTTGCAGTTTGCCCAGGGGAGCTCCGACTGGAAGGACTGGAACAGGTAGTACGTGGCCCAGGCCAGGATGATGATGTAGTATATGTTCAGGAGGGACACAATCACAATGGAGGCATAGCCGATGCCTGCAAGTGTGGATAAGCGAGACGAGCATCAGAGGGAGGCCAGACCCACCACAGCCACAACCCCAACCAGAAAACCCTGGAATCTGCAGGCCTGGGGCCAGAAGGGGCCCTTCAACAGTGACCAGCAAATATCTGTAGGATGAATGGATGACTGGATGGATGGATAGGTGAAGGAATGGGTGCTTAGATAAATCAGATAGTTGGATGAATCGAAGGATATATGAAAGAGGGATAGATTGATGGATAGATGGATGGATGGATGTTGGAATGATGGATATTCACTCTGTTGGATGGATGTATGGATGGTGGTTGAAGGGAAGGTTAGGTAGGTGAACGGACGGATGAATGAGTGGATGGGTAGATGGAGGATGGTTGGATGGATAGATGGATTGCCTAACTATTGACTAGTTTAATGAAAGAAAGGTTTAATGGACAGATGGATGGGTAGATTTACACGGATGACTGAGTGAACAGACTCACACATTCTCCCACCCCTGCCAATTATAATCATGACAGTATTATCTTATGAGGGCATACTAGGAACTAGGCACAGGACTAAATGTTATAATACTAATAAAGCTACCACTGGTTTGGGGCTTACTATGTGTACAAAGCACTTTTACATGGCTATGTCGTTTTGTCTTCATAGCAATCCTTGAAGTAAGCATGTTATTTCCATGTTACAGGTGTGGAAACTGAGGCACAAAGAGATTAAGTGACTTTCCCAAAGTCACGAGAATTAGCAAAACGAGGAATTGGGACTTGAAGCCAGACAGAACGGTTCCTGAAAGGCTTCTCTTCTACCCTCTGCTGCTTAGAAGCTACTGGCTCCCTTATCCTTTAACAACCCAGAGAGGCGGGAACAGCTGTGTGGAACGAGCAGCAGCATCACGTGTACAAGGTGCTGGCGTGACCTGCGTCAGGCACGGTGCCACGCGGCCTGCATGAGGCTCCATTGTACCTGGCAAACAGTAGGTGTTCAATAAAAATTTGCTGAACCGATGAACACCAGGCCCCAGGTGACCTTTGTCCCACACTCACCGGCAAACAAGGGGCAGATCTTTTCCCAGCAGGTGATGCCCCCTTCAGAGGTGTACTGGCCTATGATTACCTCCAGGAAAAACACAGGCAGGCCGCCCCCAAACAGGAAAATGAAATATGGTATGAGAAATGCACCTGCAGAGAGAGAAGAGTGGGGTGAGGCGCGGCGGCTGTCACGGGGCCGAGGCTGTAGGTCTCCTTCCCAAGCCCTCCCGGCCAATGGAATCAGAGGGCATGGGTGAGGGACATGAGGGTAAAGGCCAAACTCCTGGACCTGGCTGAAACCTCTCCGGGTCCTGCCCACCTGTCCAGCCGGCATCACCCTTCCTGGGTGCCCTCTTGCCTTCTGCAAATCTACCAGGTGCTTGAAGTCCCTGAGCCTTTGTTTAAGCTGCGGTGCCTGCCCACCTGCCTGCCTTCCCCACATCCGTCCACCCGAAGAAGGAATGCTCAGCCCTTAACACCCGTTTCAAACGGGCCTCGTTGACGCCTTCAGCTAGCCTTCCCCGGCCCCCAGGGCAGGAAGCTGAGAAGAACTTGTTAGGAAGGGTGATGGGAAGCGAGAGGTGGGCCTCTCCAGCCGGGGGTGGGAGCCAGGGGACGAGGGAGGGGCAAAGAATTGGGCAAGGGTTCCTACCTGGTGTCCACTAATGGCTTCAGCGGGTCCATAAACCCTTTGAAACTGTGGGCAACTTGGGTCTATGTGTATGTACTTTGTTCTGGGGAGCGTGTAGGGTACTCATCAGAGTCCCAGAGGCACCTGAGACCTACAAAAGGTTAAGTAATCAGGCTCGAAGGCAGAATTTCCCGGAAAGGTGGTTCTCCGGACGGGAGCAGCTCGCGCATGCCCGGCTCTGCCGGAGCGCCAGCCCTTGGCCATGGGCCGCCACGAGGAGCTGGGAGTGAGTTCTTACTACCAGTTCTTACTGTGTCAGCAAGAAAGTCTCCATCGTGTCTGACCAACTTGAACTTCTCCAACAGGAGAGGATTCTAGCTCAGAGCCTTCAACAGGTAAAAAAACAAAACCCAAAAAACTCAGACCAACCAACTAACCAGCTGACCAAACAGAGAATGTACACTTAAAAAACACCTTCACCTAAGTGAAGGGGTCTAAAGGGACAAACTTCCAGTTATAAGATAAATTGGTCCTGGGCGTGTCATGTATAGCATCGTGACTCCAGTAACAACATATTGGACTGTGCATTTGAAAGTTGCTAAGGGACTTCCTGGCGGTCCAGTGGTTGAGACTCCATACTCCCAACGCAGGGGGCACGGGTTTGATCCCTGGTCAGGGAACTAAGATTCCGCATGCCGCACGGCGTGGCCAGAAAAAAACAAAACAAAAAATGGAAGCTGCTAAGACAGCAAAATCTTAACAGTTCTCATCACAAGAAAAAAAAAATCTGTAACTATGTGAGGTGATGGATGTTAACTAGACTTACTGTGGTGATCATTTCTCAATGTAGACATAAATCATATTGTATCCCTTAAATTAAAACAGGGTTTTATGTCAATTCTATCTCAATAAAACTGGAAAAAAGTGAAAATTAAAAATTTTAAAAATCTTCACTGTATTTTTTTTTCCTGGATACCACCTTTCCATTACGGCAAATGATACTGGCTTTTTACATTTAAGGTGGGAAACCAAGCTTGCTTTTGAACTACATTTGGTTTAAGTTAGAAAAGCAAAGGTTAAAAAAGTTATAAAGGAAGGAAGAGTGGGGAGGTGCAGAGCTGTGAGGGAATTTACAAAGGGGGCGCGTGAATATCTGAGGCTTGGGAGACTCCGGCCTGGCCTCATGGCACTCTTCAGAGATGGTAAACTGGAGGATCAGAGAGGGTGAGGGATCTGCTCAAGGTAACACAGTAAGACCCTGACAGAACACCACCTGATTCCTAGTCATGCTCATCTCCTGCTTCTGAGGAGTGGGCTGGGGGCTAAGCAGGCTGACCCGGGGGAGGTGAAGGTGGGAGCCTGGAAAGCCAGGCATGGGGAGGCCACCCACGCTCTGGCTCAACCCTTCTCCTCCAATGCCACTCTCTGCCCAGCCCAGGCTCACCTCCACCATTTTTGTAGCAGAGGTACGGGAAGCGCCAGACGTTGCCCAAGCCGACGAAGCCGCCAGCCACGGACAGCACAAAGTCAATCTTGCTGGCCCACTTCTCCCTCTGCGGGGGCTTCCCCTCAGCCTCATCCTCAGGCCGTGTGCCTGGGCTCTTCCCTGGGGATGGCTTCAGGATATCCTTGTGGAAGTCTTTGAGACACTGCAGCTTCTCCTTGGTGGCCATGTTCTCCTCGCTTTCTGTGGGGGACAGAACAGAGTGCAACGTGCATCGGTAAGGGACACCCTGTGTGTCTTAACACAACCCGGCTGGCCGGCTCTGGCCTGCTGCCGCCTCGTTTGTCCACTCCTCTGACCTCCTAGGTGATTGGGGGACCTAGTGATCCAGGGACTGACAGGTGCCATTCCCAACAGAAGTAGCGGGGCCCACGCCCGGCATCCCCGAATGTCACACCGCACCCTCCACCTGCAGGGAGATAAGCATGAAGCCACCCAGCCCTGGCAGCATCTCTGCAGAATACAGCACCCTCCAGGCAGGTCTAGGGCAGCTTCCGAATAACAGCCTGCCTGCATTTTCTAGAAATGATCTCCAAATTTCAGATTTGCACAGAGAGTGACGCCTCCCATTTCACTCACAGCTCAGCACAAGACCTGGCCCACAGGAGGTGCTCGTTCCTCACTGTTTAAAGAATGGATAAACACAGACAAGTGAGGAATGGGGTTTCAGGCTGGAATGGAAACGATATTTGAAAACAGAGTTTCCATCACATACAGAAAATGGATGCTTATAAAATAGATTTGCAACTTATTAACCAGTCACATCTCTGCGGCATAAGAAATAAGGGATTTGCACTGGTCAGGATTATGGAAGAATGCGGGTTAATCCCCACGTGTCCAGCCCTCTCTCTCCATGCTCTGGCCTGCTCTGACCCCTGTATCATCCAGGGCCCTGGCCCTCTGACTACCCTGTGGGTTTCGCGAGGGGAGGCCCCAGGGGATATCAAATCTCTAAGCCCCCAGGAGCCGTTCACAGTCACCCTCAGCCCACCCCTGCTGGGACCCCATTTTGGAGGAGGTCGGCCACTGGCCAGCGCAGCGCCCCTGCTCTCTGTACTTCTTCAGGTCCCCGAGTCCTCGCCGGCCTGGCAGCTCGACCTTGAGGGCAAGAGCATCCCAAGTCCCAGCGCAGTGGGAGAGGGTGCTTTCTACCCCCACGTGGCAGAGGACCACGAGGACAGATGAGCCTTAGTTTCCCCACCTGCAGAATGAAAAGGATGATGGCAGAGGTGACCGACTCATAGCTAAGCAGCTCTGAACACAACCTGCTTGTTTTCGTGATCCAAATCAGTGGCCAACACTGAAATACCAGATTCCAGAGAAAAGGCGAGATTTCTAGGTTTTCTTACAAAATTGGAAGGTGGGCCACGTTGGGTTCACGATCCCTACAGTGACCTCCAGCTGGACCAGAGGCGGCCATCACCCCGGCTCACTGGACCTGTCCAGGGGCGTCTGAGTCCTCCCGTCACAGTGGCACTAGCTGAAAATCCCTTCCTTGCTTCCTTGTTAGCGGTCTCCTCCACAACTAGAACAGAGGCTCCGTGGTACGGGGACCTGCCTTGTCCACGGCTCGGTGCCCCGAGCTGGCGCACAGTAGGTCGTCAGGCAAGGACTGCTGGGTAGATGGTTCCCAGAGTGTGTCTGCAAGCAGCTGGGGCCACGTACCAGCCCCAGCTCTGCCGCTTCCCAGCCCCATGACACTGGCAGGTCCTCGGCGTGTGGCCCAGAGGCACTGGGGCAGGGCAGGGCGAGGGCTGCCGAGGGGACGCGCTGGCCTGGCCCCAGCAGTGGGCCCTCCAGGGCCGTGCTCTGAGGAGAAGAGGCACGCAGCACAACAGAACCCCCGTTCCCCCACGCCTCCTTCCTCTCCTGGCTGGGGGTGGGGGACCCCGATTGTTTCGCTATCTGGCGGTGAGCAGACCAAGAAAAGGCTTCCTGGAGCCGCCGGGCGGCTCACTGGGCCTTCCTCTGTCTCCCGGCGACGGCATCCGCAGGCCTTTCTTTGCCCGCTCCCTCGGGGCGACGCGGGGTTCTGCCGAGCGCACGGCTGCTGTAAAAATAGCCCGGGCGGCCAGCATTGTTCCAGCGCTGATCCGTGCAGCCCCCGATAGTTATCTGAGCAGCCCATTGTGGGCCGGCTGGATGGGAGCATAATTGGAGGATGTGGGACTCCACTCCCTCCTAGTGGGGATGTTTTCCAGGGAATGACCCCTGAGCCTCCTCCAAGAAGGGCCGGTGCCGCCCTTCAGGGCCCTCCTTGGATCGCGGGGCCGGAAGGCACTTCACCAGGTCAGCCAGACGGAGGGGGGAGGTGTCCGGCTTCTGCTCACATGGGCTGGGGGCACTGGCGAAAGCTACCCTGAGTCCTGGCTCTGCCCTCTGGGCCCCAGGCCCACTTGCCACTCTGGCCCTCAGAGAACCCTCTAGAAACATGAGGCAGGGAGCAGCAACAAGCTCCCTAAGACCCTTGGCTCCAGGTTCTGGTTCCATATAAGATGAGACCTCCGGCCCCCTTTTCCGCACTCAGGACCCCATCTTCCCGACGCCTGTACCTGAACCAGGATCGGGGGTGAGGCCTGTCATGTCCTGGTGTTGTAGTGGTCTCCTCACTCCTCACTGCCAAGGTGTACCTGCAGATGTGTTCCTGCATCACTGCCACCTGTCCCACCTGTGGCTGCTGCCATCACAGGCTCACCTGGCCATTGAGAACACATAGCCTAGGGATGTCCATGGACTCGCCCAAGACTCACGCCTGGATGTGGTCTGACCCAGGTGCAGACACCCCAACTCCCTGTCAGGGGGGCTCCTTCCAAGCTCCTCTGGGGTGTCCGAGGAAGCCCCAGCAGCAAGATCCGTGGATTCCGCCTCCTGTACATTCCTGGCATCCACCCACTTCTCCATCACCATGGCAACTACCGGCTCCAGGCTTGACAGCCCTCCATGGGCATCCCCTGCAGCCTCCTCCTGGGTCTCCCTGCTGCTACTCTGCCCACCCCACCCCTACAATCTGTTCTCAAAACAGCAGCTGAAGGCAACTTACGAAGCAGACTCAGATCATAATGCCCTCCCACCGCAACCCTCCGTCACTCCCGGAAGAAAACACACGCGCCTCACCACAGCTACTGGGTCTCAGCACAGGCCCCTTCTCCTTGGGACACTGGTCCCACATTACCGCTTTAGTTCAGCCCACCCCTCAGGCTCGGGCTTCCCGCATGGCTGCTCTAGGCCCCCTGGTGGCAGCCTGGCCCCTGCAGGAATCAAAGGGTGAGACCCGGCCTAGAAGCTGAGAGCCACTTCCTGGCTGAGGGACCTCAGGCAAGTTACTCCACCCTCTGGCCCTCAGTGTTCTCCTGTGTAAAGAGGGATAACTGTGGCCGCCTCATAGGGATGTTACGAGGACTGAACGAGGGGGTGCCCATGGCAAGTGCTCCTGAACTAGTATCTGCCAGTACTACTCTGTTATTGCTCTAATTATTCTGGGGTCCACACTGACCATGAGGTATGGAAGGCCTTAGTCCTACTCCGAGTGAGATCAGCAAGACCCAGAGAGGCCAAGTGACACTGCTGAGGTCACGAAGCTGGGAGTGACAGCGACCATGACGTTCTGGAACCCCCAGCTCCGCCTCACTGTCCCTTGGCCAGTCCAGCCCGTCCAACTCTGCAGACCCCCAAGAGACTCACTAACTCTCTCTCGCCTGTCACACAGCAACATCGCGCCCCCAGTGCAGCCAGCACTTGGGAACGAGCCCCCTCCGAGGTGTCCCAGACGCCCGCTGCCTTGCAGGCCGCCGCTGAGCGCTGTTTTCCTTGGCGCCAGGCCCAGGGCTATTTTCTAGCAACCGTGATACATTATTCCCCATTTTAAGAGCTTCCTATTTGCTTATTACAGCTACAAGTGATTAGAATCGGCTCCAATACAGAGGTTCCACGACGAAGGCTCCCTTCTTGTCCAGCTGAAACTCCTACTCTGTTCCTGGGGTGGACATCACAGCCAGGGCCTGGTTCCGGTGCCTGAAGACCAACGTGCAGATCACCGGGTTGGCTTGTGACACATACTCAGACAGAGTCAACCTAGTGCCAGAGATGCCGTGGGTTGACAAGATGTTCCTTTGCTTCCTCCCAATGTAAAACTACCAAATTTTTGAGTACTTTAATTCTGTGCTGAGCTGTCTATACACAATTTTCTATGCACTCTTCAAACACCCTCGACACTGCAGACGGGATTTTTAGGACCGTCTTACGGATGGGGGGAGTTGAGGCTCAAGCAGGGAAGAGAGTGGCCTGGCTGAGGATACACAGGTGGGAAGGAGACTAGAGGCAGAATTCCCAGCTGGTCTGCCCAACGCTGAAAGCACTGGAGAGAAGGTTAGAGAGCAGCCTCTGCAGGGTTTGCAGACGGGGACACTGAGTTCAGAGGGAAAGGACTGCAGAGGTACAGAGCCAGCAGCAGGGCAGTGCTGGGGACCCCGGGGGCCCACGCACCAGCCATCTGGGTCTTGAAATTGAGATGCTACTGAGGCCCCTCCCCCACACCTGCCACCTCAGCCCAAGGCTTTGGGGGAACCAAGCCCAGAAGCTGGGGAGCTCTCTGCCTTGCCCTCCCCTGCAGAACTTGAACTTTCTCAAGTAAACAGTTTCCCATGTGGCTCTCTCCTGTCAAGAACAATGACTCAAGTCCCCTGTTGTCATTCAGGAGTCCCTACAGGGTTTTTAAATAAGAGGGCAGGTACTTCTGTTTCCTTTTTGGAATACTTTCCCCACCCCAAAAGGGCGTAGCCCACAGCTGGGCTATAGGATCAATCTCTGGGCCTGACATCTGGGGTTTGGCAAGCGACTCCCAGAATCCCCAAACCGGGGCAGGAGGACAGCTGGACGACAGATCCATTCATTTCACAGGTAGGGAGGCTGCAGCCCGCTGGGCCTGCTATGGAAACAAGCAAGCGGCTGGACCCCTTGTCTGCCCTTTCCAGAGCAGGGTCCCTCCTCCTCTCTCCTTTCCTTGTCCCCCGTCTCCACTCCAGACCCAGTGTTCTGGGCTCACAGAGGCCACAACTAAGCTGAGTGACCTGTCCAAGCGACAACCCTCTCTGTGCCTCAGTTTCCTCACTGGTTAAAAAAATGGGGGTAAAAATAAAACTCGCCTTATAGGGATCAACTAGGATGATGCCTGTAAAATATTGAGCACAGTGCCTGGTACATACAAGTGATTAATAAATATTAGCTGTTATTGAAGAAAACATCTGATCACACTGGGATTTACTACATTATGTGGCAGGCATCGTATCCTGAGAAAGCAAGCTGCATTTGTTGGGCACTGGCTGCACGCACACTTATTCAGCACCGTGCTAAGCGCTTTGCAAGCATTTTCTCAATTAACCCTGTCCGTGGGTGGCCATTACCATCTGCCTTCTGCTGACAAGGCCCAGAGTGGTGAAGTTACTTGCCCAGGGTCACAAAGCAAGCAAAAGGCCGCTGAAGCTTCGAAGGGCTCCCAGGGCTATTTCGGCCTCTCAATTCCATGTTCTCAACCACGCGGCTGTTTTGGATCACTTGCTCTAGATATGTCACAAAGTGAAATCAGGTCTGGCGCCTTTACGCCAGCTTCAAGCTACTGGGCTATGCTGAAAAATTAGGGAAGTAGGTGAAGGCAAACAGGGAAGTGAGGGGCCACATGACGGAGACAGACAGGGCAGGGCCTGGGGACCCGTGCGGCAGTCAGCGCCCAGGGCCACAGGGGTGGGCTGAGCAGGCCGATGGAACGCACTGACTGGGGCAGGACGGATGGAGCCATGGACCCGAGGCTTCCTCTAGCAAACAGGAAGAGTCTCTCCCAAACTTCTCTGATAGCCCTGGAGGGGCTCCTTCGAGCACTGTCCCCACAGACTGCAGGTGGGGGACAGGCTCAGTAAGGAGGAGGGCCAGGATCAATTAGTAATGTCTGCCCCAGGCACGCTGCTTACATACAATCCTGGCCCTAGAGAGTATTTAACAGTTAAGCACCAAAGGGAAAAAAAAAAACGTGTATTAAGAGCACTATTTCACTTCCTAGGGTAGCTGACTTTGAAAAGAAAGCAGGAATTAATTTTAAAAAAGGGTTTTTTATTCTTTTTCATGAAAAGGTACACCTTTAAAAGATTTGATCATTTGATTGAATCATTTGATCATTTGATTGACCTTCAATCAGAAGGTCTGTATCCTTCTGTCTTGGTTATCTATTCCTAACTCAGGCTAACTCAAGCATGACAAGCTCAAAGGCCTCCAGGGACCTGGCAGGCAAAGAATGGAGGCCAGTGGGGAAGGGCCTGCAGAATATGCCACGGGCAGCTCTCCTCAGCTCCAGCTACTGTGGTTGCCTTTGGGATCGAGGCCACTGAGGCCAGATCCTCCAATTTCTGGAGAGGTGTTGAAATCTGAGACGTATGTGCACATACAACTTCCAATTTCTACAACATCGTGTGGGCCAAACACCCAGTTTGTCCTCTTTGGTCAGACCATTGTCTCAGGTCACCCAAGGCAGTCGCAGCAAAGGGCAGGACAGGCTCGGCTGGAGATGCTGACCAGCCCAGCCTCCAAGGTCCGATGGCTCGCCCCAGTGAGGTCATCCAGGAAGCCCGGCATTGTTTTGCCAGGAACAAAGTCGAAACAATGAGCGACAATTCTGTGGTCCTAGTGAAAGTGAGTTCTGTTTGGGGAATTGTTTTCAGCACGGCAGCTCTGGGGACAGGGTCTGTTATCTCCTGGGCTCAGCGTCTGTGGGCAACGCCCTCCCCTCCCCCCACGAAGGCTCATGTCTACCCCCATTCTGCTGAGAGCACCCTGCCTGGCTCAGGCTCGGCCTTCAACCTACAGGAGCGTTGACTTCGCCCCAAGCCTCACGGAGCCTTCCTTTTCACAGATCAGGAAGCTGAGGCTCAAAGAAGGGGAGGGTCTGGCTCAGGTCACACAGCCACCAGGCGAGGCCAAGATTTGCACCTAGATCCTGACTCCACGTGGTTGGTGACACCCCAGGGTAAGGTGGCCTCTGTACAGGGACCTAATAGAGCAGATTGTACTTCTTGATCTATGGTTCGCAGAGGAAAAAGTGGGTGAAGGTGGGCAGGTTTTCCAAAGAACTGGCCTCTAGGACAACGCCGGGGCGGGGGGCAGGATGTGGGCCCAATGTACAGCCTTCTCCTCTCTCCGGCACCAAACCTGCAGGCGGGCTGGGGGAGGAAGGCGCGAGCAGGCTGCTCTGTGGCCGGGTGGCCCGGGGATGGGCGGGCAGCAGGTGCAGGAAGGCCGGCGCTGCCCTCGAGGGGAACGCAAGCTGGGCACACAACACACCCAAAACAGAGGTGCCCCAGGCACTGGCCCAGTAGGCCACCGAGTCAGGGGACAGGGCAGTAGGTGAAGAGTCAGAAAACTGGGTCTGGTTCCAGTTCCAGTCCTGCAGGCCAAGCACTTCCCCTGTGCCTCTTGGATATTTGGGGATAAGACGGAGAGAGGGCAGCTCCGGCGAGCAGTGAGTACCGAATAAATATTTACTGAGAGCATCCTCTACTAGGTGCCAGGCCCTGCGGTAGGGACTGGGGACTCGGAGGTGAGCCCTGGAGCTGACATTCCAGAAGGGAAGACAGACACTAAATACATACATGAATAAATATTTACGACTGGGACCGGTGAGCAGAAGACAACCAAGCAAGACGAGGGCACAGGGAGTCAGAGGACCCCCTGAGGAGGTGACGTTTCATAGTGGAGACGCTCACTAAAGACTGGTTCTGGGCAGGCCCTGTGCTAAGCCCTTGCAGGTACCAATTCATCTATTCCTCTCACTAGCCTGGATGAAGGAATGAGGCCCAGAGAGGTGAAGTCGCTCGCCCAAAGTCACACAGCAATCAATGGGCTTCAGGGTCTGTGCTTTCAACCACCTTGAAGCTGGGATCTGCATGGCAAACATCTGGGGGAACAGTGTTCTCAGAGCAGGGACAGCGTGTGTGAAGAAGGCCACACTGGGCACGGCAAAGGAACAGAGGGAAGGCCGGTGTGGGACAGAGCAAGGGGGACAGGGCATGGGGCGACCCGGAGAGGAAGCCAGGCCTGGAGGCCAGGTCAGAACCTGGATTTATCTAGCGGGTGGTGAGGGACCCTGGAGAGCTTTGTGCTGCCCCAAGGAGTGCTCAACTCAGGCTGTCCCTGACCACCTGGCTCCCTCCCACCCTGAAGGGATTCGAGGGCCCATGCTGGGCTTTCCTCTGTAAGCTGTTGCCAGTAGGGACTTTCTACTGGGGCCTGCAGAGCCCAAGTCCTGAACCCCGACACCTCAGAGCCGCCGGCCTCCTCACCGTGAGCCGAGCACCTGTGGGACAGGCTGAAGTGACCGCCATCTTTCGCAAAGAGGGACCCGCCAAGAATCGCGGCCAGAACTGCTGTCCCTCGGCCAAGGACCGTGACATGGGTGACCGAGAGAAGACAATGTCCTTGTGAGTCTAGCCCCCTGGCCCCTCCGTGGATAAAACCCATGGGTTTTGGAAAGAACAGGGTCAGTCTTTGACGCTATATGATCTGGGACACGTCACTTCCCTCGGACTGGTTCCAGGAGAAGCCCCACCTGCCCTACCTGGACCGAGCACCTACCGCCTTCCTGCCCTCAGGGTGCTAATACCCAGGGGGTGGGGGCCTCATTTTGTCACAATATCACAAAAATGGTTCTCAGTTCAGGAGGAGGACAGGAGTCACGCGTCTGGTTGGAGTGAGGCTTCAAGGAGCAGGTCCCGTGACACCCCCTGGGCTGGGCCCGCGGCCAGGCTGGACCTGGTCCCTGAGGGAAGGCGGAGGTCCAGGAACAGTCAGGCTGCACGAATCCGTTTGAGGGGGCTTGGACCCCAAATGCCACTGAGATTGCCAGCACGCGCTATAACCACCAATCAGGTGAAAGAGAGGAAGCAGGGAGCCGGGAGGGCGCCGTGGCTGCGGGGGACTCAGGGGGCCTGTTTTCACGCACAGGGCGGTGAGTCAGCAGGCAACGGCCTCCTGCCACTGACTCACCAGCCGCAAGCCTGTCACTCTTCTCCCCGCCTGCTTCCCCACCGCCCGGGCCCCAGCCGGGCTCTGCCGGAAGTGTGGGTAGAGTAGGTCAACCAGGACCCTGAGACAGGCTCTGCAGAGCCCAGGATTATTTCTGGAGGCCACAAAAAAAAGAGACATGAGAAAAAAGAAAGGCTCGGTTTCTGTTTCCTCAAACTTCCCCTTTCAAGCTGTAAGAACCCTAACCTCCTCACTCCTCTCTAGCTGGCTGTAAAAAGCAAACAGAGGGCAGGCCCCTCCCTCCCTCTACAGAAACTGGAGAGAGAAAGGCCCTGGGGGCAAGGCCAGCTAAGGGCACGCGTGGCCCAGTGCTCGCTCAGAGCCGGCCATCCCCCACTCTGTCACCAGGACTCTGCTGGAAGTTACAGCTCCAGGGAAACCAGCCAGGGCAGCTTTTGCAGTAGGGCCTTGAGCAAGTCACTGCTCTCAGCCTCGGTGTCACCTTCCGTAAAATGGGCATCACATCCTGTCTACACTGTGACAACTCGTAGCTCATTAGTGTTTGTAAACAAGCTCCCCGTTCTCACTGTTCCTCTTTTAATCATGTCTCTTCTCAAAGAGGAAGGACTTTCTTTTTCCTGCCCAGCTCCACGCTTACCTCTCCCTCACTTAGAAATTTAGCTCAAGGAGAGTTTGGTGCCTGTGGAGTGAAACAGCCTGGGATTCATTCAGCAAGGAAGAGGGGGTGATCGACTGGCACGGGCTGCCACTGCGCCCACCGCAGAGCAAAGGGGCTTGTTGCCTGGGCTTTTACTCCATTTGTCTGGAAGTCAAGTTTCAAGCATCCTCCACCATCCAGAGCCCACCCAAGATTCCCAGGGGCCTCTGAACCCACACAGCCCGTGCTTTCCCACGCCTCCCTCCACACCTCGGCTCCTGCTGTTGCCTTAGCCCAGCACGCTGCTCCCCGAGTAACTCACAGGCAACCCCCCAGGATGGTGGCCCCGAGGACCCCCTAGTGCCTCCCCTGGGCTCCGCAGGCCACACCACCTCCACCTCTGCCCCATACTCCCCGGGCCTGCTTCCCAACACCCAGTACAAGGCCTGGCACTATGAGTATTTGTCAGAGGGAACATTTAGGGCTCAGGACTCTGGGGACACTCAGTGCAGGAGCAAGTCTCTTCCACTTTGCAGCTGTGAGGCCCCTCGATGAGGGTGATGGAGCAAAGAGCTATAGATGTAACTCTATTACATGTATCCCTGGCATGTGAGCACAGTTCCCCCCAAAGGGTCAAAACTCCACAAAGCTTTGCCTTTTATTGAGAGATGAGCCCCAAATCTTTAGGAAATCAATTTTCATTAAATGTGTTCCCCGAGCATCTTCCAAAAATGAGTTTGAAGTGAATTCTCTCTGGTTCCCTAAAGGTTTGCCCAGTGCTGGAGATCCCAGTGGATCCTGCACAAACGTTGAAAGCTCCAGCTGGGGCCTTAGAGGTCTTGGCATGTGTGAACGCAAGCCCACTTTCTAGATAGAAAAACCGAGGCCCTGGACCCACGGCGGATCAACAAAGAGGATCAGCCTCTTTCACAGACAGACCATCAGAGCTGGAGAGGAAACTGAGGCTGGAAGGAGCTGATGGAGGGTGGGGATGCTCCCGACACCCCCCACCCAGTGGAGCACAGTGGGTGCCAGAGGCGGAAAGTAAAGGTCTTATTCCAAACCTGAGTGGACCGGATTCATAACTAACTCCGTCAGGTTGGTGAATGTTGGTGCAGCAGCAGCGGCGACTTCCAGGGCTACAAGATGGTGCCTAACAGCAGCTACTGCTTGGCTAGAAGAAAAACTCATCATTAAAATCCACCCCAGGGGTGCGGGGCGGGCTCCAGG
The DNA here is from genome assembly GCF_003676395.1 of Aethalodelphis obliquidens. Classification (NCBI taxonomy): domain Eukaryota; kingdom Metazoa; phylum Chordata; class Mammalia; order Artiodactyla; family Delphinidae; genus Aethalodelphis; species Aethalodelphis obliquidens. The sequence continues at coordinate 1,215,240 of NW_020838030.1, read as the reverse complement.
GGTGGCTGACATTCCTCAACTGTGGTCTTCCTACACGTGCAGACCACCTCCCAGGCAGCCCCACATAGCCTCCATGACCCCTAACCTTTCACTGTGATCCACTTATGCCTCCGTGGTGCCTGCCAAGAGCACGGTGTGGGGGATTTGCCACTCACGCAGCGCCGCAAGACGAGGCGGGACCAGCCACTGGAAACTCCCCAGAGGCGCGCCCTGAACTCTGCTCCCACCAGCTTAGCCAAGCTTGTTTCTGGCAGACCCCACTGCCTGCCATGTTGCCCTTAGCTCAAGAACTATCAGTGGAACTATCCCAGCTGCTTGGAGACTAATCATCTCAATTTCCCCACCTGGAAACCAAGGCTCACTCTACATGTCTGGCCCTGTCCGCAGTCCCTGCCGCCTTATTTCTCCTCTTGTCCTGCATGAATCCTGGGCCCTCCTCATTCTCCCCAGCATTATCCCCTTCCGCCCTGTGCTTCGCTTGTGGGCTCCCTTATATTTAGGTGGATCCCACCCACCTTGAAGACCTGGCCCAAGTGTCGCCTCCTCCAGGAAGCCCTTCATGCCCACCCCACTCTTTCCCTCACCTCCTCTGGCCAGTGTCACTCTCCCACCCCCACCTCCCAGGTGCTGGGCTCTTGTTCAGAACTGTGCAACTTTGGACAAAGCTCAAAGTTCTTTTTGGGAAACCTCAGTTTTTCCTCCTGTAAAATGGGCCTCTTAATCTATAAAGCCATCCCTGGCTGAAGTCTCTGGGCTCTCGGGCAGAGCTAGTAGATGCCCAAGACCCTCACACAGGCCTCAACACCAGCATCACCTGGGGCTCTGGCTGAACATGCAGACGGCTCCCCCCAACACCCAGCTCTCCTGACTGAATCTTCAAAGCTGTTAAGTGAGCCCCCAGGCGACTCTCAGCATCAGGTGAGGCCAGGGACAGTGGTGCCAATGGACTGGGAGACTCTTGGTAAAATGCAAAAGAAAACCAACCAATGAAAAGGACTCTTGTTGGTGACGACAATGCACCTGGGCATGTGAGTGTGTGTGTGTGAGCGCACGTGCGTGGTCTCCTCCGCCAGATTGTGAGCAGCTGGAGGCTGGGCCGGCTGGGTTTCACCTCTGCCAGCCCTGGTGGGCCCAGGGCCACCCCACACTTGATCTCCCCTGTTGCCGCTGCTCTTTGCAGCACCCCGGGCACGGGCACTTTTGCCCCGTTCTACAGATAAGGAAACTGAGGCTCTGAGAGGAGACAGGACCTGGCCCAAGGTTACCCAGTGAGTGAGTGACAGCCAGTACTGAACCCAGGACAAGGCCAGCGCGCCTTTATATCCACTTACTAAAGTGAAAAGGGGGCTGAGAACTGAAGGTGAGGGCTGGCGGGTGCATTACCTGGGGCCTCTGGGGCAGGGAGTTGAGTGGGTATATGTGATCCTGGAGGGACAAGCATCAGAGAGAGCCCCCTACCCTGGGAGTGGGACACACAAAGGAAGCCAGGACCTGGTTTTGAAGCCTGGTAAAGGGCAGAGTCCAGCTGAGCAGACCTCAGGCAGCTTCTCCAAGGACAGGGACGAGGTGCACGGCACACCGCCTGGGACTCAGGGACCCCTTGGTTATCACCCTGGCAGTCACTTTTTTCTAAGGTGGAGGCAGCAGGTGGGGTCTTCCCAAAAGAAACCCCTGTCCTTTAAATGCCAGCCACCCAAGCACAAGGCCCTGGTGGGGTCAGCTCTGCCAGGGACAGCTGCTTGACCAAGGCAAGGCCTGCCCTCTCTGGGCTATGGCTTAGACCCTCCAACCAGGAGACTCCAAGCCTGGAGGTGCAGTGTCCTGTCCCTCCCCACACACATGTACACACAGCCCTCTCTCCCTCAGCGAAGGCAGTCTCCCCAGCAGAAGAAAACGTACGTCATCAATAAACCCTGTGTGCCTCAGTTTCCTCAAATGTAGAATGGGGACAGTAATAGTGAATGGGGACCTGCCTCTTAGGGCTGCTGAGATTAGATAAGCGAGTATGTACAGACCACTTAGAACAGCACCTGGACAACGTGTGTGCTCTCAGCATCAGGATGGCGAACAAACTCACGCATGTTCTCCCTGAGACCAGCGGCAGCCTGGACTCACAGCCAAGGCCCTACTGGGCATCTCCTGTGTGCCAGGCCTACTGGGAACCTGACAGATACCCCACAGAGCCAGGACCAGGGTCAACCAGCTATGAGACTCGGGGCGTCACCCTAACACCCCTGCCCCCTCTTATTCCAACTTCCTGTCCTCTTCCACAGTGGGTGGGACTGGTGGACCCTGGGGTCCCCTGGGTTGGTACTCCCTGGGGATCTGAGCTTGGATATGGAAACCTTCCTCACCTCCCTGGCCTAGTCTTGGGGTGGGATTAGAGAGCACTTCAGGCAGCTCCCCATACAAGGTGCTGGTACCCTTTGGGCCCCTGGGTGGTGGCACCTGCCAAGCAGGGAGGTGGAAGTTACAGGGGCTGGACCTGAACTTGAGAGCAGACAAAGGCTTTGCTGCTGGGAAATGGGGCTACAGAGTGGCCGTGACAACCCATGGCGTGAACTACAGACCAGCTAATCGAAGAGTGGCCAAGCAGCCTCCCTCCATCCCCCTGGTCACAGCCAGAGACCCTGGGCGGCAGTCAAGAAAACCTTCATGAGGGGAAGGTGGTCTCGCTGGTGTCCCCCAGGATGGCTGAAGCTGCAGAAATCAGATTCTGTGACCCCTCAACTCCTGGCAGCCTCGAAAGCCCAAGGATCCTAGCTGGAGGTCCCTGGGTATGTGAGACCCCTCTCCTGGCCATCACGGAGTGACAGATCAACCCAGGAGCCCAATGCCCAGAGTTTACAGATGAGGAAACTGAGGCCTGAAAGGGAAGGGGGCTTGCCAGGAGGCTCAGGGTGACCCTGCTTCCTGAGCTGTAAGTCACGGCCAAGAGCAGCCTCGACCTCCCAGGGTGGAAGGACCCCCGTGTGAGCTGATGCAGGCGGACTGCTCCGCGTGGGGCGGGCACACAGACAGGTGATATCACCATGTCCTGCGTGAGGACGAGCGTCTGTTCACACTGAGGCTGGTCTTGGGGAAGGGCCGAGCAGCAGGAAGGCGAGTCACAGCGAGGGCTGGGGTGGTTCTCAGAGCTTCTACTCCGAGCTGCCCAACACCAGGCGGGGCCAACTGGGATGAAACCTCCTCCAGCCCATGGTGCAGTGAAAGGCTAAGCCTGGAGGCTGCCAGGGCTCTTTCTTAGACACATGTGCCCCCACCTTCTGAAACTGCAGCCTTCCTATTTGGAGGGGAGGTTAAAATTGTCTTTCTTTCACAGCATCGGAGTGAGACCAGATGGTCACTTTTATAGAACTGCTGTGAAGGGGTAAAATGACAGGTGTACGGCCCGAGGGTGGGCCACTCCGCTCCTCAACCCCAATATGATTTTTGAACATGCACTAGTTCATGAAATTCAGCACCATCATCTGGCCTAATCTGCCCATTTTACAGGTGGGAAAACTGAGGCCCAGGTGCACGAGCCTCAGTCTCCAAGGTTTCAGCTCTGAGCTCTCCACAGCCAGTGCCCCTTCCCGCCAGCTGCTGCTGTTTGGATGCCTTGGACCAGATCGACTCCTTACTTATTTGAGGACCCTTTCCCAGGCTTAGGAAATCCAGAGCCCCAAGTGCCACGGAGGCCCCTGACCCCAAGGGAATGCCGTGTCTCTTCACCCGGCGACCTACTTGCAGTCAGCTCAGGGGCTGAGAGGCTCCCTCACGCAAGCATTTGGGCTGAGGAGGTGGGTAAACAGAGGGTCCCACTGCTGGTCTGGGGTGGGTGACCTGGTGGAGCAGTTCCAGCCAGGGGAGCCATGGCCTGCTCCGAGCTGGATGCCTCTGAGGAAGACCTTCCTCCCACCAGGCCCCCAGCGGGACCACTAGGTCAGAACTTGTAAGCACTGAAGGGCTCCCATATTTGTCTCCTGCTCCCACTTTGGGGCAGTCTCCCTGAACACCATCTCCTAGGCGACTGCAGCTGTCGGAGACCTCACAAGCTTGAATCATAGAAGACAGCCCAGGCTGGTTCTCTAAGGGGACAGGGGCTCTGTGTGCAAACAGAGACACAGGTGGACAAGCAAATGTGACTTACCCCAGGCACTGGGAAATGGGACGCCATCGGAGGCCAGAGAGAGTACAGAAGATGCCCAGCACCTCGGCTCTGGGTCTCAGAATATTTGCTCATGAGGTCACAATGCCCCTTCCAACACAGCCCAGGTGCCCAGAGACTTCGTTCTCCAGAAAAATGCCACCAATTAGGAACATCCCTTAGCAGAACTAAAGCCAGAGAGAGGGTTCCTTGATCACAGAGCTTACCGTCACTACACACCATTGCCTTCAAGACCCTAGCCTGTTACAGCCTGGTGCATTTTACAGGCCATTCCAGGCCCTGGAATGCACATCTCCACTCTTCTCCATCCTCGAATGCCACCTCCTCCAGGAAGACTTCCCTGACCATCCCCCCTACCCGCCCATCTCCCAGCGGAACGAGGTGCTCATTCCTCAGCTGTAATCCTCGTGTCTTCTTCCTCCCCTGGTCTGGGGGCTCTAGTGCAAGGGTCCCAGCTTCCTCCCAGGCGGCAGTGAATGAGGAGCCTGGTCTACCACTGTCATAGCAACCCTTTGTTCTAATTCCAGCTGTTCTTACATCCTGGAAACAATAATAATTGCGGCTGACATTATGTACCTGGCACTGTGTTGGCCACTTGATATGATTCTAGCTAATAGTAACTTTTTAAAAATATGCTAAATATTTTTATTTCCTTAAATCACTTTGCACTGATTATGGCTGTTCACTTTTTTCCTATAACCAGTCCAAAGGTAATGAGACTTATAGCATTTTCAGAGAGTCTGATAGGAGAAAAAGCACACTTGAAATGCCTTAAATGTATGGAAAAATCCTCCAGCTGCACAGTCAGTTCCAGAGAGGAATACCAGCTCCCTAGGCTGAGCGCCCAAGTGTGTCTGGGGCACCACCTGGCACCTGGGTTCCCTATTTTACCCAGTCCTTTCCAACCACCCTATGAGATGACGGATTTTACCCATCTGTGGCTCAGAGAGACCAATCGACTTAACCAGGGTTGCAAAGCCAGGAAGAGGCAAGACTCGAGGGTCCTGGGTCTTCGACCACAGGGCTCTGGGGCATCTCCTGGCTATGACCTTGGATACCGGGAGGTCCCCCTCTTCACCTGACACAGGAGGAAACTGAGGCCAGCAGGAGGTAGGGGTGTCATTTGGAAAATTCACCAGCTAGGATTAGAATCTCCTGAGCGGGCCCACATCACACATATCTTCATGGACTAGGACCCAGCGGCCTCAACCACGGAACAGCAGCAACGAAAAGAATCCACCTCACTGAGGCTGTGTGCTCTACAGGACCTTCCCATTTAATTCTGTACACCTGCTGGGATGGCTAAATACTGGCCCCTTAGGCCAGCAAGAGCTTTTAACCCTTCAAATTCAGCCTGCCCAGAGCTAATGTCCAGGGATGCGGCTAATCTCAGTGAACTGATGAAAGGAAGGGAGGGGTGGGGTCTGATAGCCTGCACCGCTTTTGGAAATGGTGTACCCGCCTGTCTGCACCCTCTCAGCCCCAGAAGCATTCCCCCACCCCTACCTCCTCTGACCTTTCTCACCCTGACCCCCCTCAAAGTGTCCCATCCACTGCAGCCTGGGACTTAATCAGCTTATTCACCCTGTGCAGAGCCTGGGCCATCTGAAAAAGTCTCCTTTTACTCCTTGGGGGCAAGGATACCTGAGATCTAGGCCACAACTATAAATAGTCGAGAAATCCGTTGTCCTTTTTAACTGACTCATCTCTTTCTTTGGTCAGTCAGTTACGGCTGACCCCCAGATGGCTGAGTTGTACAAAATTCCCTCCCCCGCATAATGTCAGTGGAGAGGAAAGACCCTCCTCGCCTCTCCAGCTTTGTTCTCTGAATTCCCCAAGAGTGAGCCTCCCGCTCCCAACCCCGCCAGTGAGACTCTGTTCCCCAAATACCCTTTGCCTGGTTCCGCTTTTGCCTGTTCTGCGTCACCATCAGAGATTTTAGTTGGAACCTAACTCTGCCACTTGTCAGCGGCAAATAGTAACCTCAGGCATGTCTCTTCCCCTTGGGGCCTCAGTTGCACCATCTGTAAAATGGGCCACCTCACATAACACAAGGGAAGGTACAAGGGAGGGCCTCAATACAAGCCTGGCTTTGCTCTCAGGAGAAACAGTTTGGCCCTGAACCAGAGAGATCAGCCACCTTGCATTTCATGCAGTTAAATCAACAAACACGGACTCCACCCGTTGCCAGCATCATCCAGCTAAGTGCTGGGAGAGGCAGAAGCAAACACCCAGGGCTGATCTGTCAAGCAGGGAAAATACCAAATAAACAGTTTCTCCATCCGGCGTTCTGTGTCAAACCAGCAGCCAAGTCCGCTGGCACCGCCATCCCCTCCCAAGGCACTTCGTGTGCTCCCCAAACCACGTGAATCAGCAAAACTAGGTTAGACGTCTCATTAGAGTGGGTTTCCTCTTGGGACCTCTGGCCGAGCCTGTGATTCTCCTACAAGCGGTCTCGGTGGTGAGGGCTGGGCTTGTTTGTTTTTCTTCCTGAGCAGAAGCCAGTTGTCAGAACAACTAAACAGTTACTACCTTTAAGGGACACCTGGAAGCATTAAATAAGGACTCTGATTCCAGGCTGGTTCCCCAAAGTGAATCAAGACCAAGCACTCAGCAGGGCACTGGGGGTCACCAGGCTACACCAACACCCATCCGGCTCCTCCTCCCACCCCAGAACACAGCCCCCTAGCACTCCAGGCTCCTTCGGCCCCGGGGTCCTCGCTCCACTCTTTCACGCTCTGCCAGCCCTTCCACAGGCTGCTTCCTCACCAGTAATGCCCTTCCCCTTTTGTGCCCAGCTGGCATGCTTTGTCATTCAAGGCCTCTGGGAAAGTTCTTTGAACTTTGGGTGCCCAAGCATCTTCAAGAGACCCCGCCAATGGACGCCCGATTTGCAGGCCAGGCAGTTCCCAGGCTGGACAGGGTGAGGCTCATCTCTGGGTCCCCAGGGCCCAGCGGGGGCCTGAGCCACAGGACAAGTCCATAACTCCCTGATGACTGAATGAGCAGACTTTCAATTCTCGGTTTTCAGATGCTTACAGGTTTTCCCCAAACTTCCCCTGACATCAAATGTTCTTGCCTGGGCCTTTCCCCCACTCAGCAGAGCTGGAAAGGGTTTGAAAACATGCGAATTTCTCAATGGACTGGAAAGGCCCAAGGGAAGTCAAAGGTCTGGCCCCATGACCTTAAGTTGGGGGCTGTTGTATCTACACAAGGTGATGGACGTTAACAGAACCTACTGTGGTAATCGTTTTCACAATATATGCAAATCAAGCCATCACGCTGTACTTCTGAAATTCATACAGTGATGTATGTCATTTATTCTCAATAAAACTGGAAAAGAAATCACCAAAATTTAACGTAATTTACACTTTCACACAGTCTCACCTACTAGACTGTAAAATTCTAAAAAACTGACAATATCTTGCTTATATTTGTATCACCAGCACCTGTCATAATATTTATGAATATGAAATAAAATTAATTTAATAAAGTTAGGGGGGACCCTTCTCCCCAGAAGCACTTCAGGCCAGGTGCCCAGCCGTGGCACTCTCAGGCCTGGCCACATGGGGATCAGCTAGCCCAGGGGTCCGAGGTGTCAGGAATCACTGCCCAGAAGCACAGCCACCTGCCACCTTCCATGCTTTTCTAGTTTTGTCTCTTTTAGGGCGAGAGACTTCACTCAATGTCTGGTCTGTTTAGTGTGACTAACCCTTCCCTGAAAGCACTTTATTACAGCTATTATTCATAAGCCACATATATAAGAAATCAGCTCATCAACTTTTCAATACACCAAGCTGCTTTCTCCTACGTGCGCCAGTTCACCCGCTGGGCATCTTGATCTCGGTCCTCATTTAACAGATGGGGCAACTGAGGCCCAGGCAGTGGATGGGACTCACCTGAGGTCACACAGCCAGGAAGCAGCAGAGGAGAGGTGCCCAACGTCAAGGTGCTGTGTGACCTTGGGCAGGTCGCTGCACCTCTCAGGTGCACCTGCATTTTATCTGGCAACCTCATCCAGAGGGTCTTGATGTGTTCTCACCCCACCATCCCACATCTAGCAAAAATATGAGACCCAGAAAATAAGAGGAATCAAATACTCCGGGTGCCTAGTCCGAAAACCTCCACCTAAATATGAATTAAGTAACTTAGGATTTGAGGGTCACCCTATCTCATAGTCGTGTCCCTTTCTTTCTTCCCACCCAGAAGAAGACTCTTGCCTGGTGGCTGCACAGAACTTTCACAGTCCTCTCAGCTCCTCCTTTTTTCCAAAGCAGGTGTCTGCTACCAAGGGGGTCGTGTACCACCCACAGGCCACCTTCTCCTATCCCGCGCCCCCCACAGACATCGCTAATCGATCATGGCATCCTTCCCACCGATCATCAGGACTCAGCCTTAGATTCCTCATCAGAACCCCGTCTCTCTGGACCTCAGGAACTTAACGGACAAGAGAATGCGCTCACATGAGGGAGATGGTCAGGGGCAGGCAAGATGCCCAGAAAAGACTAGGGGGGCAGCAAGACAAGCAGAAGCTCCCAGCACTGGACCCCCAAAACAGAAAGAAAAGCCACGTCCCCCTCACTGTGGCAGGAGGGAGGGAGGGAGGCGTGGGCCCTCGTGGACCCACAGAGCAGGAGCTCGGGGAGGAGAGGAGTGAGGAGGGGGACTCGGGGGTGAGGAGGGTGGGAATGAGGGGCAGGAGGGCAGGCCAACCCCAAACTCCCTCTGGGGGGAGGAGCAGTGAGGGGATGCCAGGGGTCCCCGTGTAAGGCCCCACGGAGGGTGTGCCAGCAGCGGCCAGGCTGTGGTGGGGGCGGCCTCTTTCCTAAGCCTGCAGACCCCGGGGGGGCACATGCACTTTCGCCCCTTTTACAGAGAACACCCAGTTCAGAAAGGGAGACCCCTTACCCTAGGGCACCTGACTCTGAAATGGCAGAGCTGACATTCGTAGCCAAAGCTCGGCACTGCCACGCCAGCAGCCACCCCAGGGAGATGATTCCAGATCCTTGTTTTACACGTGGGGAAGCCCTAGGGCCCAGAGAAGGGAAGTGACTTGTCCAAGGTCCCCCAGCAAATGGGTAAATAATGGAGGTGCTAGAGGGAACTGCCCCAGGGAGCCAGGCCCTCCGAGGCCAGAGGCCAACTGCAGCCCCAGGGGTTGGGAGGTGCCTGCTTTGCTTTAGGAGCCCAGGTTCTGGACTTGCTGTCTGGTGGCTGAGCACAGGCTAGCAGTTAGCAGCATCCTTCAGAAACCCCTCAGGCTTCACCACTGTGGGACGCTCTTCTTTTTGAAAGGCCCTGTCAGTTTCAAAAACTGGGTGGGTGGGGGACTGTGATATTGTGATTTACGATAAAAAAGATAAAGTTGGTCTTCATCCGCGTTTCCAGCACAGACTTCCTAAAACCCTTGGAATTTCCTAAGTGGCGAGAGGGAGCAAGGTGTCTTTTGTTATGTTAATGAGGCGACTTAGGAGGGAGCTAAGGAAGGAGACTGGTTGCCAGGAGAACCCACCAGTGATTAGAGGGCTGGAACTTTCAGTCCCACTACCCCCCAGCCCTGCGGAGGGGAGAGGGGCTGGAGGTTGAATGGATCACGCCTAGGTAATGAAGCCTCCGTAAAATCCCAAAAGGACAGGGTTTGGGGAGGTTCCAGTTGGTGAACACGTGGAGATTCAGGGACAAGGGCGCCTGAAGAGGGCATGAAAACTCCTCGCTTTCCCGACACCTGGCCCTGTGTGTCTCTGCCATCTGGTTTCTGAGTTATATCGTTCCGTCATAAACCGGTGATCTAGTAAGTAAAATGTTTCTCTGAGTTCTGTGAGCTGCTCTAGCAAATTAATCCAACCCGAGGAGCGGGTCGTGGGACCCTCCGATTCACAGCCATTCGGGCTAAAGTCGGGGGTGGGGGCAGTCTTGTGGGACTGAGCCCTTCACCTGGGGAACCTGAGACTACCTCCACACCAACAGCGTCAGTATCGTCAATACTGACTTAAGTCGTAGGATGCCCAGCTGGTGCTGGAGGATTGCTTGGTGGTGTGGGGAAAGAACCACACACATTAAAATAATAATCTCTCTCCTTGAAGAAATCCCTGTGTGACCCCCGTTGGGGTAAGAGCCAAGACAGGAAGATACAGCCAAGGAATCTTCTCTCCACCTGAGGCCCAAGCTTTCCCGCCACAGGTTAGGCCAGAAGACGCGGCTCCTGCTTGGCCTGGTGGTCCAGAGGCCCCGTCTCCCAGCACCTTTGACTTCAAGACTAAGAAGCCAAAGACGTGGCTCACCCCAGGTCCCGACCTGAAACACGGCTGACCTCAAGCTGGTCACTGCCTTCCTGAGCCTCACATCTCTCACCTGTTATGTGGCGACAGTAATAACTACGCTATACGATAACGCAAGTATGAAAGATGGGAGACCTTTTTGAGAATTGCAAAGAGCTGCGCACGCTATTATTGTCCATATGTTCAGCCTACCCTGATAGAGGTATCAAAAGTATTAACAGTAACAGTAGCAATAGGAAGACCAATTACAGTGACAAGTACCACTTTCAGTAATTGCTATGGGCTAGTCACTGTACTGAGAAGGTTCATAGTTTTTCTTCCCTGATCCTCACCACAACCACAGAAGGGAGATTCTACATCATGTTTATTTTGACAGAAGACCCTGGGGCCCAGAGAGGTTAAGTGACATGCCCTGGGTCACACAGCAAGGTAGAGGCCAAAAGACATTTACACCCAGACTCATGGTGAGATTAGGTCTTAAACACACCTCTCCTCTCTCTAAAGGGTGTATTTATCAGCCTCGGAGGAGGCCTAGGATTCATAGCATTTTATATTTCCTGAGTTTTTATGTTCTTCCCAAAAAAGGAAGGCTGGCAGACTGGGAGCAGCTCCTCTAGGATGGATTGTTTTAAATTTTCTGCCCCCTAAGACCCTGAAAGCACATTCACCAGGAACGTGCCACCTCTCTCTCTCAAGGACTGAGGGCTGTCAATGATGACATTAGAGCAATTTCTGGAGGGTCAATAATTTGGCAACAAGTGCGAGCATCTTAAAAATGCACGCTCCCTTCATGCTAGCGATTCCAGTTTCCTGACCAGACCAATGTGTAATTTACTGCACACGGTTTTGCAAGATGAAAAAGTTCTGGAGATGGACTGCACAACAATGTGAAGACACTTAACACCACTAAACTGTAGACTTAAAAATGGTTAGGACAGCAAATTCTATGTTATGTGTATTTTACCATAATTAAAAATAGAAAAAAAAATGTTCACAGCAGAGTGGTTTTCAAAAAAGAGAAACTATACACAGCCAATCTCTCCTCACTAGGGGATTACTTAAATAAATGATGGTTTACCCAAACAAATCAAAACAAACTAGAACAGGGGTCAGCAAACTGTGGCCCCTGGGCTAGGTTCAGCACTGTTTTTGTAAATAAAGTTTTATTGGCCCATAGCTCCATCCATCATTTGCCTATTGTCTTGGACCGGGTTCTAGCTGCAATAGCAGAGGTGAGAGCCCATGGCCCACAAGCCCAAAATACATACTATCCAACCCTTTAAGAAGTTTGCCAAACCTGGACTTGGAAGACCCAAGACCCCAAAACGCTATCAGAAATAGGTTGGAGGGTGTGCTGGGAGAAATTGGCTCCCAAAGAGCCATGCTACGAGTTCAATTTGGAAAGGAAAATTTTAAATACGGTATATCACCCAAACGTGTATAAATGTACCATTAGGTGCTTATCTCTGGATGGTAGGAATAGAGATGAATTTTATTTTCTTGTTTTGACTTTTCTGTGCTCTCCAAATTTTCTGTATGAAAAACATATTACTTCTCAACACTAGAAGAAATCATTAAGTGACTGGATGGCGGTGTTAACTAATGCTACGGTGACACTCATACCGCAATAGCAATGGACCAAATCAACACACTGTACACCTTAAATGTACATCGACATTGTATGCCAACCCTACCTCAATTTTTGAAAAATTGTATGACTTTTATAATCAGGGTAAACAAACAATAAATACCATTTTCTCACTGTCTTGGCCCTTCTAGGCAGCGAGTGCTTTGGTGGATGGTCAGAGGTCGTACCGACACCCCCTCCCTTGCCAGAGTTTACAAGCTGCGGAGGGAGGGCGGTGAGGTCGGGGGAGGCACAGGTGGAGAAGGCCCCACTGGAATTCTCACGACAAGCCCCTCCCTAAAATTCCTGGGCACCCAAGAGGCTGGATCCGATTTTCAGGTGGGGGGGAGTTGCTCAGGGGATCCCACATGGGAGATGAGATAAGAAATGCTACTGGGGGGACTTCCCTGGTGGCACAGTGGTTAAGAATGCACCTGCCAGTGCATGGGATACGGGTTCGATCCCTGGTCTGGGAAGATCCCACATGCTGCGGAGCAACTAAGCCCGTGCGCCACAACTACTGAGCCCGCACGCCACAACTACTGAGCCCGTGCACCACAACTACTGAGCCCGCAAGCCACGAGCCCGCAAGCCACAACTACTGAGCCCGCAAGCCACAACTACTGAAGCCTGTGCGCCTAGAGCCTGTGCTCCGCAGCAAGAGAAGCCACCGCAATGAGAAGCCCACACACTGCAACAAAGAGTAGCCCCCGCTCACCACAATTAGAAAAAGCCCGCACGCAGCAATGAAGACCCAATGCAGCCAAAAATAAATAAATAAAATAAATAAATTTATAAAAAAATAAATAAGTAAAAGAAAGGCTATTGGGTGCGGGGCACTGACTTTGTTAGGCCCCTTGCGCGCTTCTAAACCCCACTGTGATGACTGATCGTTACCCCTGATCCCATACTCACTTTCTGCTCCTCCCGGGGCTGTTACTGTTCCATTTCACAGGTGGGGAACAGGAGGCTCCGAGAGGCTCTGACTGCCCTCTCAAGGTTGTACAGCTGGCCAGGGATGGAGCCAGGATTTGAACCTGGGCTGTCTGACTCTCCAGCTCCAAGGACTTTCTACTACCCGGGTTGCCCCCAGCTCAGGAATACTATTTTTTGCGGGTTCATTAATACCCCAGGGTCTGCTGAACACCCAACGGACATGCACACATCTGTCATCTCTTTGACCCTGCGGGGGCTCCAGAGCGATCACCATCCCCTTTCGCAGGTGGGAAGTGAAGGCCGCACACCCAGCAGGGCTCAGACTTCAGAGATGACAACTGTTCTCTAAAGACACCTCCTTTCCAAATCCCACTGCCTGCCATGTCAGGCGGCAGTGAGCACTTCTGGCAAGACTAAACCAAAAGGGCTGCTTGGAGGAGGCGTCACACAGGCCTCTCAGCCTCAGTGGCCTCTCTTGTAAAATGGGCTCCCACCAAGTATGGACGGATCAGCAAGCCTCAGGGAGAGGAACCGTGGCCGGCCTCTGTTTATTGCCTCTAAAGGCCAAGCCCCTTGCACAAGATTCTCTTTATCTGGAAGCAGAACTCACATTCCAGCTTCACAGCAGCAGGCACCTGGCTTCCTGGCTGCCCTGGGCTACTCATTAACCAGTGAGAGGCCTCAGGAAGGGGCTGGACCAGAGTCTGCTCCAGCCTGGGGGAGGGGGAGGGGAGGGCCATGCTGGATGGTGTTGGCACCAGGGTCAGATCAACCAGGTTCAAATCCTGTGTGACCTGGGGGTGAGGGGGCGGGCAGTTCACCACCTCTGAGCCTCAGTATCCCCATCTGTACAATGGGGACCGCCATTGTACAGTGCCCACCTGACAGGGCTACTGTGAGGACTGCAGGCGACTCAGGTGCTAGCACTGCCTGAGACAGAGCAAGCGCTCAATAAATGGTGGAACCACAGCGCCCATCACAGGACGGGGGCAGGATAAATCTGCTGCTGTCATTAAACCCTCGGCAGCACGGTGAACGTTGCTAAAGAGTTCCGTAAATGTTCGCGATTATTGCTCTTGCTATTTATGACAGTGGTGACTCTGGAGGCTGACCCGGAGCGGGGCATCTCCTGACCACCAGGGATACGCCAGCCTGATTCTCCGCATCTGATGTCACAGCATGAAGAGCAGGTCTTGGGTGGTGCCGGAGGCCTGCGGCTGCCGGTGACAGAGACCCAGGGCTGGGAGCTTGATGACTGCGGTGGAATCGGGTCCACCACCAGCAGCAAGAGGCCAAGGGTCTTCAGGCTTTTCTCCCGGTCCTGGCTTCCTAGGGGACCCCGATCAACCAAACCCGGCCCCGGACCTGTGGGAGCTGGATCCCGAGAAGTTTCTGCCCAGGAAGCCAGGTTTTCCAAATTCCAGAGCAGCGTGTACTAGTGGGTCGCGCAATCTATCGACTTAGAGGGTCAGGGCTATCGTTTTCATAAAAGAGAACAGAACAGAACAGAGGGCCCTGCAGACGGTGAGGCTACGAGTTTTATTTCGTGAAACTTTCATTTCAGTTTCACGCGTGTGTTAAGTACACGCGGCATCCTGCCGTAAAGTATACTTCTTACTGAATGTCACGAGTCAAAGACTTCTTTGAAAGCCCCTACAGTGAGGATGTTTAAATCAAGGTGTAGAAGGCAGCTGCAGAAAAGCGACTGAGTCAGGTTCCTGCCCCATTAAACCCCTTTTAAAAACGCTACTGTGATCCTGAACTGGGGTGGAGGTGCGGGAGGTTCTATAAATACTAGACAATCAGCAAAACGTCATTAAGTTCTTAGATTAGATAACAGAATTGTGTCAATGTTGAATGTTCCAGGGCTGATCGTTGTGTACTTATATAAGAGAATGAATGGCCTTGCTCTCACAAAATGCATGCTGAAGGATCAGAGGTAGAGGGGCAGCGTGCCTGAAACTCCCCAGTGATCCAGGATATCAATGTGACTGTTTTCATAGCACATATTAAAGCAAGGAAGCAAAGGAGGCAAATGTTAACAATGGGAAAATCTAAGTGAAGGACTTAGAGGAGTTCATTGTAACATTCGTGCAACTTTCTTGAAGGTTTTCAATTTTTTAAAAATAAAACGTTCAATAAAGAGATAGTTGGGACAGCAGCCCGATTCCTAGAGCATCCTGTCTGCTGGGAGCCAAGCAGCTCACCCTTTCACACGCTTCTGACCCCGAACCTTAGAATCAAGTCCACAAAGGCCTCCTCACCGCCTGGTGCAGAGCCAGTCTGGGGTCCAGGCCAGGACTCCGAAATCAGTGCTCAGCCCATTTGCAGGGCTACCTCCCTGCCACCGATGTGCACAGGTGGCCAAGCCGGGCCGTGGACCCGCCACCCAGAGGTGACCTGTGGACAAGGTCCTGGGGCCTCGGGGCTTCTGTCTCTTCCTCTGGGATCCTGAGCGCCCACCGTGGGTCATTGCCACCCGTGGCGAGACACCGAGACCAGGGGGAGGTCAAATGCCACTTACGTTTTGGAGGCTCCTCACAAAGCGCTGTCGCTCTGGACCTATTGCAAGGACAGAAGGCAGAGAAGGAAAGAAGAGATCTGGTCAGGGTGTGATGTACTCAGGACCCAGCACACACAACTGGGAGGGGCCCCGTCCACACCCAGTGGGGCTGGGGCGGGGGAAAGCCAGGCGTCCGGGTGCTCCTGCACACACTCACACATGCATGCACACACACACACACCACGTGTTCACACACAGGCACACGCTCACACACCTCTCGCCAGCATCCCTGAAATTGTCAGTGGCAAGAACCAGAGCTGGGAGGGGTGGGTGGCCCAGCCTGCACTCAGGAGGGGAAAGGCTCTTCTTGCTGG
Organism: Aethalodelphis obliquidens; assembly: GCF_003676395.1. NCBI lineage: Eukaryota > Metazoa > Chordata > Mammalia > Artiodactyla > Delphinidae > Aethalodelphis > Aethalodelphis obliquidens. The sequence continues at coordinate 1,199,372 of NW_020838030.1, read as the reverse complement.
CTGAGAACAGGTAAGCAGCTCCCCAGCCCTAACCCAAAAGTCTGCGCTCCCCCAAGCCCCCCACGAGCTCAGCCACTTGCCCAGGTCTGTGAGTGACCGTCCCCTGTGAGCACAGGGATGCGCCGAAGCCAGATGGAGAACCTGATACTCATCACCTGGTTAGAGGTTGAGCATCACTGCACCAAGGAAGCCTGCTGAACTGTGCTGAGCCAAGCACTCCCCAAGTGTGACTGACCCCTGAAGCTTTTTTTTTTTTTTTTAAATAGACCACCTCTGTTCTTTTGGACTTGGTTGGGAAACAACGCAAGTGGGGGCAGATCATCTCTGCCTCATTCCACCGGCAGAGCTGTGCTGGAAGGCTCTCCTGGTTTCCTGGAATAAAAAATGCAGAAAACCAGGAAATGCTTCCTTATCAAGGAAGAGCTTACACTTCAATGAACAAGTTAAACAGATTAGCAGGGAAGGAAGGGGGTTGTGGTGGAAGAGCAGAGAGGCCTCCAGGGCTGCTCACTTCTTTCCTCTTTGTACCTGCAGCCCTGCCCTTGGAGCCTCTTCCCCAGACTCAGAACTGGGGTCCAGCAGTCTACAGAGCCCCCTGTCCCCCAAATTAGACAACCTCATTGCCGTGTTTGGGCTTCCACGTTCACCAGGCTCACACGGGCACCCACTGTGTCTGAGGCACTGCGTGTAGGAATGCTGAGTCAATTATTTATTGAGCATCTACTATATGCCAGGTACTGTTCTAGGCACTGGAACCCGGCAGTGAACAAAACAGCTGAGGCTGCCACTCTCCTGGAGCCTGGAATCACATAGGGGCTGACACGGATGCCATCGAGGCTTCATTCTCTGGGTGGAGGCACGGCTCTGTGAAGTCTGGGTGGATTAGTAATGTCTGCAGCAGGTGTGGGTGGTGGAAGTGGCAATGTGTTCCTGGTTATCCAGGACCATACCAAGGGAAGAGGGACAAAGGGGAAATGAAGGTAGCATGTTCCAATGCACAATTACAGGCACAATGTTAAAGGAACCAGAGGAACGAGAGTATAATTTTATCTGAGGTGAGACATTAGCAGTTGCATGAGTCCAACTCAGAGGAGAATAAAAGTGGCACCAAGTCCCTGTATCTCTAGCTACTGTGCTGGCACCTGGACCCTTTTTTCTGGGGACAGCCTGCATCTATTCCCGCTGGAGACCCCCACATGCCACTCTCAGCCCATGGGGTTCTGGGTGGGCTGAGCCCACCTCCTATTTCCAGGGTTGGGTGTATGAGCCAGGCTGAGCCAATCAGAGGGCTGTCATGATTGGCTCCAGGACAGGCACATGACCAAGACTGGACACTGAGACTGACAACAGGGACTTGGGCTGAAAATATTGGGAAAAAAGAAAGCTCTTTCTAGGCTGGGATGGCTTTGCTGGGGGTGCGGGTGGGCAACACCCTGTGCAGCTGGGGGCACCCCAAGGAGAATGGGGCCAACAGAGGAGGGACATGGAGCCAGAAAGGGAGAGAAAGAAACTGAGCCCCAGTGACAGCTCTCAGCATCTGGATCTAGCCATACCTGAAGTACGACTCTGGGCTTTTCTGTTAAAGGAGTCAGTAAATGTTTGAACTGATTATTGCCACTTGCAACCCTAAGAACCCAGACCCAAGTCTGCCTTGAATTTGTGGTGTAAGTTTATGCATGTCTCTTTATCTCTCTGACACTCAGGCCATCAGAAAAGGGAGGCACAGATGAAATGACATCTGCAGTCCTCCTGCAGCCCTGGCACTCTAGCCAATTGCAAAGGTTAGGATTGATCTTCCCCTACCCCTGGGCATTTGGCTGGAGATGGAGAAATCAGCCCTTCTCAAAGTTAAGCCTGGAGGGTTTGTTAAAACACAGAAGACTGGGTACTACCCCAGGGTCTGAGCCAGCAGGGCTGGGGTAGGGACAGAGATACTGCATTCTAACAAACTCCCAGTGATGCTGAGACTGCTCGTCCAGTGACCACATTTTGAGGACCCAGACTCTAAACCTATTCTACTCTTCCCAGTTGCTTGGGCCAGGTGTCTAGTGTAAAAATGAAGGCCCAGCCAGGCAGACCACAGCCCCTCAGTCCCCATAGCAGACCGCCAATTAAGGGAAAGTGCCCATGTGATTCCAAGGATGAGCCAGCCTTTAAACAACTAAAGTACAGGTCCCAGCTTCCGCCTGTCCCATGCTGACCCTTCCAGCCAGCCCTGCATCCTGGGAGTTATCTAAATAATGGGGAGGCAGTAAGTGTGACTTGGTGCCTCTGGGCTCCAGGCAGGCCCCACGCCGGTCGTACAGGAGCTGTGAGCATCCCCCAGCTGCTCCCCCAACCAGGCCGCGCGCCAGCACCAAATCCCGCAGCGGGCCTGGTCCTGACACACTGCCTTGGGCCACCCTGCTGTCAGCGCGGCCTGGCTGGCCCCTGGCTCTCCTTGATTTACATCCGACTTGGCTGCCTTGAAAAGCCTCCTGTGGCTTTTGGACCACGGACACCATTCAGCAGAAAAGGGCTTCCCCACCAGCAGCCTTTCCAAGGTGGCACTGGCCCAGAGAGCTTGGCCTGGCTCAGCCGCCTCCCAGCTGTGTGACCTCGGGTGAGTTACCTGCTCTCTCTGGGGCCTCAGCTTTTCACATGCAAAATGGGAACGATGGTACCTTTTGTGATGGTTAGGAAGATGATGCTTATAAGGCACAGGGCCTGGCTTACAAAGTGTGGCAAAAGCTATGATTAACCTCCTTTACTCAATGTGTGCCCTACCCGCACAGACCGTCCTCACGGCACCTGAGAGCTGCTTAGAAATGCAGAATCTCAGCCCCACCTTAGCCCTCCTGCCGGGGAAGGGGCATTTTAACAAGATCGCGAGTGAGGCCTACCTCTTCCAAGTCTGAGGAGTGCTGGTATACATTATAATTACTACTGTCATTCTTGCAACATCCCAGGGCAGAGCCAAGATGCACCCACAACCCCTAGGCCTGGGGGAATGGCAGGCAGGGGTCAAAGGTAATGAAATGTTGAGAGAGGGAAGAAAAATTCTCCAGCTTCCCCGGCCTCCCAACTAACGACAAGCCCCCCCGGACGGCTCAGGAGAGGGGAGGGGACACAGGGCTTAGCGAGTAGGTGAGAACCATCGGACTTAACTCACGGCTCAGCCACGGCAACAAAATACACCGAAAAAATGACAGATCTCAGATGTGCGGGTTTTGGCAGAGACCGGCTGCCTGGTCTGCTCTCCAGAAGGCTGAACGCTCTACATTCAAGGAGGCAAATCACCCTCTCCGCCTGCAGCGCCACCCGGAACTCCCAGCAGAGGTTGGCAGAGGGGGCTGCCCTGGGAGGTGCGTGCTGCAGCCAGGCCACCCCCCCCCAGCCCCCCACAGAGCAGTGCGCAGGTAGGGGTGGCTGGATTTCTCCTGCTCCAGCCCTGAAATGCCCCTTGAAAGCACTACGGGTCCCCTGAAAGGGGTAGGAATCCCTCTTCCCTACGCTGCACCATCAGTCCTGCTGAAGGAACACAGCAGGAAGGCTCCCACCTGCCCAGGATCCACAGGCAGCATGTCCCTGCCTCAAGGCAGCCGGGTCCCAAGCAACGGAGGGCCGCTCGGAGAAACCAAATGGCCAGAGGCAGATGCAAAAAAAAAAAAAAAACCCACATTGAAAAAACACTGTCTCGATTTTATAAAACTCTGAGTGGACAACACAAACCATACAGGAGGCCTGGAGCTGCCCGTGGGGGAAGATTTTGCAGCGACGAGTACTGTTGTCTCAGGCCTGGGATGCAATCCTTTGCAAACAGCCCACACCTTGCATTGGTGAGAAGTGGAAGCAGAAACAGATTCTGCTCAGTCCCGGCAACAGAGGCTGGCAGGGTGGGTCTTTTTTTTTTTTTTTTTAAAGGTCTATTCTGATCTATACTCTTCTACCAATGATGGACTAAAACCCCACTTTCTGGGACTTCCCTGGTGGCGCAGTGCTCGAGACTCCACGCTCCCAATGCAGGGGACACGGGTTCCATCCCTGGTCCGGGAACTAGATCCCACGTGCATGCCACAACTGAGAGTTCACCTGTTGCAGCTAAGGAGCTCACGTGCCGCAACTAAGGAGCCTGCCTGCCGCAACTAAGACCCAGCACAACCAAATAAATAAATAAATAAATATTTTTAAAAGAAACCCCACTTTCTTCTCCAAGGAAGTGTTTTCCACTAAAATCCTGTCGCTACAGCTCTGCTCAGAGCATCTCTGAACTCCAGTCCCCAAATCGGGTACCCGCTTTCAGAGCGAGGGCTAAAACATCCTGAAAACCAATGGGACTACAATCAAATCCCACAGGACCATCACCCATGTAGTGACATGTGCTCCCCAACAGAGAGAAACAAGGGTCTTTCCCCCCTTCACCCAGCAGGTATTTCCCTCAAACATGAAGCTTCCTTACAGGTTAGGACAGAGCAGGGAAAGGACTTTCCTAGGTCACACAGCAAGTCAGTGGCCAAGGACATCCAAATCCTGGTGTCACAGTGTTCCTGTAACGATTCACTTAACTCCTGTGGTCAGCTCCCTGACGGCATGAGTTGGTCCATCCTGTTCACCTGCCACATCCCCAGGGACTACGACAGGGTCTAGAAAAAACATTCGTTGGAAGGACAGATAGTGATGGGTGGATATAATTTCCAAGCTTGGACCCACTCAGATGTTCAAATCATAGGCTCTCATTTCAGGAAAGAGGGAATCAGACGGCCTCTATTTCTGTGCTGGGCACCTACTGTGTGCCAGGCCCCGTGCTGGCTGGCTGCTGGGGCAACTGTCACTCCCCTGATGTGCCTCTGGTCAGGTGGCTGGAAAAAAGGTAAGACCACACAGGTCTGGGTTCCAGCCAGAAGGTCCACAGGGCTCAGAGCAGGGTGAGGTTAAGTCCACTTTGACTCAGAGGATCTTTGCTGGGTGCTTACGATGTGCCACGCACCATTAAGGGGTTCCAGGAAGCCTTCATGAAGCAGGTGGCCTCAAGCTGGCCCTCGAAGAGTGGGAATCAGGAGGGAAGGGAGGAAGAGCCTTTCGGGCTGAGGTCTGGGCAGGGCTGAGAGCCTGAGGCTGGAACTAAGGGCAGAAGCCAGCCAGATCACAGGGAACAGAGAGAAGTGGTAGCAGATGACAATAAACATTGGCCAGGAGCCAGATCATGAAGGGCGCTGAATGCCAGGCTAAGGAGTTTGGACTTGATTTCACAAAGCACTAGGGAGCTACAGAAGGCTTGGGAGCAGGAGAGTGACATGCTGAGAGCTGGCCCCCGACGCTACAGAGCCCAGGAGGCATGGAGGCTGGTGAGGAGGTTGCTGTCTTGAGCTGTGGTGGCATCTGCCCAGAGAGGAGACACCAGGTGCCATCTGGTGATAGAATGAATGTTCTTAAAATCATGGCCTGAGTCCGCCATCAGGGCTGACTGTCTCCAGGTGCCAAATGGCCATGGGGCAAAAGGGCAGAGCCTTGAGGACCGCCCCCTTCTGAAGCCCCTCCCCCAGGAAGCATGACTCTGCTGAAACCCAAGGCCAACCACACCCCTCCACCGCCACCAGGTGACAGCAACCTGGCTGTGTTAAGGACTTTCTGCAGGAAAGTGGATGGTAGAATTCCCTCATCGTGTGCAAAGCAGAGCGGTGGGAAGGAAAAAACTCTCAGAATGTCCACACTAGGGACCCCACAGAGATGTGGTCCCAGCCTCCGCTCAGTGGAGGAGGGCGGGGGCAAAGCTGGGGGCCGGTGTCTGTCCAGTGAGGACCCAAGGTGAGCGGAACCAGAAGGCAGCTGCCCCGCCCTCCAGCAGGGACACTCGCCAGCCCTCTCACAACTGCCTCCATTCTGTCCCACACAGTGGCCAGAGCTGCCCACCAGAGCCAGGCTCCCTGCTCCTCCCTGAGCAGGTGGTCCCGCTGCCCAGGAAGCCCTGTTCCAGATGCTGCAGGTGTCTCCCGCACAGCCAAGCCCAAGGAATCGTTCGGATCAGTATGGCTTAGCCCTTCCATCCCCCTTCCCACTGCTGTGACACAATCAGGATCGGAGAGCTGTGAAGAGTCATCGAAAGTGTGAGACAGAAGTAAAAACACTGTCCGTAACTTCATCAGCACTGAATGGCAGGTGGGCCGGAGTGGGGGGGGCGGGGGGAGAACCTTAATTCTGTGAATAATGGCCCTCTTGTTGATCTAGGCCTCATTCAGACCTCAGTCTCCTCATCCATTAAGTGGGTGGGCAGGGAGGCTTAACTCCATGACCCCAAAGTCCCCACACTCCTAGCCAGTGGACCGCGCACCCTCCCTGACACCTTGCCTGGGTTGCCTGCCCTTGGCATAATCCGCTGGGATTGTTCATTAACCTCTTCCTGATACAGATCTTCTCCCCTCCTGTGAGACTGTGAGCTACTTGAGCCCAGGGGCTGTTCTGTCTCTTTATCCCTCCCTCTGGCTTTGGCCCTATGCCAGACACCTTGTAGGTGCTCAGTAAAAAGCATGTGCAGTGGAACGAGGATGGGCAGGGGTTCTGGTTCTCCTTCCCAGGTCCCAGCTGTGTGAGGGGCGGTAAGTCACTTTTCTGAGACTGGATGAACTCTTCCAGAAGATGGAGATAAGAACCCCCAAGTCAGGCACAGGGCTTAAATGCAGGAAGGGAGATAGGACCTAGTGGTGCTGAAAAAGTATTGGTTCCTTCCCATCTCAGAATACTGAGCTGCCTTGGGCTGCTTCTCTGCCCACCTTCAGAGTAAGTTCAAAGCCATTGGGTGGAAGCGTTTCATTCACTAAGGTGGCAGTACTCGGGGTGATTAAGACAAGCCAGACTCGGTCAGTGATTCCCACATGCAGACTAGCTGTTCAGAATGGCCTGGAGATCTGTATGTTCTGACAAGCGACCGTTCCACAATGGTCTGTTGTTTGAATAGTGTTAAGTGGCAGAACCAAGAACAGTATGATGTCATTTTCGTTAACAACAAAACAGAACTACAGCTAGCTTGCTGAACAGATGATCCTAAATAACCCTGGGTCAAAGAGGAAATCAAAACTGAAATGAAAACTGATCTAAAAAGAGTAAAAAGGAATATATGTCCATCTAGATATCTGAGGGGTACAGTCAAAGCTGTATGCAGAGGAAAATGTATAATCTTAAAGGCTTTTATTGTTATTACAGGAAGATAGAGATGATGGACAGATGACTGAAGACTAGGTTGCACTTTAAAAAAAAATGATCTTTAAGAATCACCTTTTGTTTGTACAGTGCTGTACTGCTTGAGATCTACTGTTTTCGTAATTAAAAGAGACTCTTTTGGCAGTTTCTCATAAAGTTAACAAACATCTACCCTACGCCCCAGCACTTCCACTCCTAGAAAAATGAAAATATACGCCCACGAAGAGACTTGTACACGAAGGCTCACAGAAGCTTCGTTCATCATCACCCCAAACTGGAAACAAGCCAAATGTCCATCCACAGGAGAGTGGATAAACACACTGTGAGGCATCCATGTGATGGTTTACTCCGCAGCAATAAAAGGACTGAACTATTGATATACTCAACAGCATGAATGCATCTTAAAATCATCGAGCAGAAAGAAGCCAGACACAAAAGAGTATATACCATACAAATCCATCCAGTTCTAGGCTTGGCAAAACTAATGGTGATAGAAATCAGAAACTGGTTGCCTCTGGGAGGGGAAGGGCACAAGTCAACTTTCCAAGGGAGCTGGAAATTTTCTATATCTTGATCTGGATGGTGGTTACACGGGTGTATCAAGACTCAACAAACTGTAACAGAATCTTTGCATTTCACTGAATGCAAATTATATCTCAATTTTCATATTCATATTTCTAACAGTCACAGTTGAAAACTTAAACATATAGATTCCTAGCCTCCACCCACTGGGGATTCAGATTCCATATGTCCAGGCCTGGGAACCTGAAATCTGTACAAAGTCACTCAGGTAATTCTGATGCCTGACTAGAGTTAAGGCGACCTGCCCCTCCCCCCACACCCCCTCCCCCTTTGATTGTGTTGGGTGATTTGTTGTTTCTATGTTGGTTTTTAGAAACAGAAGAGCAATTTCCATTCTCTCTGCCCTCTCCCCACCACCCCTAATCCCTGCCCCTCAGCTTAGGTTTCCAAAAGGAGCAGGTGAGGTGGGCAGGGAAACCCCAAAAGAAGCCTTGTCCAGGACAGATGTAATTCACCCAAGGCCCCAGGGCTGTGTGCTCCGGGGAGGTCAGAGGCACAGTTAATGGCCTGTGTACTTGTTAGACAGCATGTCCGGGCCTTCACCCCATGTTTACAAAAAGAGCTCAGGGCAAGATTCGCTGGCATGGAAAATGCTTTGTGCCCTGACTAGCAGTGGCCCGGCCACCTTCGGTCCTGGACCTCAGCCTAATTCCTCACTCACCATGAGGGTCTCCCGGACTCCCGGGTTTAACTGGCTTCGACACTGCTGTCCCCAAACCCAGCCTGATGCTATTTCTATCTCTGCTGCCTTCAGAATAAAGCCTAACCCCATTTACCCAGCGCTCAAGGCCCGCCACACCTGGCTCATTCCTCTCTCCAGCTGGGTCCCTGCGAGGCTTGTTCTACAAACACGCTTGGCTGTTTCATGCCCTGTCCCTTTGTACCTGTTATGCCCCCATCCCGGAATGCCAGCCCACCCTGCTCCTCTGCCCACAGAAGCTGCCAGCTCCAGCATCACCTCCTCTAAGAAGCTGAAATGCCTTCTGCCTGCGACCCTGCCATCTAGGCACGCTTAGCACCGGCACCCACGCGCAGCATGGTCACAGCGGCTGCCGTGCTGCCCATCTCCCTCTGGGCTATGAGATCCTCGAAAGCCAATATTCTACCCCAAATCCAGTGCCTGGCCAGAACTGACAACAGCAAAGAAACAAGGCATGTTATAAAAGAGCTCCCATTCACACTTGAAGGCCACCCTGGGCATTTCCACACCCAGGGCTCCTCCCCAGAACCCGTAAATTCAAACAAACACTTTGGCCAAGATAAGTTAGCCAACATGGAGATTGGAGACAGGATTGCAACATGGGATTGCATTCTTCGGAGATGTAGCCCCGAAGAATCCGACCCTCACTTATGACCTTCGGCAGAAGTTCGGGGCGGAGGGGGGGGGCGGTGGTCAGCCCACACCTGGCGGGTGGCCCTGGGGTTCCAAGGCCAGCCCGAATTCCCACCCAGACCCCTTCCAGCTGTGAGCAGGCTGCATCCCAGGTGTTCCTTGTAATTTATTTTTCACCTCTTTCCTATACACAGGAATGTGTTGAATGACTCACAAGTGTCTTATCATTTCGGGACCTTTGGAAAGACTTCCAGATGAAGTCTCACAAGCTCCCAAATCCTTTGACAAGCTGATAGGCTGATAGGTGATAGAAAACACCATCCCCAGAGCCCACACTGCCTCGTGGGGGGCTGACACTTGAGTAGGAAGAGTGGCAGGGCTCCCTGAGAGGCACAGAGAAGGGAGAATGAGTAACCAGGGGTAGAATCCAGGTGCCAATGGGGCCCACGCCCTCACCCTCCAACCCTGAAGACCTGGAGCCTTTGTCCCTTGTTCTCCCCAGGTTCTGGTCCAATTTCAACTCCCCAGGACATCAGTGACTAAAGCCCCACAGAGCCCAAACTCGCGGCTGGCCCAGGGAAAGCCTTTGAAGCCCAATCCTGCTGCTGTGCAATAAAGGCAAAGTCCTCTGGGCGGCTCTCAGTTTGCCCATCTGTAAAAGGGGCACTGCCCGCTCGCCAGGGCCTCCCGACTCCACAAAGCGGATGGGACCGCATGTCCACAGGATGAGCTGGGAGGGAAGGGGCAGGGGAGGTGACTGTGGCTGCGCCACAGGTCAGTACAAGGACATCCCCGAAGGACAAGAGCTCGAGAGTGAGCCTTGGCCCTTGCCACATACCACAGTGACCTAGGACCTCGTGACACCCTCTAATCGGCAGCTCCGAAGCCGAGCCCGGCTTTACAGCTTACCACAGGCTTATTCAGCCTCATCTCCCTCAATCCCCTCAAGGACGCAGTGAGGCCGGCTTTGGCGTCCTTGCTGCCCAGACAGCGAAGCTGAGGTTCAAAGTGGCTGAGGGAATCACCCAAGGTCGCCTGCCGACTAAGACAGAGGCACAGTACTTGGACTCAGCTCCCTGGGGAAGAGCTCCTGCCTTTCGTTCTCAGCTTACCCCATAACCATTTTACTCCACCCATTTTACAGATGAGGAAACAGAGGACAAAAAAAGTTTGCCCAAGGTCAACAGGGGGCTGAGCCAGGCCCAAGACCTCTAGCCAGTCCCCCACTCCTACGCTATGATGGGTTCTCAGCCAGTGCCCTCGGGCCCCGTCCAAACGCCCCCAAAACCATCCTGATGAAATTCCTCCCCCCACTCCGCCCCCACACCTCACCTCCCTTGTGCCCACCCCACACTCCCCGGATGACTCCCTGGTCGAGAGGGAGGCAGGCGGTTGCTAAGCGCTCATCCGCTCTTTCCCATAAAAATAAACTCCTTCTGGCTGGGAGACTCTGGATGAGATCCCCTCCTTTCCAGCCAAGAAAAAATTTAAAAGAAATTTAAAAAAGATCTCCCCCATGACATTTATTTGAACATCAGCGGTGCCAAAGCATGGGCCAATTCACCCAAGTCCAAATGGAGCCACGTGCCTCTTAACCTCAGCCCCGAGACCCTCTGTTCAAGTGTCCGGGGGGTTACTGAGCTGATTTATTTCTCCAGGCAGGAAATGGGGGTCCAGGCTGCCTCCCAAGCTTTTGGGGCTGGTCTTGGGGAAGGCCAGGATCTGGCAGAGGCTGGGCAGTGACCAAAATAGCCAGGCCGGTGGCCCTGCCCAGCACACACCTCCCTCTGAGTGCCAGGGAGGGTAGCCCAGAGGTCCCCCTCTGGTCCAGGACGAAACCTCAGCGGCTGGAGGATGAAATCTCTGAGATCCTCTCTCTGGCTTTCCTAGTGGGAGGGGGACCAGAACCTCCAGCTCAAAAGAGGAACCCCCAGAAGGAAGGGAAAGGTCTAGAGATGGATGTGTCCTGCTCTCCCTGCCCGCTGTTCACTTGGCTCCCAGCTGTCCCTCGGGGCCTGGATCCTGCCACTGAAGGCTGCTGGACGTTGGCACTGCCACCTGCACGCTGCACACAGGCAGCACCCTTGGAGCCATGCCGCCCTGTCACCTCTACCCACTCAGCGCCTGCCCTGGAGAACCAGCTCTGGCTGTGTGGCCCTCTAGGCACCGGGGACACTCCCTCGGGTACAGTCGAGAGCACATGAGTGTCCGAAACCAGGGACCCAGAGACAGAGCCACACTCTGGGACACACACGTGCACAGCCACGTACTCGGAGATACAGTCACACACACACAGGTTCACACAGACACACTCCAGGACACACAAGAGCAAACATCTGAAGACACAGCCACACAGGTATCACAGACACACACTAGAACACACACATGTACAGCTCAGGTCACAGAACAGCAGGCACACATTGGGACACACAAGTGCATGCTGCTGGGAACATGGAGAAACAGCCACCCTCAGAAACACACAGACACACACGGAGATACATGTAGACCCCCAGTGAGATCGAGACACCAAAAGAGACACACACAAACACACACACCTGGCTCCTGCACGAGAAGCCCGAGCCTCTTCGCCCGGGAAACAATAACAGCCCCGCAGGGGGACTGAGCGGGCGACCCTCCGTCCCTCCCTGGGTGGTGAAAGGGGCGCCGGAACGGGGTCCCTGGGCGGGGAGGAGGTCGGGGCTAGCTGGGGCGCGGGGATGGGGAGGGGGCTCCGCGCGCCCGGCTCCCTCTCCCTCGGTACCTGGGGCGGCCGCGTCGCTGCACTCGTCTGCGCTCGGTTCCGCTCACCGAGGGCTGCCAGCCGGCTCGATCTCTGGCCCGCGGGGTCCGCGCTCGGCGCTCCCTGTAGGCTGGGCTCGGCCTCTGAGCTCGTGGTCCTCGGGACTCGGCGCCGGCCAGCGAGCGGTGCTGCAGCCAGGACCCGAAGCTCGGCGCTGGCGGCGGCGCGGAGGAAGCGGTAATTTATAAGCGGCTTCTTCCTGACCTCGCGTGTCTGTTGTCTGAGCAGGCAGCTCTCAGCATCACCCATCCTGCTGGGTGGAAAAATACCAGCTTGGCCGGGGCGGGGGCGGGGCGGGGGCGGGGCCGGGCGCCAGCCCCGCCCCACACGCGGACATACACATACACACACACACACACACGCACGCACACGCACGCACACACACCGCACACGCACGCGCGCTCGGGCTCGGACACAAAGAGCCCGGGCTCGCCGAGCGCGCGTGCACACACCCTCATGCGGCGGGCGAGCACTCGGTCCCCTGCCTACCCCCTTAAGAGCGCTCTTTCCGAGGAAACCGTTTACTCCAAACCCTGGAGCCAAGGAGTGAGTGCAGCGGGTCCTCAGCCCCCTCCTGTCTTCCGATTAGGAACGAGAGAGCCCACGACGCCTACTCGCTCCCTCCCAACACGAGCCACCAAGCTCACCACTCGCCACCCACCTGGCTCATGGGGTGGGGCCAGGGCTCCTTGAGTGGTGAGGTCTGAAGCACTCCACTGCGTCTTCCTGGGCGGCATCCAGGTTCTCTGAGCCTCTGTATGCACCCCCAACCCCCCCTCCCCCCGCAAAACCAGGCACAGCCACTCCACCCTCCCGCCTCACCCAGGCCGGAGGGTGGCCTGAGAAAGTGATGTGAAACCACCCCGGCTTCTTGGCTTTGCCCTGGCTGGCTGACCTTGGGGGACTACTCAGGCTCTCTTCCTTACCTCAGTTTCCTCATCTGTAAAATGGAAATATGAATAATGGAATTTATCTTCTCTGGCTTCTATGAAGACCCAAGGTTAACAGTGCAAAGAGCTCAGAAGAGCTCCCGGCACAGAAGTGCCAAGTGAGTGTCTATTTTTAAATGAAAATGGGGAATGTGGGACTTCCCTGGTGGCACAGTGCTTAAGAATCCGCCTGCCAATGCAGGGGCCATGGGTTCGAGCCCTGGTCCGGGAAGATCCCACGTGCCACGGAGCAACTGAGCCCGTGCATCACAACTACTGAGCCTATGCTCTGGAGCCCGCGAGCCACAGCTACCGAGCCCAAGTGCCACAACTACTAAAGCCCGCACGCCTAGAGCCGGTGCTCCGCAACAAGAGAAGCCACCACAGTGAAAAGCCCGTGCACCGCGATGAAGTGTAGCCCCCGCTCGTCGCAACTAGAGAAAGCCAGCGCGCAGCAAGGAAGACCCAACACAGCCAAAAATAAATAAACATTTTTAAAAATGGGGAAAGTGCCATTATTCTTGTCCTTATTTGCATGAGCAGGTCCTCAGAGACCACGTTCCACATCCACGCCCTGGCCAGACCTGAGGGAAGTGCTTTGTGACTTCCAGCATGCCCTTCCCCTCTCTGTGCCCAGTGCTGGTCTCTCACTTTCTCTCACTCCGTCTCTGCACCTGGGAGGATGTGTGCAGAGAACCTTTTAGATTGAGGTTGAAAGAAGAAATGCCAAACAGGCCCCATAGAGTGCCATCCCGTTGCCAGACCTGGCCCCGCCTGTATCCACCTCCTGAAAGCGCTGTGTAACCCCCTCTTTGGAGCGGCCCCAGAAGCGGCACACAGGGATGCGAGGAGCAGGATTTCGGGGGTGACCCTTCATCTCTCCCTGGTTTCCTCACTGAGGCTCCTGCTCTCTGGCTCCATCTTGACTTTCTAGAGGCTGCCCCCATGGCAGCTCCAGCCAAGCCAGACACTGGCACATACCCTCCTGCACCTTTCTCCAGAGCCTTCCCTGCCCTTCTCTGCTGGCCCGGGTGCCCCTTCCTCCAGGAAGCACCGAGGGACCAGCAGTGCCTCTAGCACCCCAGCCACCCCGGGTGGCATCTACTCTGGGCACTCAGCTCTCTCCTTTGAGTTCAGAGTACCCGCCCCCCCTTTTATAGGTGAGGAAAGCAAAGCTGGAGATCGAGCGACTGAGTCCCCACACCTGTCCCCTTCTCCTGATGTGTGTGAGGCTCCCCCGTGAGCTGAAGGAGCAGATGGCAAGCAAAAACTCCCCAGACACCCTGTGTGTCACTGCACACAGTGCAAAGCGGCAGGTCACAGTGCAGGGAAGTGACCCTGGCGTTGAGGTTTGAACCACGAGGAGGCTGTGACTAAGCCAGAGGGTTGAGGGGAAGGGAGAGGGAGCGTGTTCCAGGCAGAGGAATCTGCTGTGCATAGGCCTGCTGGCAGGAGTGGGGGGCCCTAAGCAAAGGTAACGTGGGCCTGAGGGCCACAGGGAGTGAGCAAGGGCAGTGGAGGCCACTGGACCTGTGATGGGGAGCGGCATGTCCACGGCTGCCATTTGGAAAGGCCTGTTGAATCGGATGACCTCCAGGTGGGCCGGTGCAGTGCAGACGCTATCGGTGCAGGACTACGGATGAGGCCCTTTCAACCATCTGCCTTCTTCCTCTAGACCATCACCTCCACGAGGGACAGGACCTTGTCCTTTGTGCCTCCATGGAGACCTGGGCCTGGCACACAGCAGGTGCTCAGCAAATGTGCGTTGCATTTATTTTAACGAACACTTGTACGGCACTTAGCTACATGACGGGCGCTGTACGATGCATTTAAATACCTTAACCTGCCGAATCCTTGCAACCACCCTGTGAGGTTGGTACTATTAATCTCCCCCATTTTACAGAAAGGAAAACTGAGCCACAGAGAAATTAAGTAACTTGCCCAAGGTCACTCAGCAGGCCATCTAGTTCCAGAGGCCACACTCTTAACTGAAGGGATTCTGGGGCCTTTAGTGGTTGCCAGACCGCAACCGAACCCCAGAGGGCAGGAGAGGGAGAGAGAGAGGAGGAGGAGGAAAGGCACCAGGAAATGCTCCAACCTCCACCCCAAGGCGAAGCAGCAAGAGGCAGAGGAGGGCCGGGCGAGGTGGGGAGAGCCAGCATGGAGGCCAGAAACCCCCAGGTTCCAGCCCCCTTCTGCTGGGACTTGGGCCTGCAGGCCCGCTCTCTGGGCCTCAGTTTCCTCACCCATAATAGGAGATCTAGTCCGGCATCATTGAGCCATTGTGACAAGAGGTCTCAAACTTGCCGGGGCTGGTGCTTCTGCACTGAGTCCGGCTCCCAGATGTACTTCTTTGGCCTCCAATGCGCTTTAAAATATTTTGAGTTAATTGCCGTGAATGAAAGTTTGGAAGAGTTGACATTTTACAAACTTGAATGTCTGCTTTCTCTGGAAAAGGTGGCAAGATGAAGCCACCTCAGGGCACTTACCTACTGTCACTTGGAGCCGAGAGGCATCAACCACCCCCTCACATGGGGATGCGGCTCCCCAGGGGCCAGTCCCCACCCGGCCAGTTCCCTGCGAAGGGCTGAGTGTGAGACCCGGGTGTCCTTTGTGCACGTCCCTGTCCCCCTGCCAGAGTTGGGTGTCTGAAGCTCCAGGACAAGGCTGTGAGCACCAAGGAAGTGAACACGTTGGCAGGAGGAGGGACCTTCGAGGACACCCAGGCAGAGGTTTACTTCAGAAGCCACATCCTGGCCTGAAATTCCTTGGGGACTAAACTCCTCCCATTCCAAGAACAGAAATCGATTGCGGGGAGAGCTCACGGAAGGCCCTGGACTCAAAGGCAGTGAATGAGATTTTGAAAAAGCTGCTCGATGATGCTTTTCTCAGCAGCTGGCAATAATAACGTAAAATCGATCCAGGGCTTTGAACAAAACCCTTCGTCCCTTGCCAGGGAATAGTCCGTCTCATCCGTCTATCAGGCGATCAACAAGAGTTGCTGAAATACTGCTAGGGTCCAGCCATGCTGGGCCATCCGGCCAGTGCAGGGAGGCCCTGGCACCAGCCCTGCCGAGGGTCATCTGGCCGGCCTCCATGCCTCTCAGAACCTCATTCCCTGAAGAGAGGAAGGGATGGTGATGGAGTGGCCGAGTGGTCCCCATCCTGGTCACTTTCTCCCGGGCACGGCCGTGTCCACATCTCTGGATGTGGACGGACAGACGGTGGCACCATAGAGGCCTTATTGGCACATCTAGCCTCAGCAATCTGCTTCCCGCCCACCCACCCTCCTCCTATCTGCTGCCAAATCCCGGCTTCATCTCTCAGGGGCCGTGTGACCCAGAGGGAATCGTGTAACCCTGTGCCTCAGTTTCCCCATTTGTAAAACCGGACTGGTCACAACCCCTATGCCATGTTGCTGTGAGGAGTAAGTGAGGCTCACACAGAGCGCTGCACACAGTCTAGCCTTTGGTTAACCAGGCGCTTGCCTACCCTCCCGCCTGCGTGTCTTGGGCTTTTCTACCTCCCGGCCTTCACCCACACCTTTCCCTCCCCCCTGCTGTTCCTTCCCCCAAAGCGCTTTGCCCATTGCCCTCCAGCAGCCTGGATCTCAGCCCGACTGGGAGCACCCAGTAGGCAGGGGTCCCTGGCAGTGGCCAGCACAAGGCCGGAGCACAGAGGATCCCAGGAAGCCCTTGCCTGGATGCGGTCTGTGGGTGGCAGGCCTCCAGGGTGCCCTTCCCCCTCTCCCTTGGTGGAAACAGCAAATCTGCCCCAGGGAAGGGGACAGTGTCAGTGCAGGAGACAAACCTGTGGGGAGGGAACACGTGCGCCTGCGTATTCACTCACCACGCAGCTCAGCTGTCCAGGTTCTCAGCTCCCCAGGCCAGGCCACCCTCATCTCCCTCTGGTGACTGCAGGCCTCCTCCCTGTGTCCCCTCCCACCCGGCCCATCTCCACTCGGCAGCTGGAGGGATCCAGGACTCTCCTCCATGGCTGGTGAGGCAGGAATGGCACAGAGACTGCAGAAAACAGTTCAGCAATTTCTCATAAGGTTAAAAATCCACTTAAACGATCTGCCAGCAATTCTATGCCTCGGCATTGACCGAAGAGAAAACAGACGCCCACGCAGGACTGTACAAGCATGTGAATGGCAGCACTATTCGCAAGGGCCTAAAGACGGAACATCCATAGGAGGGCTATGCAAAATAGACAAACAGATGGACTCCTGAGAGGCCCCAAAGCAGGGGCGATCGCCGAAACACCAGGCACCACACACCACCGTTTAAATGGCCATTTATATGGACTCTACATCAGGAGCGCGAAACTATGGTCTTGGAAATAGGAGCAGTGGTTGCCCCTGGGGCGGCAGAGGGGCTGGCTGGAAGGACCACCTTCTGCGTTGGAATGGTGCCATCTGCTGATCTGGTGAAGCCCCCTCAGGTGTGTACATCTGCAAACACCCACACACGTTAGATCTGAACGCATCACTCAATGCGATGAATACCTCAGGAAAAATCAAATGGAAGAGCCCCAGAGCCCCTGAGTTTTTCCTGCTTTGAACCAGCCCACGCCCTGCCCGCTGGCCCCATGCCCACACTCCTCACAGCCTCTGAGACCCGCCCCCCAGCTCTGTCACTCACCTCTTCCTCCCCTCCAGCCACACACACAGCCCTTCAGGCCTCCCTCAAACCCCAGACTCCTTCGCTCAGGGTCTTTGCTAGCTGCTCCCCCTCCCGGAATACTTTCCCCCCAGCCCTTCCCGGGCTGGGCCCTTCCCATCATTTAGGCCAATGTCTCCTCCCTGGTTATATTTTCACCCTGACTCAGAGAACCATGTCAATGTACCTTGATCGCTTTTATGTCCACCTGTTCGTATATGCTTCCACATCTGGGCTGCCTGCTTCGCACGGCAGGGCTGAGTTAGCTGGGTCCCAGGGCCTAGAGCAGTGCCTGGCCCTTGGTAGGTGCCCCCAGACCTCTGCTGAACAAATGAATGGGACCGTAGCCGCCTACAGATGCCTCGCCACCCCTGTGCTGGGTACCCCCTCCTACACACTTAGGTCCACAAACTAACCGTTTGTGTAGCTGGGGTTAAAGCCCCTCCCTCCCCCATCTTCAAGGCTGTGCATTCAACCCCACATGGAAGCCCCTCCCCGGAGAGAGCTGGATCAAAGCACCAGCGATCTTTAATGGCTCTGTAGCCCTGAGGGCCTCTGCTTCTCAGTGCCTTGGTCTCCCCATCTGTGGCATGAATGGCTAGCCAAGGCGACCTAGGTCGGACCCTCAACTGTGAAGTGCATACAGTCTCCTGGGCACGGGTTCACAGGCAGATTCGACGGCACCGTCCTGCATGGGGTCTGACGTTCTGAATTTCTGATGTGCTCAGATGCCCCTGCTCCCCAGGCCACGCTTTGAGTCGTGAGAGTACAGAGGGGAGGCTCTCAAAGTGTGGCCCCCAGACCAGCAGCAGTGCCTGGAAACCTGTGAGGAAAGCCCAGTCCCAGGCACCGCCCCGCCCTCCCGAATCTGGAATTCTGGGTCAGGGCCAGCAATTGTGTCTCCCCAGCCGTCTGCCGGGCACTGCCGAGAGCAGAACTGGTTCTCAATCTCGGTGCTCAACCCCATCACCCGGGAAGCTTAAAAAATCTTTCTATCTGGGTCCCACCCTCCGTCCAAAATCCTAATTTAATAGGAAATGAGGCTTTTTTTTTTTTTTAATGACGTGCTCCAGGCAATCTGAATGTCTCGTCAGAGTGGAGGATCCTTGATCCAGAGGGTGCTGGGCCTCTGGGAGCATCACCGTGTCCCAGACATACCCAGGCAGGCCTAATTCCTCTGCATTCCTGCCTAGGCCTCTCGCTGGCTGCCTTCTTATATTTGGTTATTTTTCCCTCCCTCCCCAAACACAACAATTCAAAATATTCCCAGCTCCCAGACAATAAACAAAGCTGAGGAGGCAAGCTCCCTGACTGTTTTGTTCCCACTTATGGCCTGATCCAAGACTGGCTTGATTGGGCCCTCAGGACTGGTCATCTGAGCCAGACAGGGTGGGCCCCTGGCATGCCAGCCGCCCCAGCTCCACTCCTGGAATCCCAGAATCCGTCAGCTCTAGGTGACCCCAGGCGCCCTCCGTGGCCACTTCTCCGGGGAAATGGAGGCTCAGAAAGGACAAGTGATTTGTCCCAGGACACACAGCAGTGCCGAGAAGGCCCCTCTTCTCTGTGATTTCTGGCTGTAGGGCAGATGTGTGGGCTCTAGGGGTCAGAGAGACGTGTGTTCGGTTCTAGGCTCTGCCCCTTACCAGCTGTGACCTTAGGCAAGGGACCAGTCCCTAACTGAACCTCAGTTTGTCCATCTGTAAAATGAGGATGGCACTAGAGCCCCTTCCAGGGCTACTGTGAAGGTCAGGGCTTGTACAAGGTGCGTCCTTATAATGATTTCATCATTCTGATTCTTTTTGCCAAGTTGGCAAAGCCAGCTGGCATGAGCAAGTGAGAAGCCCATGTGGAGGACGGTGGGAAAGGGAGATATAGGAGGTTATCTGTCAGATCTTAGATGCCTGACCTGGGGTAGGAGGCTCGTTTTAGAGGACGGGAAGGGAAGAGACAGGTCTAGGTCTAGATTGCCAAGGGGGATCCTAGCCAGGCCCTGGGGTAGGAGAGAAGCCAATGCCCTTCTTGTGCAAGTGGGGGAACCGAGGCAGTGAGGGCGGAGGTGGCTGCCACATGGGCCCTGAACCTGGTCTCCAGGGGTGTTATCATCGCTTGTGCTTAGACGCTATTTGCTATTTTTAAGCCTGGTCTTCTCCACTTGTGTATAGAAAGCCTTGGGCCCAGCACATTCCTTAATTTGACAAATGCATTGTCCTCTATGGGTCGGCAGTTGAGAAAACAGAGATGACACCAGGCCATTCCTCACACTGGTGGGGCTGCCCCCAGGCTTCAAAGAGACCCACATGTATCTGTCTTGATATTGACAAATTACACATC
The DNA here is from genome assembly GCF_003676395.1 of Aethalodelphis obliquidens. Taxonomy (NCBI): domain Eukaryota; kingdom Metazoa; phylum Chordata; class Mammalia; order Artiodactyla; family Delphinidae; genus Aethalodelphis; species Aethalodelphis obliquidens. The sequence continues at coordinate 1,179,563 of NW_020838030.1, read as the reverse complement.
AAGCAACTGCGCTCTTAACTAGAAGCTATCCTGGTCTCTCACCTTGGCAGGTGTATTTTCATGGCGACCCAGGGGCCAGGTTTGAATGAAAATTTCTCAGTCTCCTTGGAGTTCTATACCTCAAGTGGGGGCAGGGGAGAACCCATCCTCTGCCTGTGGCCATGGCTGGTAGCCCCCCTCACCCCTCTCCTGCCACCCCTGGCTCTGCCCTCACCCTTGAGCAGCTTGGCACACTCACCTATATGGACAACCCGGACTCCCATTCCACCTCAGCCACACCTGCACTCCCTCGCGGAGCCCCGCTTGTCCACCCTCGGGCCTGGTGCACACCGTGGACCTCTCCGCCCTCAAGTGGATGGATGGGGGAGGGGCTGACACTGGAGCACTCGGGGCTGGGGTACTGTAGCGTGCCGGCTCCGTACGTACACCTCCCTTTGACCCTGCAGAACCCTCATTCTGGGGGAAGGTGTGCAGCAGGGGAGGGTCCCAGAGAGGTCCTCTGAGGTGTGTGCCCCTCTGTCTGGGGCAGTAACAGTATGGCCTGCACACAGTTGATGGGAAGATGAAATGGGTTAATGCAGGAACAGGACTTGCTCATGAAGAGGCACAATTAGCATTATGGCTGGTGATGTTGAAAACTCCCATGGCAGTTGAGGTTTGGCAGAGAAACCAGGAGCTTGCAGCCTGGCAGATGGAGAAAATCAGTGTTTATTGAGCTTCTGCCATGTGCCAGGCACTGAGTCAAATGCTCACAGACATGACCTCAGAGGAAGGGACCCATTTCACAGATGAGGAAACTGAGGCTCAGAGATAATGAGCCGCCCACCCAAGGCCACACAGTGGAGCTGGGATTTGAACTCAAGTATATCAGATTCTACGTTCTAAGCCTTGCTCCTTCACAGGGGCCATAGCAGGCAATGGAAGCTAAGAGATGAAGAGAGAGAAGCAGAGGGAGAGGGAAGAGGGTGGCCACCTGGTCAGACGAGGGGGAAAGAGATGCCTGGTTTGGGGATGGGCCCCATGACCTCCATTGTTTAGCATGTGACTGTATGTAACAGGACAAGGACGGCTGCCTGCATCGACCCTGATTTTCAATACGGACAGTCTAATGAAGCAAGAAGTAAAAAAATCTTGTGATCATCACGTGAATTATAACCCTCGGTGTGAGCCAAGTTTTGCTCAGGTCCAACTGCCTTGAAGCATAGTAATAATTCTGCATGGCCTTCACTTGGCTACAACTGCTATGGGATTAGGACACACAGGCTGAGTCTGTTTGCTTGGCCTTCAGAGCTTATTGCCCCTACTCTGCGTCCCTGTGCTTGGTCCATGGCCACCCGAGTATGACCCAGGACTGCTGGATGGGACCAAGAAGTCTCTCACATGTAATTTCCTGGAAAGCACATAGGAGTTCGGTTCAAATCCAACCTTGGCCACCAACACTGTGTGACCTTGGACAAATCACTGAAGCTCTCTGGGCCTCAGTTTCCTCAAACATAAGAGGAGGATGGGCTTGGTGGGGGATGGCCACCCCTGAAATTCTAATCATTGGACACATCTCAGGATGAGACATTTTCGGGTAATAAGGGAGTTTTCTCTCTTCAATTCTCATTTCCTCCCTCTGATACATGGAGACGTCTCTGCTGGGGGCTTGTGTGTCTTCAATGCCCTTTGTCAACTGTTTGTCTTCTTTTCCAACAAAGACATCCCCAGATCAGAGCCGTCAGGCAACTTCCTCCAGCTAGATTAGCCAGTTTTCATTGTCTTTACTTTTAAAGCACCTACTATTTATGGAAAGGATCATGGTCTTCCATTTCTAGCAGCGATGGGAGATTTACTTTTCAGCAAAATGTGTGCTTTTTAGCAAAATGTGTTGTTTAAAAACGAGTCTGTTTGAAGGAAAAAAATTAAATGAGTAATGCTTTAGGAGGTATATTAGTTTCCTAAGGTTGCCGTAACAAAGTACCACAAACTGGATGGCTTAAAAACCACTAAAATGTTTTCTTTCACCTTTCTGGAGGCCAGAAGTCTGAGATCAAGGTGTCAGCAGGGCTGTGCTCCCTCTGAGGCTCTGGGCAGAAACCTTCCTTGCCACTTCCTAGCTTCCGGTTGTTCCTATCAATCTTTGCCGTTTCTTGGTTTGCTGCTGTATTTCTCCCATCTCTGCTTCGGGGGTCACCTGGCCTTCTTTCCATGTGTCTCTGAGTTCACATGGCCACCCTCCTCTGCAGCCAAATATCCCTCTTCTTCTTCTTTTTTTTTTTTTTTTTTGAATGTATTTATTTAGCCTGCACCGGGTCTTAGTTGCAGCATGCAGGCTTCTTAGTTGTGGCGTGCGGGACCTTTAGTTGTGGCATGCGTGTGGGACCTAGTTCCTTGACCAGGTATGGAACTGGGCCCCCTGCATTGGGAGTGTGGAGTCTTACCCACTGGACCACCAGGGAAGTCCCCAAATTTCCCTCTTCTTATAAGGACCCTGGTCACATTGGATAAAGGCCACCCTAATGTCCTCATCTTAAACTTGATGACATCTGCACAGACTCTACTTCTGAATAAGGTACTGGGGGTTAGGATTTCAACATATCTTTTTTGGGGACTCAGTTCAACCCATAAGTGAGTTGTAGCAAAAGAAAAACTTGTACAGGGAGACCTACTTGACAAAGATTTGGGGAACTCTGCCCAGGACATAGGAGCACAGGAAAGGGAGCCAGGGGGCCAGGGTCCTGCCCCAGCCCTGCCCTCGTGACTGGGGGCACCTTGGGCAATCCCATCATACCTCTCTGAGCCTCGGTTCCCTGGGGTTTTCAAACTGGGTTCCTCAGAGTCTCAAGGGGACCTAGGGAGGGTTGGTGGCAAAGGTCAAAGGGGGCAGGACCCCAGATCCCCTACATCACCATCACTTGCCTCCAACCATTACAGGGACAGTGGCAAAATATTCTGTTTGACAAAAAGCCACCAAAATAACTTAAAAACACTTAAAACCCATTGGGTTATCGGATTGTGGGACGCCTCCCAGCCCGACACATGCTGATTTGATTTGATTTGATTTTTTATAAATTTATTTATTTACTTATTTTTGGCTGCGTTGGGTCTTCGTTGCTGCGCGCGGGCTTTCTCTAGTTGCGGAGAGCGGGGGCTACTCTTTGTTGCAGTGAGCGGGCTTCTCATTGTGGTGGCTTCTCTTGTTGCGGAGCACAGGCTCTAGGCACGTGGGCTTCGGTAGTTGTGGCACGTGGGCTCACTAGTTGCGGTTCACAGGCTCTAGGGCGCAGGCTCAGTAGTTGTGGTGCACGGGCTTAGTTGCTCTGCGGCATGTGGGATCTTCCCGGACCAGGACTCAAACCCGTGTCCCCTGCGTTGGCAGGCGGATTCTTAACCACTGTGTCACCAGGGAAGTCCCCACGTGTTGATTTTAATTTATTTCCCTCCCCTGGCCTTGCTGCTCCCTTTTCTCTGGGAAGAAAGAGCCTCTTTGCACAGATTTCGCCCTCAGGAAGGTCCTGGTCTCAAATCTCCCCCCTGAACCCCACCAAAGAAGAACCCAAGGAGGCAGCTCGCCCTTGCTCCAGCCCACCCGGGACACTTCCGTTCCCTTAACTTGCTGTTGAGTGTCTTCCTGCCTTGAGGAGTTGGTGCCCACTGTCCCCTCTGCTGGGAACCTTCTTCCTCCCCTTTCTTACCCAGTCAGTTTGCTCAAGCTTGGTCCCGCCCTCGGAGAAGTATTCCCTGACCCTCCTAAACCAGCGAAGCCCCTTCCCTGTTTTATAATCTCTAGAATATGGTTCATCCCTGCCTAGGCATCAGACTCACCTTGGAAGCGTTTTTTAAATGCTGTTCCCGGGGACCCACTTCCTGAAACTTGATTCCTTTGGTCTGGTGTCAGGTGCGAGAATCTGCATTTTAACCTGCTCCCCACCTCATTCTAACATGCAGCCAGGACTGAGAACTGCTGAGGAATAATTACGATGATCTGAAGGACCCCTTATCTGTGCTTCTCACAGCCATCAATTTGTTGAAAAATGAAATTGAGAAAAAAAAAAACTGATTTAGTGGGAAAACTTGAAATTCTATGAAGCTATCTGGAAACTTGAGCCCAGGTGCCTTGAATAGTCAAGCTCCACCGTAGAAAAATCAGTCTGATGGATGGGGGCTGCTCCAGCCCCAAGGGGTGACGTGTACTATATGGTATAGGCATCACATCGCTTTTCTAATCCCCAGTCACACTGGGACTCGGGCCTTGGAGAGAGGACTGAGGGCCCTAGGCTATAGGTGGCGACGGCTACCATTTCTGGACAATGTTGCATCTGCCCAGCCCAGAGTGAAGCACTTTATGTGCTTGTCTTCCTGAATCTTTGTCACCTTCCTGTGAGGAAAGCATCATCTTCAATCCCATTTTACAGAGGAGGAAACCGAGGCCCAGAGAGAGCAGTAGCTTGCCCAAGGCCTGACCCTTACTGGGAAGCAGGAAGGCTGGGCTCTACACAGGCAGACCCCAGAGCCTCATTTTTCTCAGGCTTGGCCCTTAGGACACCCACAGGGGAAACACCAAGGGCTCTTGTCAGTGGCACCTGTGTGCCCTGCTAGTCTGGGCAGGAACCATTGCCGGTCATCAGATGCCTGGGCCTGGCACATGCTGGCTACTCAGATTCCCAGTGGGCTGGGCCAGCAAGGCTGGAGCCAGGCAGTCGGGTGGGGAGGCCACTGTGCTCCCCTCCCTTGGAGGGAGGCCTGCACTTGGAGCGGTGCCCTGCTGCTTTGGCCACCCTTCAAACCTCAGGACGGATTTAGTGTCCTTAATCCTCCTCTTGAGTCAAGCGCCTGCTTGTCACCGGCCTGCCTGGGACCCCTCTGAACAGCCTCTTCGGTGAGGCCTGCCTTTCCGAGCTCAAAGGCCCACAGGTCTGTGTCTGTGGGAGGGTCAGTGGGCTGGAGTCCACCCGGCTGTTTTGTCACTACGAGCCTCCTTTGTAAAATGAAGACTGTCTCCGCAGCAGATCGGCAGATGACCTTGATGCCGTGTAGTCCTCCCCATTAAGAGGTGGGGTCTGCTGCTACCGCCATGATTCGGGGCTGCCCTGTGACTTGCTCAGGCTAATAGAATGCAGTGGGGGTGACGATGTGCCGGTTTCAAGTCTGGGCCATGAGAGGCCTTGCAGCTTCTGCTCTTGCTGGCTCAGAACCTTTCCCCTGCCACATAAAAAAGCCCAGCTAGCCCACTGGCAGATGAGAGACCATGTGGAGAAGCCCACCAGCTTACCATAGACTCAGGCCAACAGAGAACCACCCAGCTGAGCCAAGCCCAAATTGCTAACCCATGAAATTGTGAGCCAAATAAGTCGCTACTATTTTAAGCCACTTAGTTTCCAGATGTTTGCTACGCAGCTAGAGCTAACTAATACCTCCTCTTCCAATCCTCTTTGGCTGGGGAGGAGTAAGGAACACTTTGGACAGTGCCTGCCACAGAGAGGATGCCCACTAAGTGCTGGTCTTCTCCTGCTCTTGCGTCAAAGGTGAAAGAAAGAAGGTGAGGCCTCTTGTGGGGTTGGTGATTTTTACCACCAATTTTATCTCACCTGAGATTAGTTCCCTTCTCCATGTCTTAGTTATAGAGGGTCTCCTGTTGGTGGCTTGGGGTTAGGTACCCTTCATGCCCTCCTTGACTAGTGTTTTAGATCCCAGGGAATCCATGGGAACACCCAAGAGAGAGCATGTTGAGAGAGAAGGGAACCCCAGCCTTGAAGGAGTGGACCTCAGAAGAGGAGATCATAAAGGGGCCTGAAGACGAGTGGGGGCGATTGAGGGAAGAGGGCATGTCCTGGGAGCCCAGGGAAGAGCATGGGAATCATGAAGGAGGAGGAGGGGTTAACCGAGTCAGTGGAAGAGGATTGACAGTGACAACTGGATGTGTCCACCTGGAGGCCAGCCATCAATGGCCCTGGAGATGGGATTCTGTGGAGTGCAGGGGATGGAAGTCTGAGCACAGTGGCTCAGGGAGTGAGCTGGTGAGCAAGGGAAGGCATGCAGTGTGGACGTATTATGTTCCCCAATATTCTCTTATGTATGCATTTCTTCAGTTCTATTAGGAGCACCTCCTATGCCCCGACGGTCTGGGGGATACAGAAGTAAACAGTACAGTCTACATCTTCAAGAAACATGAGATCCATGAAGAGACACAGAGACCATGGACAAATGAATAAATGAACCAATGAATGAGTGAAATCTTCTTGGGTAAATGCCCCCAAGGGCTAGCCTTTCGCCCCAGCATAGCACTGGGGCCCAGCACACAGGCTCTGGGGTAGGACAGCCCCAGCTCTCATACGTCCAAGCTGTGTGACCTTGGGCAAATGACCTCACCTCTCTGGGCTATGGCCTCTTCCCCTGTGCAGTGGAGCTGTGGTAGCTTCAGACTCTTTGGGGAGAAGGAGCAGGGGGACCTCGAGGAGGGAGGGCTCAGTGATCAGCATGTGGGTGGGAGAGGCTCCCCTTGGCTGGCGGATCCCCCAGGGAGCTGTGAGTTTGATCTTTTTGTTTTCGTGAAACACACCTGACCAGGTGAATGCCTGTTTTTTTTGATTTCTGGTTTTTTTTAAGAAGGGGAAAAGAAAATGGGGGAAGAGTTGTCTGTGGAGTGAAGGAAGGAAGGTGAGGGGCAGGAGGGACACGGGACAGGGTAACGGTGGCGGGAAGGCCCCTGAGCCCTGCCCGAGTGCAGCTCCTATTCTCAGCTCTCCGACCGACCGCGTTAGTTCATTTAATCCTCACGGAAGCCCAGCGAGGCAGGTGCTGTGATCATCTGCACTTTGCCAACAGGGAAATGAAGCAATCCGCCCTGTGTGACAGAACCTGGGAGGACTGGAATTCCAGGACTGGAATCCTGGCGGCCTGATTCCAGAGCGGTGGGGGCAGGGGGTGGCTGTCTGAGCAGACAAAGCCTGGGTTGAGGAGCTCGCAGCCTTGGGTTGGGGCCCGGAACTGCCACAAACTTGCTGCGGGACCCTGGCCCTCTTCGGACCTTGGTTACCCTACCTGTGCCAGAAAGGGGCTAAGCCCAGCCGTCTTGAACTCCTAGAGGGTCCCCTCTCTTGGCCTCTTCCTGATCCTCACTGGGGCTTAAATGCCCCATCAGTCCCTGTCCCCAGGCCATGGGGATGCAATGCCCAAGGCCTGTCCCTGACTCAGGCCCTGCCTCCTGCCCGGCCTCTGCCAGAACCCTCCTCACTGGCTCACTTCCACTTGAGCCCCTGGGGAAAAGCCAACTCACATGTCACTCTCTTGCTAAAGAACCTTCAGTGGCTCCCTATTGCCCTTCGAATGATCAAATCCCTCAGCCCAGCCCTCAAGTTCTCATAAGCCTACCTCTCCACCGGGACTGCCAGCTGCCTCCCCTAAACTCTTCTGACCAGCCACATGAAAGGGTCCTCCTTCCTTTAGGCTTTTCCCGCTGTTACGCCTTGGCTTCCGCAGCCCCTCTGTGGGTCCACCCCCCTACCCCCAGGCCGAGCAGAGGCTCCTCCTGAATTAGGGGACACAGCTTGGTAATTTGTCTCACCGTTGTGCATTTTGTGCAATTACTCCTGTGCTCCTTGAGGCTGGGGGCAGAGTCTGGCCCTCTTTGTACCCCCTGCACCCCTGCACCCCCTCCCCAGGCTCACGGGGAGGATGGAGCAGTGGTGGGCTCTCAGCCCAAGAAGCCACAGGAGACAAGCCTCAGTGGAGTCCCAGTGTCCTAACAGGGGACTATCAGGCAGCAGAGACTTAGCATCTAGGCCTAAGGGGCCTCCAAACCCAGGCGAACCTGAGAAGCCGGCAACCCCCCCATCCTGCACCCAAAGCATCTCAGAAGACGCCAGCCAGAGGCTTACCTGAGGCCGTTGTTGCCAACGGTGGTTCTGCTGCGAACAGCTGTACCCTGTGCCAATTTCCATGACTGATAGAACTGCATCAGTCAGCAGTGGAAGGAAATCCTCAGCTCACTGCCGACTCCAGGTACTTCTTCCAAGTGGGAGGTTTCCTTGAGACCAAAATTGGTGTGCCCTGGGGTTGGCAGGAGGCGCCTGGCACCGAGCCTGTCTTCTTGGCCTCCAGGAAGCTCAGATCCCTCTGCCTGGCCAGAGGGAAGAGGCACTCTTAGAAGGGAGCTGGGGCTGGGAGATGAGGCTGGGACAGAGACAGGGATGGGGGACCCGAGAGGTGGCCCAGAGGTGGGCTGGAGGTGGGTGAGGTCATCAGAGGCCACTGCAGGTCCCTTGAGCTGGGCTGGCCTGACTCAGCCGGGCTTCAGGCACGCGGTCACATGACAGCTGGGGCAAAGGCCCCGATTTCCAGGACACCGCGGCCAGGCCCCTTCCCTAGCTGTGTGTGGTGGAGGAGGCTTTTCAAATAACGCGACCCTCACAGGGGGCTGCAGGAATTCAGTGCGACGAGAAGCAAGTGCAGTTCTCAGTACAGGGCCCAGGCAGGGGAGGCCCCCATGAGCAGGCGCTGTTAGAACTTCAGTCCTCGTGAGAGCCCCACGAGGCGGGGGCACTGCAGATGCCGCTTCACAGATGAGGCCCAATCCCCCGGAAGTCGAGACTTTCTCCCCAAAGCAGTGGCCCCCGACTGTCCTCTCCACGTGCGCAGCTCTGTGTCAGCCTCTGCCACAGTCTCCTAGCCTCCGTCTCACCCCTCTAGTCCTCCTCTCTCAGCTCGCTCTGCAAGGCTCGGCCCCCAGAACCTTCGGTGGCTCCCCGCTACCTGCAGAACAGAGAACAGCCCCTCCTTTGGTGCTCCAGGAGGCCTTGACATCTGGCCACACCCTCCTTCCAGCTCTCCCCCTCCTTGGTGCCCAGATGTGCCCTCTGCTCTGCCCCTCCTTGCCCTGGTCACTCTGTTCTCTTCATCTGACACTTTGTCCAGTCCCTGCTGAACACCCTCCATTCTCCAGGCACCATCGAGGGCCACCCCCTCCGGGAAGCCTGCTGCATTTCCCAGTCCCAAGGAACCCCCAGCTCCTGGACGTCCGTGACATTTTTCCCACCCTGCCCTTGCAGCTTCTGTACTTACAGGGGATTTGGAGTTGGACCAGCCAAGACTCAGTAAGTCATTCTCCCTCTCTGATCCTCCATTTGCCCATCTGTAAAATGGGACTTGAGACTACCAGCTGCTCCCTTGGCCTGTTGGAAGAATGAAAAGAAGGCACAGATGCAAAATGAGCTTTGTCATCTCCAAGTTCCAGACACGTGGGAGAACCACCCCGGCGTGGTCTCCCCGGTAGCCACCCGCTGTGGCCAAGAGGACTCTGCTTTAGGGGGAGGGAGCACAAGCCTCCCCATTGCCCATGGCCAGTGACAGGTCTGGGGTGGGTGTGCCACCAGGTTCTGGCCAATGAAACGTAAGAGAGAGTCTGCTGAGGGGCTTTTGGGAAAGGTTTTCCTCATGGGGAGAAGAGAAGGACACCTCACTGTTCAGGGGAGGAAGTTGTTGCCCCGTCTCTCCCAGCTGAGGGCACTTGGTAACCAGAGCTGAAGCCGTCATCTGTGTCCATGAGGGAAGCTGTCTCTGACATGCTGAGGAAGGTGTCATCGCCGAGGGTGGGAAGTCAGAAAGTGCTGGGGTCCCTGGGACAGCACTGAGCTACTGAGTCCCCCTGGGATCAGAGCTGAGACCTGAGTGACAAGAGCCAGCCGTGTGGTAATTTAGGGGAAGGGTGTTGCAGGCACAGGGAACAGCCAGTGCAAAGGCCCAGGCAGGAGGGAGCTTGGTGTATTCTGGACCAGTGTGTGTGCGTGTGTGCGCATGTGTGTACACGTGTGTGCGCGTGCATGTGCTTGTGCATGTGTGTACATATGTGTGCGCGTGCGTGTGTGCATGTGCACGTGTGTGTGTGCGCGTGTGTGGCTGGAGCAGGGAGAGTGAGGGGGAGAGTGACAGGGGATGACATCAGGGATATCAGGGGCAGGATGACACAGGACCACACAGGCCACAGCCAGACCTTTAGATTTTATTCATTGTACCCCAACTTTTATTATAAAAATGTCCTAAAATTTGAAACATTTGAAAGAATATAGAATAAACACTCATATATTCCACCTAGGTTCAACCACTAGGTTGTTTGGTTTTTTTATATTTATTTATTTTGGCTGCACTGGGTCTTAGTCGCAGCATGCAAACGCTTAGTTGAAGCTTACATGCGGGATCTAGTTCCCCGACCAGGGATAGAAACCTGGGCTCCCTGCACTGGGAGCACAGAGCCTTACCCACTGGACCACCAGGGAAATCCCACAACCACTGTTAATATCTTGGCATATTTGCCTTATCTTCACATAGGTGTGCTTTTTTCTTTCTTTTTTTTTTTGGCTTGCAGGGTCTTAGTTGTCCAAACAGGGACTGAACCCGGGACACAGCAGTGAATGCTGGGAATTCTAACCACTAGGCCACCGGGGAACTCGCTCCCCTGCCACCCGCCTGCCGCCCGCCACACACACACACACACACACACACACACACACACACACACACACACACTTTCATTTTCCCCTTAGCATTTTTTTTTTTTTTTTTTTTGCGGTACGCGGGCCTCTCGCTGTGGTGGCCCCTCCCGTTGCGGAGCACAGGCTCCGGATGCGCAGGCTCAGTGGCCATGGCTCATGGGCCCAGCCGCTCCGCGGCATGTGGGATCCTCCCGGACCGGGGCACGAACCCGTGTCCCCTGTGTCGGCAGGCAGACTCTCAACCACTGCGCCACCAGGGAAGCCCTCCCCTTAGCATCTGAAGAAAACTTGAGAACTTTATGCCTTCTGACTCCTAAATACTTGATCATATGTCTCCTAAGAGCGAGGATGTTCCTCTGCATAAGTACATTACCATTATTACTACAGAAAATTAAAATGATTCCCTAATTCTCAATCCATTCTCAAGTTGACCCTGAATGTCTCATGTGGCTGGGCCTTCCCTCCTTCCTTCTTTTCTTTCCTGGACCCAGGATCTAATGAAGGATTACATGTCGCACTTGACGACTATGTCAAATTCTTTTAAGCTAGAACAGTCTCCCACCTGTTTCCCCTGACACAGACTTTGTAAAAAGTTTATTCATTCGATTGCCTTATTAAATTGAGGTTTGTCGCACATTCAGTGAACAGATTTTCAGGATGCAGCTTGGTGAATCAGTACACATACAATCACCACCCAGGTCAAGATAGAGAACATTCCCACCCACCCAGAAGGTTCCCTTCACTCTTCCAGGCGATCCCCACCCCGCCCAAGGCAGCCAAGGATCCATCCATCGCCGCAGGCTGGTTCGGGTGTCCTGGAGCTCTGTGGACACGGGGCCAGACAGCGTTCTCGGGCAGGGCTGCTTCTGCTGAGCCTGACACCCGCAGGAAGCGCCAGGATGCAGGAGCCTCAGCTCCGGGCGGAACACACTTTACACACTTTCCTGTTGTCCTGTCGGGGGGCGTTTGGGGTGTGTCTGGGGACACTGAGTATGGGGTCCAGGACAGCTGTAGTGTCTACTGGTTTCCTTGTGGTGTCACCTAATGTGTCCTGATGTCGTATGAAGCAAAACGCATCGAATTCACCAAGTCAAGATTTTGCAGGTAGGGCTGTGCCTCACGTATCACATCCCACCGAGATGCCCAGGATGGCAGGTGGTCCCACCGTCTGTGATCTCAGGTGGGTCAGGTAGTGGCCCCAGAGCTTTCCACTGTTAAGGTAAGTTTTCGTTTTCCTGTCAGGGTCAGTGGAGGGTTTTGAGCAGGAGAGTGACGGGGTCTGATTTACGTTTGTAAAGACCACTTTGAGTTCCATTTGGAAGAGAAGAGACTGCAGGGGGCAAGGACAGAGCATGGAGACCAGTGAGGGGGCTACTGCAACAGTCTAGGCGAGTGAGCAGTGCTACAGCGGTGGTAGTGGAGGGGACGGTTGTGCCTGCAGCCCCTGCGTGGACTGGGCCCTCCTTCAACGTCGGCTGGTCCGGGCTGAGCTTCCAGAGGGCAGAGACTCACGCACCTCTGCATGACCAGCACCCATTGCCCAGTTTGGGGCCTGGCAGAGAGGACATCCTAGTCATACCTGGGTGTGACTGAATTCGGGGAAACTGTGGCTTTTGTTTTTGTTTTTAAGATTTTTTTTGACGTGGACTATTTTTTTTTTAATTTATTTATTGGCTTGTTGGGTCTTTGTTTCTGTGGGAGGTCTTTCTCTAGTTGCAGCAAGCGGGGGCCACTCTTCATCGCAGTGCGTGGGCCTCCCACTATCGCGGCCTCTCTTGTTGCGGAGCACGGGCTCCAGACGCACACTCTCAGTAGTTGTGGCTCACGGGCCTAGTTGCTCCGTGGCATGTGGGATCCTCCCAGACCAGGGCCCGAACCCGTGTCCCTTGCATTGGCAGGCAGATTCTCAACCACTGCACCACCAGGGAAGCCCAATGTGGACTATTTTTAAAGTCTAATATTGTTTCTGTTTCATGTTTTGGTTTTTTGGCTGTGAGGTATGTGGGATCTTAGCTCCCCGACCAAGGATCCGACCCGCACCCCCTGCATTGGAAGGCAAAGTCTTAACCACTGGACTGTCAGGGAAGTCCTGACTTTTGGGGTTTGATGCTGCAAAAAAAACAAAACCAAAACCAAAACCAAAAACCCCAAAAGACAGAACAAGAGTCTGACTTGGTTACCCAGCAGGCCTTGCAGCAGTTCTGATTAATAAGACTTTCAGTCCTCCGCCCCGGACACCAGGGAGGCCTCTCTGCTTTTGAGGAGCTCCATTCACATTGCCCCAGAGGGACAAACAGTGTTGACAACAGTCAGATCTGCCTCCTGGCGACAGAAAGTTCCCAGCTGAGGCCTGGGACAGAGAGCTCTCCCGGCCTCCTCAGGCCTCAGGCTCATGCCTCCCCACCGTGGTCCAGGGTAGGAGGGTCAGGCCCCTGCCTGTCATCTGTACCTGGCAAGTCGTCTCCCGGTGCCCCGGGGGTGGCTCCTGCATGAATCCTTCTGACCCAAGGTTGCCTGTGTCAGTTACTCATCACTGTGTAACACGTTACCCCGAACGACAACAAACATTGCTTACAGCTTGTGTTTTCTGTGGGCCAGGAATTTGGAAGTGGCTTAGCTGGGTGCTCTGGTCTAGGGGGGTGTCTCTCATGAGATCGCTGTCCTCAGAAGGCTTGACTGGGCCTGGAGGCCCTGCTTTCCCAGTGGCCGGCTCACAGGGCCAGCTGTCGGTGCTGCCTGCTGGTGGGAGACCTCAGGCCCTCTGCAATGGCTGCTGCCCTCATGGCAGCTGCCTCCCCGCGAGTAGGACGGAAGCTGCAACGCTGTGTGACTCAACCACGGAAGTCACACACCATCCTTTCTGCAATATCCTATGGGTTACACAGCCCTGCTTGGTGGGAGGGGCTGCACAAGGGTGTGACTATCAGGAGAGAATCTCTGGGACTCACCTTGGAGGCACACGGGCAGTTGATGGCAAGTAACAGGGAAGAACTTCTGTCTATTTGCCCACCCTCCAGTCACCCGGTGTGCCAGGCCCTGTGCAAGGCCTTGGTGTGCAGGGGTGAGGTAAGCAGAGAAAGAACTCCATCCATTCAGAGAGTTCATTAGGTGGGCAAGCCCTGTGGGCCACGCAGGATGAACAAGCTGCCCAACCTGGACAGAGCCTCCTTAGCCAGGGCCTCGCACACCAGCCAAGGCCTCACATACACGGCTGATGTGTCAGGAGTACTGGGACAAAGGGCAAAAGGACCTAGGAGAGAGAGAAAGCTCCCAGCCCTGCAATCAAGGGAGGCCGCAGGAGGAGGTGGTGTTTGAGCTGGTGTGGACATCCAGGAGAACTAGGCAGGTGGGGGACAGTGTCACACAGGGATCAGGGCAGATGTGGGGGCTCAAGCCCATGCCTCCTGAGACACACTCTCCAACTCCTACTTGACACAAAGCAATTGTTCACGTACTGTGTTGTGTGCCATGGCCTGAGCTGGCCACTGGGATCCAGCAGTGGATGAAACAGCCCTCACAGTGCTTCAAAGTATGGTCCTGTGTCAGGGACAGGGTCTGGAGATGCCCTTGAGATCATTACTAGTACTAAAAGTAGCTCTATTCTGGTCAAGCAATGTCCACCCACCATCTGATTGCAGTGGGCACAATCATATCCCCATTTGACAGATGAGGAAACCAAGGTTCAGGGCTGGAAGGCCTGGCCAAGGCCTACTCCCAGGCCTTGTAAGTGCGTGCCCGGGGCCCAGACAGATGTGGGTGCAGCAGCCCTTGGCCTGGCTTTCTGGGGTGCACTGGGCTGCAGGTGCTGCCCCTCCGTCACCACCAGCAGGAGATCTCTGCAGGCCCAGGGCTTCACGACGTGGGAGGAGGGCGTGTGGAGTCGTGTGGCTCAGCCTCTGTGCTCAAGGTCAACCTTACGACCAATTAGTGGGGCCCGAGAGTCACACGGGGAGGGATTTTGGGGGACTGCAGTGGAGCAAAATGTCCCTGGGCGTGACCTCCTTCCACAGGGAGAGCTGCAGAGGCCCTGGGCTACTGGGGGGCTCCTGGGGGTCTGCCCCAGCTTCAGAGCCCCAAGTTCCAGAGCCTCGCACAGATTCTCCCCTCTTCCACCCCCCCCACACTTGCACAGACCACAGTGGTTAAGGCCATCAAGGCTGAATGAGCACCTTGGCGAGGCAGGCATCATGCTGAATGCCATACGGGCATTACTGCACTGAGCCCCCACGGCCCTCCATGCAGGTGTGTCCGCATTTCACAGACAAGGGGACTGAGCTCAGTAAGGTCAAGTCAGTTGCCCAAAGGCACAGGCAACCCAGAGGCAATGCCTGTCAAAATATACCTGCAAAACACCCGCTCTCTCCGTCCTTGCCACCATGCTGGTCCCATCTTCTTGCATCACTCGCCTGGATGAGGCACAGGTGGGACAAAGGATGCTGAGACATCTGGGTACATTGTACAAGTTGAACACACACCTCTGGGCGCCTCTCAGTCTTTGCAAGGGTAACCAAGTCTTGAACTTGGTGTTTCTCGTTCAAATGTATTTTTATTCTTTTACTATTAATACTTATGTATGTATCTACAAATAACATGTACCAAAGGTCGTGTGTGTCTTTAATCTTTCTATAAAGAGGACCACACTCTCTTCTGGAACTTGCCTTTTCTCCCTCCGCAGTGTATTTCTGAGGTTCAGCAAGTTGGTACAGGTAGCTGCAGGACATTGATTCTTCACCGATGTATAGTGGTCCACGGAAAGGCTCTTACTTAAACTGCTGCTCCTGTTTCACTCCCAATGGTTCAGGCAGGTGTGATTCTGGTTCTCATATTACAGATGAGAAAGTAGGCTCAGAGAGATCAAGGAGTTTTTCTGGGATTAGCCAGCTTCTGAGGGGCAGAAACCCCCCTTCTGCGTCCCAAATGATGTGGCTCACAGCCTCCTTTATATTAAGATCTGCAAACAGAACGGGAAGAGACCACGCAGCCGGGCTAGCACTGAGGCTGTCTCAGCCCTTGGGGGGCAGCCAGGAGGGGGCCTTGACATGATGTCCCCTGGGAAGGTAGTCCAGGGACACAACACACAAGTCACAGGGGGACTGCCTGGCTCCATAAGACACCTCCTGCCCGGGTTGCTGAAGAAGCCGGTCCTGAGCCAGACTCCACTCGAAGCCTCAGTTTCCTCAACTGTAATTTGGGGATAATCATGGTACCTGCTCAGAGGGAGGCTTGAACATTGTTTAGAGCATCTGATATTTAATGATCCTGAGGTGCTTCTACTCCAGTTTTGTCCAGATTGATTGACTGATTCATTCATTCATTCAACGAGCATGTGCTAGGCCCCTGCCCTGGGCCAGGTGCTCAGTGCGGCCCTGACGGCCCAGTGTCTATGAGAATGAGGGGTCAGGAGGGCACAGCCGCAAGCCACAGCAGACGGAGCTTTAGCCACGGACCGTGCGCTGGCTGTACGACCCTGGGCCACCCGGCTCTCTCGGCTCCTGTGGGAGAAGGTGTGGGAGGTGCCCTGACCTGCATCTCCCCTCCCCGGTGTGGGCAGAGCACAGCCGGCAAGGGCACCAGGGAGCAGCCTGGAGCCCAGGGCCGCTGGCTGCTGGCGCTGTCCCCACACTGGGAGGGCCCTGGGGCGTAGCACGGACACAGCCGGTGGTCAGCTCACGCACCAGACACGGGGTCACGTCGCCCCAAGGATGGGGCTGAGGAAAACCCCTCCCCTGCCCGTCTCCTCCGCCCTCCGCCTCCCCAGGAGAGGTAGCTGCTTCTCGCGGGGTTTCCACAGCCCGCACCCCACACCCACCCACCAAAACCTTCAGCCCTTGGTGCCTGGCACAGGCCCCGCCCACCCTGCCAGGGGCGGCCGCTGTCAGGGGAGCCTGCCCACCCCCACGTCGTCACTCGGGCAAGAGACACCGGCTTGACACAAGCACAAACCGGGCACAAGAGCCAATTCAGGTCACCCTCAGAGACAGCTCAGGGCTCAGACCACAGCAGGCCCTGCTGGAAATCTTATCTGGGGTGTCACCAAGTGCCAAGCGCCCTGTTGGTCCCTTCCACCCTACCCTGTTGCTTTATCTATTTCAACCTCCATCTTTCTCTGCCTCCCATGTCCCCAGCGGCTTCAGAGTGACCCATCGTGAGGCGATTCAAGGGGCCCACCCTCGAGGGGGATATGGCAGGCTGATGCAAGAGCTTGGTAATTGGGTCAGACAGCCTGGGTCTGATCTTGGCACTGCTACTCTCGGACCAGCATGGTGGTCTGCCCAACAATTCACATTAAATAGGTGGGCTGAGCTTTCTGCCAGAAGTTCCCAGATTTGATTCATGTCAGAGCTGGAAGAAGCCTGGGGGTGAAATCATGTCCCAGATGGGGAAACTGAGGCACAGGGTGAGTCAGGGATTGCCTATGGTCACCCGGCAGAGCTGGGGCGAGTGTCCAGGCCTCCTGCTCTCTGGGTGGCCCTGTTAGCAAGATCGCAGCATCAGCCATTTCTCCAGAGCAGACACACACGTAATCAGCATCTTCTCTGTCTTGCCCTGCCACTGGTCGGGTGGGTACAGGGATTATAACAGCACCAACAGGGGGAGGAGGAGGGCCATGGCCTCTGCTCTGTGCGGCACTGTTCTAGGCACTTCTACCTTGAACTCACTCGATTTCACAGCAGCTCTAGGAAGCAGATGCCACTCTCCCCATTTTACAGATCAGAAAAGTGAGGCACACGGAGACTAATGCCAGGAACTTGGCACCTGGTTGTCCCCAGAGCCCTGCTCAGGAGGGGGATTAGCTCCATTCCTACGAGGAGGGGGCTTGCCTCGCCCAGGGCCACATAGCTAGAACTCCATGCTCCTGGGCCTCAGGCCTTGGGTTTGAGCCGGACAGAAGAGCGGGATGTGTGGTGCCTCTGAGGGTGCAGGCCAGAGAGGGGCTGGGTCGTGGACGTCCCAACCAGGCCCCAGCCTTGGCCTCCAAGGATGGGCGGGGTCACGGAGGCCGAGAGATGGAGGCCCACCTGTGGCACCGCCCCTGACCTCCTCCCCTGGAGGCCTGCGTGTTCTCTTGCCCGAAGACTTCAAGGAGCCTGTTCTTCACCAAGCAGAGCCCTAGGCCCTCGGCGACCAGCCCCTCCTGCAAGCCTTGGGTTTGACTGCTGTTTCAAGGTTCTGCTGCTCTTTCTGGGTTTAGCTGCTGTGGGAGCTGGAGAGAAGGAGAGGGGGTCCCAGACTCCAGAAGCCCCGTGGATGGCCCACCCGAGTCAGTGGCAGTGGGAGGCACTCCTTACCCGCTCGCACCTGCTGAGTGATCTCGGGCTGGACTCAGAGGCCTCAGTTGTCCCGGCTGTTGGACAAGGTGGTCTCTGAGATGTTTCCAGCTGCCTATTTTCTGTATTTGGGATGCTTGAATGTCTGGGAGGGAAAGAGCCATTGATGTATGCCTCATTTATCTCAGAGACAGAGAGAGAGGGGGGCAGACACAGCCGGGACAAAAGTAGAACAGAGGAGGCACACAGGTAGAGGCGTGGAGTTGGGGGTGAGAGAAATCAGAGTTTGGAGAGGGGGGCACGAGTGAACCCGGCCAGGCCTGCCGGCCGTGAATGCCGGTGAATGGGTGAATGCCCGGTGAATGGGTGAATGCCCTCCCCGAGAGCAGACACAGGGCCCCTAACCCAGGGGCAGCTGGAGGCAGCCCGGCCTGCCAGGCCCTCTTCCCTGCCCACCACATCCGGCTTGGGCCTGGCAAGGCCTTGGGGTGGGAGAAAGGGAATAGAGAGGGTCAGTGTCAGCTGCGAACCACCCCATTTCCCCCAGATCTGCCTGGGGAGTCAGAATTCAGCAACTGCTCCCTTCTGCGTGTCAGCACAGGATCACCTACTCACTGGTCTTGCTGCCCACATTCTCTGCCCTTAGCGGAATCCACTGTCCGAAAGCTGCGTCCCATCTCTGGACCAACGTAAGGATGGTTTTCACTGCCTAGAATGCTTTGAACCCCTGTTCCTCCTTATGTCAGATACTGTCATGGTTCATTTTATGTGTCAATTTGGCTGGGCCACAGTGCCCAAATATATGGTCAAACGTTATACTAGATGTTTCTGTGAGAGTGTTTTTGGATGAGATTCACATTTAAATTGATGGACCCTGAGTAAAGCAGATTTTCCTCCATAATGTGGGTGGGCCTCATCCAATCAGCTGAAGACCTGAATAGAACAGAAAGACTGACCTCCCCTGAGCAAGAGGGAATTCTGCAGCAGATAGTTTTCGGACTTGAACTGTAACACTAGCTCTTCCTGGGACTCCAGCCTGCTGGCCCACTCTGTAGATTTAGGACGTGCCAGCTTCCATATCACATGAGCCAATTCCTTAAAATAACTCTTTCTCTCTACATATACTTTCTATTGGTTCTGTTTCTCTAGAGAGCCCTGGCTAATACAGATGCTCTTCAAAGGACACCTCCTCCAGGAACTCTTCCTTGATCCCTAAGCAGAGTCTTCCCCTTTGCTGGTGTATCGTAGCCCTTCCTGCTGCCTCAGTTACATAGCATTTGTCACACCATATCCCACTGAATTGTAAGTCCCCGTCTCCCTTACTGGAGAGTGAGTCCTGGATATTAGGGACTGGAGACAATTCACCCAGGTTCTCAGCACAGCCCAGCACTGGGTCTAGCACAGAAAAGATGCTAGCTGGATGGATGGAAAGACGAATGGATGAATGCATGATGGAAGGAAAGTAGGAAAGGAAGGAAAAATGGATGAATAGATGGAAAGACAGGTGGGCGGGTGGATAAAAGGTGGAGTGTGGGTAGGTGGATGGATGTGTGCATGGATGGAAAGAGGGAAGGAAGGATGGGTGATGGGTGGCTAGATAGGTAGATAGGTCTGTGGATGGATGGACGGATGGATGGATGGGTGGATGGATGGATGGATGGATGGGTGAGTGGATGGATGGACGGATGGATGGATGGGTGGATGGATGGGGTACGTGTGTGGATGGGTGGAAGGATGAGTGGGTAGGTAGGTGGATGGGTGAATGAGGTCAAGTCCCTGTAGTCAAGGAGCTCCCAGGTGGGTAGGAGGGCTACACTTGCTCACAGCTCACTTCCACCCCAAGCAGAAAGGGGGCCTTGAGAAGAGCCTGCAGATTCCCCAGGAAGTGATCTCCCCTTAGTCAGTGGGAGTCCCATTCAATCCCTTCTACAGAGACTCTATTAGGTGGTGGCCTTGTGGGTGTAGGGTTTGGAGTGTTCCATCCTTGGACTCAGTTCTGCTTTGTCCCCGCCGTGTGGACCTGGACAAGTCACTCTTGCTCTCTGGTCTCCTCAGAGATCATATCACCCAGTGGCCAAGTGCATGAGTTCTGAAGCCTGACTGCCCGGCTCTGTCACTCCACCTTCCCCTGCCTCGATCTCCCCATAAGTAAGCGGGGATAATGCCAGTCCCTTGCCTATGGCATTGTTTTGAGGAGTAAATGAGTGAATACACATAACGTGCTTGGAACAGTGCTTGGCACACAGTTGTTACCTACGTCACAGTGCAGCTGGGAAGGGAAAATGAGATCATGTGGGTGAAATGCTTGGCTGGGTGCCTGGAGTATGGGAACCACACCATAAATTATGTTTCCTTGATCTCTAACATGATCCTGTTTTCCGGGTAGGGAAACCGAGGCTGTGAGAGGACCAGCAGCTTGGCCAAGACCAGGCAGCACATCAGGAGTAGAAGCCAGGATCCAGACCAGGCCCGGCCGCCCCCCGCCCCCCGCTGCCTGGTCTGTCCAGAAAGCCCGAGGCTGTGAAGTAGGAGAAAGATCTCAGCGGGTGACGGGCTGGGGCTATAGCGCAAGAGGCCTCCAGGCTGGAGGCCCAGCCAGGAAGGCAGGAGGCATATCTGGGGATCCACACGTCACAGGGCCTGGCCAGGGGACCAGGGGACCAGGGGGGCAGCGGGAGGGAGTTGGGAGGGGCGAGGGCAGGGGAGGAGCTGCTCAGAGGTGGGGTCTGGAAGCCATGCTCCAGGGCTCCGGCCTCGGTGGAGGTGGGATGGCGGGGTGCGGCTCTCAGGCTGTGGAGACGGGCACGTGGTGGTGGGCAGGTGAGAGGCACCGGGACGGCCTGCCAAGGTAGATGTGTGCGGAGAGCGAGAGATGAGGTGAATTTTTCCATACGTGCTAAGACTGAATACAGTGCCAGAAACGACGTGCAAGAGGCAGGATTGTCTCCCGTTTCATTCTCAAACAGATGATGATGCCAGTAATACAGTCATGGGGGCATGAGGGTGCACCAGGCCTGTGGCTCAGGGCACCACCAGGATAACCCCGTGAGGAAGCAATGGTTACTGTTCCCACTTTGTAGATGCAGAAACCGAGGCACGCAGAGTCGAATGAGTGGGTAGCCCAGGTCTGGCCTGCCTCTGCTAGCCTTCCTTGCCCTAGTCGACCTGCCAGGTAGCAGGTAATGCCCTTGGTTCCATACTGTGGGATGTCAGAGGGGTGGGAAAGATGGGTGGACAGGAAATAGCGGGAGGGTATTCCGGGTGAGGGTCCCAGCTGAGGAAAAGGATGAGCGTCGGGGGAGTGAGCAGAAGAGCGTGCAGGGCACAGTGGAATCTTCTGGGGCCCTGCTGTCAAGCGTTTGAGCCATTTCTCAGCACAGCGTGATGCCCATTTCCGGGATGAGAGCTAGGTATCTTGCCCACCTCACAGATGAGGGAACTGAGGCATGGGTGAAGGTCAGAGGGAACCCGGGGTTTTGGAGTCAGGGTGGGGGCAGCGCTGGTGGGAGGGTGGTGGGAGGAGAGTGAAGGGCCAGAGAACTTCTCCAAGTAACAGGACAAAGCCTGGGAAACCTGATCGCTTGTTTACCAGCCTGGAGATTAAAACTGATTCTGCCAGGGAGCTTACCAGGGAGGCGGGCAGGTAGCAGCAGGCCTGCCGGAGCGGGGCAGGCTGGCGTTTTCCAGGCCGCGCACGACGGCTGCAGTCACTAGCCCCAAGCGTGCTCTATGTCAACTTACTTCTTAAACTGTCTTCACAGAAAGAGGTAACCCTGACCGTGCCCTGGGCCCGGTCCTGGGCACTGCATACACATCAACCATCATAACAGCCCTCAGGCCAGACAGGGGTCCTGGGGTTATCCTCGTGCTGTACAGGCGGGGCAACTGAGGCGAGAGCTGCCTGAAAGCTCAGGGCAACGGAGGAGCGGAGCTGGGATTCGAACCAGAACCACCTGGCCCCAGGGTCCCTGAGCTCAACCCCTCTGCTGCCCGACACTATTGCTTAGGCCAGCATATTTAGAAAGGAAAAGCCACGTCACATCTGAGAAACGGCTGCTATGAACAGAAGGTACCAGAAACACAAATAAAATCAAGACAGAATAAGGCTTTGTCATAATTTTTTCTAGACTCTGTTACCTGGGGGAGCTCAGAGCCAGAGACCTGCTTTCGGTTTGCTAAAGGACAGAATGGCCAGTGGCAGAGAGGCATCCAGGACACCCCGCCCCACGCTGAGCCCTCAACTTGGTCAGAAGGACTGAAGGCATTAGCTTAGCAAAGGGAAGGGCTCTCACACAGTGAGATGCTTCTCGAGGGCCATGCCCAGCTCTGAATCCATAGCTCTTTTAATCTTTGAGACAGCCCTGAGCATCTCCGCTTAACAGGTGACAAAACGGAGGCTCAGAGTTGTCGGTCACCTGCTTGAGGTTGCCCGGCCAGGGTGGGGTGAGCAGGGGCTGCCCAACCTGCCTGGATTTCTGCTCAGACTCCCACAGGCTGGCACCTCGTCAGGACCTGTCCTTTCCGCAGGTGCCTGTGGGGCGACCGTCCCTTGCTCAGTGCAGGGGGCTAGGCCAGTGCAGCCTAACCCTAACCCTAACCCTAACCCTAACCCTGTGTGTGAGGCAGGGCCGGCCTGCTGCCGGGAAGCCAGCGAGGCAGGGAGGGTTCTGGGGAGCCCATGGCCAGAAGAGGGGACACAGAAACCCACTGAGCATGGACCCTTCAGAACCACACACACACCATCTCCAGGATCTCGGGGAACCAGGCTTCCATGTGGGCCTGCCTGAGAGGCAACGAGGACTGCCTGCTTGTGACAGATGAGGAAACTGAGGTTCGCGGAGGGGAAGTTTGCCTAGTTAGGACAGAGCAGAGCCAGATTTAGATCCTGATCTGTGTGGCTCCTGATTCTTGGCCTTTTTCTCAGCAGCATCCTATCCCTTCAGGCGGACAGTGTCGAAGATCTCTTCCTTCCAAGACTAGAGCCTTCGGTGGCCTCCACTCCTTTCCTTCCTTCCTACCTTCCTTCCTTCACTCCTTTCTCCCTCCCTCCCTTCCTTCATTCATCAAGGACTCCCTGTGCCTACATGGCTGGCACTCCATGGTGCCAGGGACATAGCACAGGTCAGACATAGCCCTTGCCCTCCAAGAGCTGTCTGGCAGAGAGATGAACCCCCAACTCCATCTTCTCATGAGGGAAGGCCATGAGTTGGCCCAGGGAGGTAACTAACTCAGCCTGAGTCAAGGAAGGCTTCTTGGAGGAGGTGGAGCCGACTTAAGTGTGAAAGGAGGAGGGAGAGCGGGCTTGGTACCAAAAGGCTGGAGCTTTGCACACCAGGGAGAGAGCGTGGACCTCAGCCTGCGGGGGAGTGGGAGGATGCGCGTGGGGAAACGAAAAAGCCAGCAAGACCCAATCCCCCCTCCTCAGAAAACAAGCACCCCTCCAAGGGACTGGGAGCCCAGAGGTCCCGAGCCCCCTCCAAATCTGATATCAAGTCCTCACCAAGCACGTGGCCCTGGGCTGGGCCGACAGCAGGTGCCCATAAAAAGTCTAGTCACAGAGCCGCAGAGCTGGGAGGACCTTCGTGTATGTCGGCATGTGAACAAAGGGGAGATGGAGGTCCAGAGAGGGCACTGGACTTGCCCAAGGTCACTCAGCAAGATGGTGACTGACATGGGCTCATACCCTTCAGGCCCCAGCCCCCACTACCACCTCAAGGAGGTTGGCTGTCACTGTGTTTCTCCACAGAATTACTGGGCACCTGCTCAGGTCCACATGGATCTTGAGGACTCAGGGATGAATAATGATGATGATGATGATGAAATACTAATAATACTAATAGTAATAGTACTACTATCGCCCTCCTGGGCACCTACGGTGCTAAATGTTTCACATGTATACTACCCACCATACTCACAAACTTTTTGAGGTGGATACTATCACTCTTCCCTCTTCACCTGGAAAGAGGCCCAGAGAGGTAAAGTAACTGCCCCGAGGCCCCACAGCAGGTAAGTGGCCGAGCCAGGATCTGAGCTCAGGCTGTCTGGCTCTGGAGCCCCCCATGGAATCATGACTCTCTTTGTCCTCCTAAGCCGCAATAGCCTCTTAGAGACCCCACAGTACATCAGGACAGACAGACGCATCTACTCTCTAATTATGTGGAAGATGCCCCATTGGAGAAGAGAGTGGCTCAGGTGATGACGGCCAGCCCCACCTCCTGGAGCTTGGCATCACCTCCAGGTATTGACGGTGCCGTGTCCTCAGTTTTACCTTTTCCTTAATAATTCTTGGCCCTGAACTTGTAGATGTGTCAGAGGAGAGAAGAGACTGACAACCTTGGCCAGGCAGGGCCAGCCCCCAGCCAGCGCCCGGCTCTCAACGTCGTAGCATGCACCCCTCCAAACTCCCCGCCTGGTGATGGCCTGGGTGTTGGCAGGCAGGGCTCTCAGCCTGCAGGTGTGCTCTGCCCACACCTTTCTCTACCAGCCTGTCGGAATGTAGACCCTGGCAGGGCCAGGAGGCCCAGGTGTGGTGGGTGAGGCCTGGGCAGGGTGGGGAGGGAGGTGTCCAGTGGGGAGCTGGGGGTGGCACTGGAATACGTGACCGCTGTGTTTGAACCCTGGTGCTAAACTTCCTAACTAGGAAATTCTGGACCAGTGTCCATACCTCTCAGAGCCTCAGTTTCCTCATCTGTGAAATGGGGATGCTGATGCCAACCACACAGTGTGTGTTGTGAGTACTGAAACGAGAGAATGTGAAAAACAAGCAGCATATGTCAATTAGATCTCAATAAAGGTGGAACTTAATTACTTAACTAATTTGAAAATTATAACAAATAAAGAGAAAAGCAACTAGCTAGTGCCAGGCATGTGGTAGATGTCCCAAAATAATGGTTTCCATCCCTGTGTGAACCTAGACTGCTTTCCAACCTTATTCAGTATTCAATCTTGATTAGTGGGAATAATGGCTTGTAGGTTTGGGTTAAGGAGGAGTTTGAGGACCAATCTGGGATCAAGGGGGAAAAGGTCTCAGTTAATGATGTCTGTCATGGACCCAGGAGGGAACAGAGGTGTGTGTGCCATGGATTTTCCATTCTCTTTTCCCCCTCCCCTCCCCTCTTCATGCCTCTCTTCTCTCTCTCTCTCTCGTTTCTGTTGGCTCCACTTCCAAAACACATCCAGAAACCCATCACTTCTTGCCACATCTACTGCTGCCACCTGCTCCAGTCACCATAATCTCTCTCGCTTCCTCCCTTGTTCCTTCCTCGACGTTTCAGCCTCTTCTCACAGAGCCCAAAGGGATATTGTTAAAGTCAGCCCTCATCCTTCCTCTGTTCGGCCGCCCCCCGCATGGCTCCCACCTCATCTGGGATAACAGCCAAAGTCCTCATAGTGGCCCACAAAGCCTGTGCAGTCTGAGCCCTGTTACCTCCAAGACCTCACCTTCCACCATGCTCCCCTGGGCTCTCTGTTCCAGCTGCACTGGCTCCTGGTTATTCCTCCCAAGTGCAGGGACACCCCTGCCTCAGGACTTTTGCATTTGCTTCCCCCAGCCTGGAATGCCCTTTCCCCAAATACTCACATGACTCTCACTTCCTTGGCTCTGCTCAGCCCAGGCTTCCCCCTTTTAAAAATGGCACCCCCATCCCTACCCCCTACACACTCTCAGTCTGTTTCCTGATTTATTTTTCTCTGTAGCGCTTACCAAATCCTAACATGCCATATATTTTATTTATCCATTTTTCTTACTATTTATCCCCCTCTAGCTCCACCTCTGTGCTGAAACTCTACCTTCCAGAAGCCCTTCTTCTCCCTGGACCCTGGGCCCTCACATATGCTGCTCCATCTATCAGGAAAGCAACCCTTCCCGCCTCCCATCTGGATGGTTCTCCATTTTTCGGGTCTCCCCTTAGACCTCACGTTCTGTTTCTGGAACAGTCCAGATAGTGAGCCCTCAAGGGCGGGGGCCACATACATCATGTGCATCATTGTGTCCACGGTGCTTCCTGGGCCCTGGTATACAGGTGGTGCTCAGTAAATGCTCAGTGAAAGTTTCACTCACACTTGGAATCAAAAGAGCTCCTAAATCCCTCCTTTGTCTGTCTGCACCCTTGCTCTCATCTTGGGATGGAGCTCCATTATTATTAACCCTGAGCGCCAACCGTACAGCCTGTCAGAGTTTCTTCATGAAGCACTTTTGTCTGGTGATTCCCTAACTGCTCCGTGAGACCAGCAGCTCAGGGTGCTATTGGGAGTGGCTCAGAGAGGTGAGGGAACATGATTCAAGTCACACAGCTTCACCTTTCCTAGCCAAGGAGACAGAGCAGGTGTCAATGCTGGAGGTCCAGGGAGACCCACATGGCACAGCCGAACGCTTAAGGGTGAGGGAGTCCCACAGCTGTAACAGACAAAATAGGGTGTCACTGGCTAAACCATGGGGTCTGAAGATTCCTCACGTTCTGGAAATCTGAATTATCTGGGCCCAACTGGCAAAAGGAAAGAGGAAGCAGAACCCAGGGTGAAAGAGAAGAGAGGAAATCTGGGTTGGTTCTGCTCACACCAGCACCCTCAGCCCCATCTTACAATTTCCTTCTGTAACCTCTGCATGGAGTGCGTGCATGCCAGAACCAATTGGACATCCCCCCAGCATATTCCAGGCCTTTCCTGTGGTTGGAAAGATAGATGCCAGGTAGATCCTTTTCTCCCAACAACCCTCAGAGGACGTGACCCTTAGCGGGCCAGGTGTGCTTGGAAAATTTCCCATCTCTCCTGCCCCAGACCTCTTTGAAATCACTTGTGGCCCATCTTACTCTTTCAGCCACACAGGGGAATTTTCAAGATCACTAACATTTAGAGCTGTAAATTGTAAATGTTTCCAATATACACAGAAATCTTCCCATGACACCTCATGCGCTTTGCAGACGAGACTAACATTGCTAAACTTTCCTGACTGAGTCAGAGCCATACCACCTACCGAAGCACTAGCTGTAAGTCAGTGAGGTCATGGACACCAGACCCCGCATTGGGGGCCCCAGCTGTGTGCTGAGTTCTTACATTTTCCTTCCCCCTCTTTTTGTTTTCTGTTTTCCAAGAATAGCCACAGCATCTTCCATTGCGCGGGCTCTTCTTATGATATGGCTCTGACACTCCTCTCTTTGGGGGGTAAGGTCCACATGTTCTCTTCCCTTGGGTCTGGGTGGCCTGTGGCAAAGACAGAGTGATGCTGAATGGCTTCCAGTGCTAGGTCATAAAGGCAAGGCACCATCCATCTGGTCGTCTTCCTGACAGCCACCATGCTGTCAGGAAGCCCAAGTCATCTGTGGAGACCCACATAGGGAAGATCGAAGCCTCCAGCCACTTGTGCTGAAGGATGAACTGGAGTTGACCAGCAGCGGGGATGGGGAAAGGGCATTCCAGCAGGAAAAGGGAACAGCATGTGCAAAGGCTCAGACTCAGAGGCAAGAGAGAGCTTGGCACACCTGGGCAGCACCAAGAGGTGCAGGGTGGGTGGAGCATATGGTAGAAACCAGAGGTGATGAAGAGTCTGTGGCCAGGTCACAAGAGGACTCCGGAGGCTGGCTGAGATGGAGGGACTGGGGAGCCATGGAGGATGGTAACAGATGATCACAGTGCTTTATAACGATCTACCTGGCTTTGGCTGGGTGGAGAATCCACTGAAGGGGCTGAGCCCGGAGACAGGGTGGGAGGGAGGAAATGAGCACCACTGGGGGTCTGGACTACGGTGGTGGCAGTGGGCGTGGAGCGAGAGAGCTTTAGAGGGGGGTGTGAGGGGCAGTGGCACCCAGTGGCTCTCTTGGCCAGGGCCAGGCTCATTGTGTTAATTACTAAAGCTGGTGTGGTGGCCTGCGGGGCGGGGAAGGGAGTGCATCAGTGGGTGTGCTGGCCTCTGACCCATAGGATGGCCACCTGGAGTCAGTCTCTGGCAGCAGGACAATGACTCAGCGTCAGAGCTGTGGACCACGTGGAGTATGAATCCCAGCGGCCTGCGGTCTAGGCTGCTTGCTGTCCCTCCCCTATCACAATCAGGCTGACAACAAGTGTCGTTATTGAGTGCCTCCTGCATGTTAGGCACTGGCAAAGGGTGTTACACTGTTCTCTCTTGCAATCTTGGCGCCCTTTCTATGAATATGAGGTAGGTGCCCATTTTACAGATGAGGAAACTGAGACTCACAGAAGTTAAGCGACCATCCCAAGGCCTCCCAGTTCGGAAACGGTAGAACCAGGATTGGAAGCCAGCATCTTACAGGGGCTGTGTAATCCCCCAGCCTCGGGGAAGGTGGATGAGCAACCAGGACCTGCGTTTGTGGATTTGGGAAGAGCTTTTGGTGGGAGGATGCAGGCTCAGAGACATTTCATTGTAATGTCAACAGGAATGGGCCTGAGTCAAAGTCTGGACAAGCCAAATTCCCCAAATTTTGTTTGAAGAAATGATCCCACTGCTGAAACAGGAATAAAAGGTCGGAGAGCCAGGCCTGCGCTGAGCTGTGAGCTGGGGAGGGGCCCAGGCCAGATCAGGGGGATGCAGCCAAGCCTCCAGCCCAAGAGCGGCTCCTGGAAGAAGTTCTGCCCCAGCACCTGCTGCCTCCTTGCTGACTCCTGGTGGAGTTGCAGCTTTTGGGAAGCTCTCCGCCTGGGGTCTGGTCTCGAATGATTACATTGTTCCTGTGGGGCTAAGGGGAGCTGCGGGGGCAAGGGTTAGAGCTGCATGGGTTGCATCTCTCCCGTCAGATGCATCTCCCCTGGGTATGAGCTCCCGTCCCCTGTACCTGTCCTGCCAACCTGGCTGCCTGGCAGATCTCCTGGGGAACTTTTTTTTTTTTTTTTAATAAATTTTTTTTTTTTGGCTGCGTTGGGTCTTTGTTGCTGCGTGCGGGCTTTCTCTAGTTGCGGCGAGCAGGGGCTAGTCTTCATTGTGGTGCGCGGGCTTCTCATTGCGGTGGCTTCTCTTGTTGTGGAGCTCGGGCTCTAGGCGTGCGGGCTTCAGTAGTTGTGGCTCATGGGCTCTAGAGCACAGGCTCAGTAGTTGTGGCGCACGGGCTTATTTGCTCCGCGGCATGTGGGAATCTTCCCAGACCAGGGCTCGAACCCGTGTCCCCTGCATTGGCAGGCGGATTCTTAACCACTGCGCCACCAGGGAAGTCCCTCCTCATTTGATTCTGACGTGTGGCCAGCACTAAGAACTGGTGTTAAGAGCACTGCCTTTGGAGTCAGATACGTGTAGGCTCAACTCCTGACCCTGCTTCCGTGCTGAGTGATCTTGGGCTTGTTTGGCAACCTCTCTGAGCCTTTGTCTCCCCTTTCTATCAGGAATGACACTCCATTATGGGGCTGAAGGGATTAATCATATAATTTGGGCGCATCACCTAGTACTTAGAGCTCAAAAAAAACAGCAGCTAGGGACTTCCCTGGTGGCCCACTGGGTAAGACTCTGCGCTCCCAAGGCAGGGGGCCCGGGTTCAATTCCTGGTTGGGAACTAGATCCCACATGCCTGCCACAACTAAGAGTTTGCACGCCGCAACGAAGATCCCGTGTGCCGCAACTGAGCCCCGACGCAGCCTAAGTAAATAAATATTTTTTTAAAAAGGCAAGTAAAATAATCATGCTCATAGTAACATCGACCTTGCTGAGTAGAAGGGAACAGTTTGGGATTTAAAAGGAGCATGTTAAAAAGGCACTTCTGGAGCAGAGCTCAGAGGCTGAAACCATTAAGTTGAAGTCCCATCACAGCAAGACGTGCTTCATATTTTCCTCCTCCTTGAAGTTTCTGAAATGAATGCCATTATTGCTGACGTGGGCGGTTAATTTGATGTCTATGTGGGGTTTCTGTCTGGAGGAGCAGGAGATCCTGCAGTGTTTGACCCACTGATGTTTCCGCAGAGACAGGCTGAGGCTTTGACTGCTAATCAGAGCCCCCTCTGGCCCAGCTGTGTCCCTGCAGCACCCCTCCTGGGTCACAGGATGAAGGAGAGGGGGTGGGAGAGCAGGACCCTCGCCTGTCAGGCACATACCACATGTCAGGCGTGTCATGAACAACCACATGTAACAAGCCCGTGTCTGGCACTCACTACTCTCCACATTCTGTTGTAAACATGTTACACGCATTTCCTCATTTGATCCTCAGAATAACCTTGCGAGGCGAGCATTGTTATTCTCCATTTTGCAGATGGGGAAACTGAGGCACAGAGCAGTCAAGCATGTTGTCCAAACTCACGCATGTTAAGTGGCAGAGGCAAGATTTGAGCCCAGGCCTGCTGGCTTCATGGAGCACGTGCTCAAGCGCTCCTCTGGGCTGTCTGTCATCAGTGTGTTCCCAAACTTGCTCATCAGGCTGCACACCGAGGACGACTGCCAACACTCCATGGAGGAGCAAGCCAAGGTTTGGGGGCTGAAGCCCCAGGGCCACTGGCCTGCAAGATGCAGAGCTGCGATTTGTCCAGGCCTGTCTGACTTCAAAACCTGTCTTTGATTAGTTATCTATTTTATACACAGTAGTGTGTATATGTCAATCCCAGTCTCCCAATTTCCCCCCCCGCCCCGCCCCGCTTTCCCCCCTGGTAACCATAAGTTTGTTTTCTACATCTGTGACTCTATTTCTGTTTTGTAAATAAGTTCATTTGTACCATATTTTTAGATTCCACATAAGGACCTACTGTATAGCACAGGGAACTTGTCTCAGTACTCTGTAATGACCTATATGGGAAAAGAATCTAAAAAAGAGTGGATATATGTATATGTATAGCTGAATCACTTTGCTGTATACCTGAAACTAACAGAACATTGTAAATCAACTATATTTCAATAAAAATTAAAAGAAAAAAAAACCAACCTGTCTTTGACCATCTGTGCTCCTGAGTGTATGTGTTATTCTTTCATTCACTCACTTGTTTGTTCATTCATCTCTCTCTAATAGACAGTTATTGAGTATCTACTGTATACTGGCCTTGGTCTGGGTGCTGGGAAGACAGAGATGAGATAGGCCCTCTGCCCCCAAGGCCCTCCCAGGCAGTGGGACAGACAAACTTCCCAGCCTTTGTCTGTCCCAAGAAAGAGACTGATTCTGTTTGCAGCAGTCTGAGAGGGCAACCTTAAGGAGGTGGGCATCAAGGGATGAATAGGAGTTCACCAGGGCCTGGCTAGGGGGAGTGAATCACCTCGCAAATCACGGCCACAGGTGGCAAAGGTGGTGAACTTTGCTAAGGGGGATGCAGTAGAGACAGACAGCACTGTACTTGGATCTATGGTGCTGGCTCCATCACTCCCTAGAGGAGTGACCATGGGCAAGTCACTTCCTTCTAAGCCTCAGTTTCCTTTTCTGTATAATGGGGGCCCTAATGTCCACATCTCAGGCCCACAACCAGCTGATCACCTGGCCCTGCCTTTCTTGTTTGGAAGTGCTTGTCTGGTCTCTTCCTCTGTACCATGCTTGGGCTGGGCTCTCAGTCTGCTTCCCTCCCAATCTCCCAGCTTCCATGCTCTCACATGTCCAATCCATTGGGAGCTTTCTGGGACACATTTCTGACCATGAACTCCCCTGCTCAACTTCTGGGGCTCCCCATCACTCTAAGATAAAACACAGGTCCTTAGTGCTCTGGGTCTTGGAAAGCTGGCCAAACCTGCCTATCTGTCTCCTCACCCATGCAGCAGGAGGCTCGTGCTTCAGCCACAGAGCACATGTGCCCTTCTCTGAGGAGGCCACACTGTTGTCATGCCTCTGGGCTACAGCACATGCTGTTCCCTTGCCCAAGATGCTTGTCCTTGTTGTGTCTGATGAAACACCAACCACCCAGGTTAACAGCTATGGAGATGAGATCTGAGGGGAGGGACCACGGAGTCTGGAAGGATGGGGAAAAAGGAAAGGCAGTGAATATTGCCAACACCTTTTGCCACAAGCAGGGTTCTCATATAATCTGGCAGCCAGACCCCAGGCCTCAGGGGTGCGCACTAGGTCACCAGGAGGAAGCGAGGTGACTGGGCAGGACCCACAGTAGTTTCCCAAGCTGCCAGAAATCTGCAACGGGCAGTTCCGTCCTGTCTTGTCTGCGGTCGGCAAGATATTCAGCCAAAAACAAACACTCTCATTCCTGATTAAGGGCGACGTCAAGGACCCTCTAACCCAAAGAGAGGGCCTCGCCCGGAGGGTTGAGCCTGGCCACATGCCTCCTCCAGGAGGCCCACCTGGACCATGCTGTGTGATGTCCCATCGGTCACTCCTCTTCTCTGCGCTACTGCGTCTGTTGCCTCCTGCTCAAGGGAGACAGGACCCCACAGAGAGTTCTCCGCACGCTAAGGACCTTTCCTTCAGGTTCTATTCAGGGATGTTTTCAAGGCGCTGGAGACGTCTGAAGAGGGAAACACTCTGGAAGCAAATGGATCCCTCGGGTGGGAGTAGCCTCTTCCTGGAGCTTCATTTGATGTCATCCCTCAGTTGCCAGCAGCCAGGAAGGGCTTTTCCCAGGAGACGTGGGGGCTCCTGAGAGCTCAGATGAGCAGGTTTGGGAGGAATCTGATCCAGGACTGCCTTTTCCTGCCTCCCTGTCCATCCTCTGCCTACGTACATCCTGGGATGGGATGCTCGCTTCCTGGCCAGGAAGCCCACAATTCATGTGGAACCGGCTTCCCCATAATTCCCCCCTTCCCTGCCTCCATGCATCTTGGGCTTCCTCACCCTGGAAACGGCTCTGCAGAGGCTTGAGGTTGGCAGCCGGCTCCCTGCCGCTGCCCTGCCCTTGGGCGAGCGGTTTCCTCTCTTCTCCCTCTTCCTGGAGATCCTGGTGGTTTTCCACCCTGGCCTGAGCAACTTCATGCCTTGGTACCCGGGCTGAGCTGAACTAGGAAGCCGGGAGAGCTGGGAGCGGTGAAGCATGGGTTCTAATTCCTGGCTGTGTGTCTTAAACTCCCTGAGCCTCCACTGACTCATCCATCAGATGGGAACAATGAAGCATCTCACTCACAGGGTCATCGTGAGGATTAAAGAAGACAAGCTGTGGGAGACCTTTCAGTGCCTCCCACTGAAGAGGCTTCTGGGCCTCTTGGCCAGCCCACCTCAACCTCCTCCCCAGCCCAGCCCTCTACCGGCACTCAGCCCGAGGGGACGATCATTTCCTCCCAACATGCTCTGCTCTTTCCAGCCCCCATGCTGCTTCCTCTGCCTGGTGCACTCCTCCCCCTTCTCGGTCTGCCGACCCCCACTCATACTTAAAGGAGGGCACCAGTTCCAGAGCCTTCCTTTCCTCTCTCTCAGGCAGAGCAAGTCTCCCTCTGTCCTGCTCACCCACAGTCTCCACACTGGAGAGGTTTCCAGGCAGGATAACTGGGATGTGGGACTTGAAGATTGTCCTGTGTCCAGATCACATGACTCTGCACGAGACGCTTCTGCCCCCGAAGCTCGTCTGGCCTCACCTGAGAAATGGGGTCGAGAACCATGTTCTTGTTCTGTGCTCTTGCACGTCCTGTGAGCCACAGAGGTGACCCCGGTGTGCAGGTGCAGCTGTGCAATAGTGAATTTCCTGGAAAAGAAAAGCAATTTGGGCCTAACCCTCAGGGCCTGAGCAGTGGGGTTACGTAAGTTCCAAAACTTATTTTTCCCTGTAATTACGACAAACTCCTGAAGCTCCGAGTGAATGGGCCCTGGCCGCAGTTCCCGCTTCTGCGCTTGCTGGGGCACACCCCAGAATTAATTTAATTACTAGCCTGGGCCTCCTTCCAGGTGGGCCCTGCCAGGGCACCTCCCTCTGGATTTCATTAAGTCTCTTGTCAACATCGCCCGCTCAGTGCCGCTGGCTTCCCTTGGAGTCAGCCCACGGAGCCACAGCAGGGACGGGCGCCTGCCCCAGCCCCACATCATGGATTTTGTTTACCGTCTTCTTCACACAGATTCCTCCCTTAATAGCCCTGGAGCCAGGAGGCTCTCTGGCAGGGAAGTGGGAGGCTGGGGTCTGGGTGGAGGCGTGGAGGCAGCTCCCCTTGGCAGTGTGGGCAGTGGCAGGACAGTGCCCACTAGAAAGAAACCAGGGCTTTAAGGAATAGAATGCAAATTCAGCTGGTGCCACGAAGGGAGGGAGCTAAATGGTTCTGGAAGCTCTGTTCACTCTTCTGTGTCAGCAGGAATACGTGGAGGAACTTCTGAGCACAGATGCAGGCTGAGCCCTGATTGTGGTCTCACACGGCTGCTCATCCCAGACACAGCCTGGTTATAACGTAGCCTCAGACATAAACTAAGCTGATCCTGGTCATGACCTGGGCCTTGACCCCAGTCACAGATTGAGCTCTGGTTCTGGCTCCAGAGTGAGCCCTGATCCTAGTTACAGTCTAAGGCCCGAACTCGTCCCCAAACTAAGCCCTAGTTCTGTTCATAGACTTAGCCCTCATCCCAGTCATGAACTGAGCCCTGACACTAAGCTGTAGCCTGGGCCCTGACCCTGAAAACAGACTGAGCCCTGATCTTAGTCCCAGGCTGAGCCCTGATCCTGGTCATAACCTGGGCCTTGACTCTGGTCATAGATGGAACTGGGTTTCAGGTTGATGCCTCATCCTGGTCACAGACTGAGCCCTAGCTCCGGCCATACCCTTAGGCCTGACCCTGCAGCCCTGGCCCTAACCACAGACTCATCCGTGATCCTGGTTCTCAGAATGAACTAAGCTCTGATCCTGACTGGATACTCAACCCTGAGCTTTCTCCTTGTCTGAGCCCAAACATTAACCCTACTGAATCCTAACCCAAGTTATAGACTGAGTCCTCAGTCCTGTCCCTGATCCCCTGACCCCTACATGACCTGTCACCCTAGCTCCTAACTGAGCCCTGATCCTGGTCATAGACTGAGCCCTGACTCTGTTTCCAGACTGAGCTCTAATTCTGTTTCTAGACAGGGCGTGAACTCGATCCCTGGACGACTCCCAGTTCTGGTTTCCGACTGAGCCCCAGCTCCAGCCCCACGCTGAGCCCCAGTCCTGGAGCTGCCAGACCACACCAAGTTCTCAGACTCTACCTTCTCAGGACTACGCCTTCCAGTGTGCAAACCTGCCCCTACGAGGAATCAAGGCAGACCTTAGCGCTCATCTCTCAGTCAAGAAAAGGATGTCCCTGAAGAATGGACCACGAAAGCAGCTTTGAGAGGCGAGAGACAGAGGCAACCACTTCCCAACAAGAAACTGAGCTGGGCAGGTGGCTCTCCTGGAGGAGTAGGAAGGGGGGAAAGAGAAAATCAGGTGTTGGGGGCAGGGGATCAGACTGCTCCAGGCCTCCACTCTAATAAGGACAGGGGCCGGGAGTCTTTTAATGTATCCAATTGAGAATTTTCCACTCACCCATCCATCCATTCACTCGACAACACTTACGGGGCACCCAAAGAGTCTGGGGTTCATCCGTTCCACCATGCACTCAGGAAGCATATGTTATGTGCAGTAGAGCCCACATTCTGTTTGGTGGGTGTCTCCAGGGTTGTAAATCACCCTCTGCCCTCCCACTTACACCAGCGCTACTATGGTGGGTCCCTGCGGCTT
This sequence comes from Aethalodelphis obliquidens, assembly GCF_003676395.1. NCBI lineage: Eukaryota > Metazoa > Chordata > Mammalia > Artiodactyla > Delphinidae > Aethalodelphis > Aethalodelphis obliquidens. The sequence goes on along the minus strand of NW_020838030.1, from coordinate 1,144,308 downwards.
TGGGAGTCTGAGAGTCAGGGAGAGGTGGCAAGTCACCTTCCCTCTCCGGGTCCCCTTCCACTAGATGAGCAGTTGTGTGGGGTAAAAAAGATGACAGGAACACGCCTAAAGCAGTATTACACATACAGTCAGAGCTTAATTAATGCTGCCCCTTCCTTGACTGCTGGGGTTCCTGGGAGGATGCAGTGACTAACGTTACCCATAAAATTGTGAAATAATGGCAACAGAGGTTGCCCAGTGGAAGGCTGCAAGGCTGAGCCTCAGTCTCCCCATCTGCAAACATTAGGTTTAGACTTGACAGTCCCTCCATTCTGACCACCTTTGGATGCTGGTAGCTGGATTTCAGAGTGAAAGGCGATGGCAACCTTCAGGCCCCAGACACCCTACATGTGGGTGTGGTTTCAGTGCCCTAGATGTTAGTCTGCTGCCTGGCAGAGTCCAGGACAGTATAAACCCTGCCCAGCAAACTCTCCCCGTGCCAGGGGCCCACAGATAGTATCAGCGCAGCACAGCCGACCAGCCTGGAAGTCACCAAGGTCATGCTGGCCTTGACCCATGTTCAGCAGATTTTGGGGTAGCCTCGGGAAGTCACTCCTCCCACGCGGCTCCAGGCTGCAGTTTCTCCATGCTCTCTGGGGCAGTGGAAGGAGCACAGCCCTCAAAGGGCTGGCGGCCTCGGGGAGAATCCTGGACGCTGCAAACCAGCTGGGTGACCCTGGCTCACTTAGTCTCCCTTTATCGTTTTAGTCTTCTCCCAGGGAAGCGGGTGGGTGAGATGTCACTTTAGGACTGTGATTGGCAAGTGGAGGGGATGGAGACCCCCGGCTCAGGCAGTGCAGAGTACACAGCAGGCACACTATTAATGCAGGCAGGTGTCATCACTACTGAGCTCAGATTTATACCCCGTGGTTCATGGGGGTGTGCGTGGGCGGCTGGAGGCAGAGGGAGGAGGACGGGCTGACAGGTTTGGGATCTTGTGCTACTTTTTCCCCAATGGGCTGCTTTGTAAGCATTTATTTGAAGAAAGAGGACGGAAGCTAAAAGTTATTATCACAAAAAAGGCCAAGACCACTGGGTGAGATGACTTTCCAGGGCTGAAATACCATGACTGACAAAGGACCTACTGCATGCAGGCTTGGGGGGCGAGGAGAGCCTCCCCTGGACTTGACTGCGCTCAGGGTGCTTTGGGGCCATGGCAGCGAAACATCTCCCCACAGGGCCCACCTGGGATGGGACAACACTGGCGGCCGCCCCCTAAAATGCCTTCTCTGCCTCAGCCCTGCTCCACGCTCCACCTGATGGGCACACCGGAGGATTACCAGCCAGAAGGGCCTGCTTCTGCTCCCCACATCTCACAGATGGGGAAACAGGCACAGCGGGGGGGGGGGGGGGGGGAGGGCGTGATGGGACTCGATGACGGAAGGTCAGAACCTGGACTCGCCGGCAGGGCTGGCAGCTCCAGAACCCTGCGCTGGCCCCTGACCCGCTCGACCCCTGATAACTGGGCGGCCCCTGGACGGTCACCTCTGTCCCTGTACGCCAACCTCACATGTCACTCAGAGGCATCCAGGCTCAGGCGCTTGTTTGTTCTGAGTTTTTTTTTTTTTTTTTTCTTGCAGATGTTTTGTTCTGAATTGTGGCCAACTCCAACTTGCCATGGTTAAGTCAAAGCGGGAAGAGCTCTGTGGCCGGTGTTTGACCCAGGAAATGGGGGGGAGCGGCCATGAATGAGGAGGAAGGGAGACCAGGGTGGGTGGGGGTCAGGGGAAGTCATGTTTATTGAGCACTTACTGTGTGCCAGGCTCTTGGCACTGTGCCCTCAGGTGGGTATGACTATCCTCATTATATGGATGAGAAAAATGAGAAGTGCCTCGTTAGCTGTAGAGCCAAGACTGGCATAGAGGTGTATGTGGCTCCCTGTCTAGTGCTTTTTGCAGGGCCTGTGAACCCCTGTGGGCCTGGAGCCACTTCCTCCAGCCTGACGTGGTGGGCGGGGTGTGGAAACAGACACCCAATTCAGTCTAAGAAGGGAAATGAACACTCCATCCATTTTAGGGTGGTGGACCCTGTAGAACAAGGCAGCTTAAACTTAGTATATCTGCAGTGGCTCAGAGTGCAGGGTGTGGACCTGAGGACACAGGTATCCCTATGATTGGACAACTATTTATAAGGCACCTACTATGTGCCTGGCCGAAGCCAGGTGCTGGATGGATGAATGGTGAGCTGCAGCCTTTGAGGGTAGTGGGTGCTTTGGAAATGGACAGTGAGGTGGGAGGCTAGGACACTCTATGGGGTCCAGAATTCAGAGGCGGTTGGAACCCCTGACCCCTCCTCACAGGGCTGCAGATGTCAGCGAACCAGAGCCCCAGAATTACCCCTTTGGTCCCTTCTCCCATGATGCCACCCGCGAGGACACCGTGTAGTCGGCTGCTATGTCACATTGCTCAGCACTGCCTGTCTCTCTCCTTAGGCACTGACACCTGGAGAAATGTCTCAGTGATCTACTGATGAATCACAACCACCCCAAAACCTAGTGGCTTAAAAGAGCAACCACTTTTTTAGCTCTGCTCTCTGATCTGGGTTCAACTGGGCACTTCTGCTGCTCTCATTTGTCTCTCTCAGGCAGCGGCAGACCCTTGGGGCCTTGTGGTGGAAGATGGGGCCCCTTAGGTTGGGGCAGTGGCTATTGGCCAAGCCACACATCTCCAGGAGGACAACCTGGGCTGCTCATTGGATGCAGCCTTCCCAGAGCAAGCCTTAGTGTGCAAGCATCTTCTAAACTTCTGAGGTCCCATTGGCCAAAGCAACTCACACTTGTTATCTCTTGTCTTTTTGACGATAGCCATCCTAACAGGTGTGAGGTGATATCTCATTGTGGTTTTGACTTGCACTTCCCTGATGATCAGTGATGCTGAGCATCTTTTCATGCACCCGCTGGACATTTGTGTGTCTTCTTTGGAAAAATGTCTATTCAGATCTCATTTTAACGTAATTATCTCTCTCAAGGCCTTAACTCCAAACACAGTCAACATTCTGTGGTACTGGGGTTTAGGACTGTAGCATATGAATTTGGGGGCACACAATACCCCTTTTAAGCTTACAATCTGATGAGTTTTAACACATGTATACACCCCTGTAGTAAATGCCACAAAGATACAAAACACCCATCCCCACAAAGACATCACCCTCAGGTTCCTTTGCAGACAGCTCCCACCTCCCACCCCTTGGACCACTATCCATTCCATTTGCCTTTTTTAGAGTTTAAGATAAATGGGATCATGTGGTGTGTACTATTTGGGGTCTGGCTGCTCCCCCTCAGCAGAATGATTTCGGGGTTCACCCATGATATGCACATCATTGATCTGTTCCTTATTGCTCGGCAGTGATGCTTTGGATGGACCACTGTGTGATCACGCACCAGCTGAGGGATATCTGGATGGTTTTCAGATTGGGGTTATTAAGAATAAAGCATCTATTGAGACTTCCCTGGTGGTCCACTGGGTAAGACTCCATGCTCCCAATGCAAGGGGCCCGGGTTTGATCCCTGTTCGGGGAATTAGATCCCGCATGCCTGCCGCAAGTATAGATCCCGCATGCCGCAACTAAGACCTGGCACAGCCAGAATAAATAAATTAAAAAAAAAAAAAAAGAATAAAGTCTCTATAAACATTTGGGTCTAGGTCTTGTGTGGCCATATATTTTCATTTCTCTTGGGGATCCCCACCTACAACAGGCTGAATTCCTAGACTGAACGGTAGCCAACGTTTAACTTTATACTGCTCTCAGGGTGACTGTGTCTTTTCACGCTCCCACCAGCAGTGTTTGGGAATTCCAATCGCTCTGCCTCCTGGCCAGCACTTGACGTGGTCAGTCTTTTCACTTTAGTTCCAAAAGTACTGGTACCTCGTTGGGGCTTAATTTGCATTTCCTGGTTGACTAGTGATGTTCAGCATCTTTCCATGTGCTTATTGGCCATCATATATCTTTTGTTTTGTGCATTTTTTTAACTGGGTTGAATTTTTAAAATTGTGGTAAGAGATATATAACATAAAATTTACAACTGTAACCACTTTTAGGTGTGCAATTCAGTGGCCTTAAGTACATTCACACTGTTGTGCAGCCATCACCACCATCATCTCCAGAACCTTTTCATCTTCCCAAACTGAAACTCTGTCCCCATTAAACACCAAGTCTCCCTCCCCCTCCCCCATCCCCAGGGGGATTCTGCTTTCTGTCTCTATGAATCTGACTGCTCTAGGGACCTCCTGTAAGTGGAATCCTACAGTATTTGTCCTTTTATGACCAGCTTATTTCACTGAGCACAATGTCCTCCAGGTTCATCCATGTTGTAACAGGTGTCAGAACTAGCTTCCTTTTTAGGGCTGAATTCTATCCTATTGGATGTATGACCACATTTTGTTTACCCAGCCATCTGTCAATGGATACGTTTTAGCTATTGTGAATAATGCTGTGATGAACATGAATGTATAAATATCTCTTAGAGTTTATGCTAATTGGGTAGTCATTTCATTATCGAGTTATAGAAACCTTAGTCTCTAATTAACATCCTAGTTATCAACTATCACCTTAGTTATCTATTAACTGCTTAGTGTTTCAGCCAACACCTTAGTTATCAGCTAATATTTAGTTATTAGCCAACCCTAACTTTTAGCCAAGATCTTGAAAATGGGCTCACACCTTGATAGTAGTTAACTCCTGGTTTTTTAGCAAATGTTTTAATTAGCAACTAACGTCTTTTTTTTTTTTTCTTATTTTAAAAATTGAAGCAGGTCTTCCCTGGTGGTGCAGTGGTTGAGAGTCCGCCTGCCGATGCAGGGGACACGGGTTCGTGCCCCGGTCCGGGAAGATCCCACGTGCCGCGGAGCGGCTGGGCCCGTGAGCCATGGCCGCTGAGCCTGCGCGTCCGGAGCCTGTGCTCCGCAACGGGAGAGGCCACAGCAATGAGAGGCCCGTGTACCGCAAAAAAAAAAAAAAAAAATTGAAGCATAGTTGACATACGATATCATATTAGTTTCAGGGGCACAACATAGTGATTCGACAATTATACATTATAAATTGATCACCCAGATTAACATTTGTTTCCAGCTAAAGCCCTTACTTTTCAAGTGAATGCTTTGGTTTACAGCTGCCATCCTCTTTTTCAGCTAACACAGCAGCCGGGGTGAGACCCGGCTGAACTGGGAAAGGAACACGAGGGGCTCAGTAAGAAAACGTGAGGACTTTGAAGGCAAAGCCTCTGTGTTGATGAGGGAGGTCCTCAGCATGTTCTTTCCTCACATGAACTATAAACCGGGGAGAGGATGAACCCTGTCTTGTCGTCTTGACGCTGTCTGCAGGTACTGAGCCCCTCGAGGGGCCCAGCCCCTGTTCAGTACATATTTAATGACCCAAGTATAGGACCGTCCCTAGCTCTGCTGTGGAAGGATGGGTAGGAGAGCGCTGAGCACCTCGGGCCTCCACGTCTCCTTCCAGCAAATGGGTGGCTGCAGCCAGCCCCACAGCGAAACCCTAACTCAGGGTGAGCAGGGGGACACACGTGGGCCCAGCCTTGGAGCTCACGAGAGGGCGGGAGGGAAAGACAGAAGCGGCAGGGCTGCCAAAGGGGGTGAGGCTCCCAGGGGCTCCGGCCAGCTGGGCCATCAGTCAGGGAGCCATAACACTGGCTTCCTCGGTGGCTCTGCAGGGGCCAGGGAACAAAGTCCCTGCAGGCCTGTCACACCCGTCTCCCCGTCCCTCTCCTCCACACACCCCTGCCCCCTGTAATGCTGTCATTCCCCAGCCCCCGCCACTAACACTACTCTGGTGCACAGTTCTGTGCCTTTGCAGTCAGTAACCAATGCCCGGAATGCTTTTTCCTTTTCTCCAAAAGACCTTCTGCAGCCTTAGTTCAAACGTCATTATCACCTCCGGGGACCCTTTCCTGGGGCCAAGTCTCTCTTGGGAATTTTTTTTTTTGGTAAAGGCCTTGATGGGATCTGAGGCTCTGTGGCCATAAATGGGATCTGACTCCGACCGCTCTCCATTAAACTTTTTAATGAATGAATGAGTGAATATATGAATGAATGAATAAGAATGAATGAATGAGTGGTGAGTGAGTAGGTGCTGGGTGTAAGGCCACATACCTTCTCCCAGGCACAGCAGACCTTGCTTTGTCCCAGAAGCACGTCTAGCTGACACGCCACATGTTACACGGAAATACCTGGAACCCAGTCCCTGGACCAAAAGTGCAGCTGGCCCTTCTGATGCTTCTGTCCTGCCAATCCCTGGGATCTGGGCTCTGCTCCCTGCTCTGGCCACCATCCCAAGGCCGCATCTTGCCGGGGTCTGATCCGGGTTCCCTGCCTTAGGTGAGCAGGGCATTGGGGGATCACGCCTCGGACCCTGACATCCTCTGGCCATGGGCATCAGAACAACAGCCTCCTCCACTGGGCCCAGTCTGCAGGGACCCCGAGGGTGGCTCTGAGGACCCAGCCCAGCCTTGCACGGCTCCCACCACAGCCTTGCATTCCAGAGTTTGCTGTGTGAGCCTGGGTGGCTCATGTGACCTCTCTAGACCTACATCTGCTTCACTCACACATCTGCATGACCTGCCCGTGCATGCAGGGCTCCCTGACCTCCTCTCCTACCATTGCCCCATTGGCCTAGGGAAACATCCCACTGGCTCCCACTTCAGGGCCCTTACACTGGCTGTTCCCTCTGCCTGGAATGCTCTTCCCAGATCTTGGTCCCTCCCCGTCTTTCTGTCTCAGTCCAAAGATCACTTCCTCAGACGGGCCTTTCCTGATGGCTCCAGAAGGCGAGAGGTCAGCCCAGCACTGCTGTACCTTCACTCCCTGGGTGGTCTCGGGGCCTGGGAGGGCACCTCTCCTCTCTGTCGGGCCCAGAGTCTCACATCCTGAGCATGTGGGAGCACAGGGCACTGGGCTGCAGGACCCTGGACCCTCCATCTGCCGTGGGCTAATGGTTAAACCTCGTGATGAAACTATCTGCCATTTATCGATGCCCCTAAAAGGACAGCATCGTAAGCCTGGTTTTACAGTTGAGGACACTGGACTCAGAGAGGGGTGTGGATTGTCCAAGGCCACCCGGCAGGGGGCGGAGAAGACTGCACATGCATGCTCTGCCCGCACCCCCGGCCGCCTCTCCTCGCCAAGCCTCTGTCCCTCAGGCTTCCCAAAGACTTGACCTTTCCTCCATAAAATAGGCCCCAGACTCCATGAAGCAAGGCAATGGGCAGCAGAGGACAGAGCCTGTGCCCAGGAGGAGGTCATGTGACCGTGAATCAAGGAGCTAGACCAAGGTCCCCTTAGATTGGCTGGACTCTGAATTTCTATTCCCTTCTGTGTCTGTTGTCCCCCTCCATCTGGGAGTGCCGGGGGCCTGGATATGGTGTGGACAGAGTGCAACAGGAAGACCGTCTTGCCCTGTTTGTCCCAAACACTTCCCTCCTGGACATTCACAGTCCCAGCAAAGGCTAGGAGGTGGGAAGGCAAGCGTGTGAGTGGCAGACACGGCTGCTTTGGCTCGTGGAAGCCCTGCTGGGCTTGAGGAGCAGGGATGAGAGAGAGGAAAGAGGGGGAATGGGCTTCCAGGGGCCTCAGATGCCAAGTACAGGATGTGGGCATCGGGAACCGTTGTGACTTCTTGGTAGCTGCTCCCTGGAGGAAGGAGACCTTGGGAAAAGAAAACTAAGGCCCTGGAACTCTCTCCCCTCAGCAACCAGTCAGCAGGAGGGGAAAGGGGGTTGACCCTCCTGTGCTAGCAGCCTCCAGGCATTGCCGACACAGTGGGTTCTTTCTTCGGGAAGAATTCAGTAACAGAACACGGAACACTCCCCCCCCCACACACACTGTACAGCCCCTGCCTGAGGGCTTTGTAAGGGGTGGGCAGAGAAATAAGCAAAGCCCAGGCAGCCACTGCTCTGGGAGGATTCTCCAGCCTGTCCCAAAGCCAGAGGGCAGGGATCCTGGGGGCCGAAATAGCCCTGGTCTGCTCCTCCCCACTGGGAGTGGCACTTGCCTGTGGTTTGGGGCACTGGAGGGCCGAGTCCTGCTGGATTCTCGGCTATAAGCACCAGAAGCTAACGCAGTTGCCCAAGGATGTAGGGAGTGGTCCTGACAACAGATATGCTGCTTGCAACCCCAAGGCAGCCACTTGCTTCTCGCTCGCTCACGGTAACAACCCATTTCACAGATAGGGAAATGGAGGCCCAGAGAGGGCACCTTGTGGGTCTGCACATCTGCACCCTGTTGATGCCCTCGTGCCTGACCTGGGGCTGCTTCAGCCCATGTTCTTGGGACGGAGGAGGAAGAACACACAGCGGCAGTTAACATGCCAGCTAAGGGGTGATACTCTCAGCGCTCCCCATCGCGTCCCCATAGGAGGTCAGGAAGACAGGTTATGGGGTTAAAACAAGGCTCCAAAATCATTACTCCAGTCTATTGCTCTCAGAGTGGGGTCCTGGGACCACCACCTGCAGCATCTGGAACTTGCTGGAAATGCTCCTTCCTGGGTCCGCCTACCCCTCGGAGTCAGTGCCCTGGGGGTGGGGCCGTGGCCAGGGTGTTAAGAAGCCCCTGGGGCGCCAGTGCTCCCTCCAGGCTGAACCCCTGCTCTAGTAACGCTGGGGGACACGGAGGCCAGGAGGTCTCCCTTTGCTCACAGCAGAGCCCAAGGTCGGCCCTGGGCATCCCTGGCTCCAGGCCTCCCTCCTCTGACTCCCCAAGTGTGGACTTCTCTCTCAAGACAGTGACCTCTTTGGCCTGGAGACTAACTCCCTGGCATTAGGAGCGGAAGCCCCCTGAGGGCAGAAGCCATATCTGATGGTCTCTCTCCTGCGGCCCCATCACAGGCGTGTGCTTATTAAACTAACTCTTACTTAACAAGCTATTCTAGGCACTTGCTGCACTGACCACCTCGCTCTCCCCAGCGTTGGGCAAGGTGCCCCCTGGTTCCTCCTGGGCACCAGCTGGGCGGGGAGGACGGCACGGTCAGCTGTGCCCCTCAGTGGACACCAGGATGCTCTAGCCCATGGTGTCCACTCCCGCCCGGTATTTCTCCCTTTGTCAGGATCTCTTCCTTGAGGACCTGAGGTGGTTGGATAAACTCAGAGATCTCTGATCCATCACCTCTGCCCTCGCGTGACAATCACAGCCATTCTGCGGCCCCTCCTCTCTCCCAGCACGTCGGCCTGTCAAGGATGTCTCCGCTTTCAAAGGGCAGCCCTTCCACCCGAGACAGGACTCTGAACCTCAAAACTCCTGGAACCATCACTTGCTCTCCTGGGTGGACATCTGCCCACCTCTCTCCAGGCTCCCTTTTTTGTGGCCTCAAGGTCTCCGATGCTCTCACTCCATGAGTGGAGTGGCTTTCAAACTCAGAGCTGACTCTGGACGCTGGGTCAGGTGAGGGATTCAGAGGTGGCTGCAGTCTGGTGTGTGTGCCTATCCCCCTCAGGGGCCGAGCAGTACATGAGCGCGTGGTAATCCCGGAGCGTGGGGCTCAGCTGCCACTTGACCCTTAAACACCTCATCTCACCGGTGCCAGAGAAAGGGATTAGGCCGGGTGGGAGCCAGCACTGGGGGCGGCGCTAAACGGCGCTCTCCTCCCTGCTCACTGCCCTGGGTCTGGTCGATCTACCAGCCTCCCCCAGGCTCTCCGCCTCCAGCCTGCCCTCAGCACAGCGGCCACCGCAGCACACCATGGGTAGGATCCCTTTGGGGAACTTGCTGTCTCCGGGACACAGCCTGAGTCCTCAGCTCGGCATTCAAGGCCCCTGAGAGTCCAACTCGGCTGGCCTCTTCTCCCACCGGCCCTTCACGTGCCCAGGGACCCAGGGTGCAACATCCTGCCAGACACACAGGCTCATCACCTTCCAGGCCTTGCCCTAATGCGTCCGCTGCCTGGGACACACCCTCCTCCTGCTGCCCTGGGCCACTCACTCAGTCAGTAACTCATCCTTCTCCTGCCCTCCCGCACCCCCGCACTGAGCCAGCGCCTTCTGGGAGACAGGCTCTGGGTGCTCTGCGGCTGAATAGCAGAAACCTGGTTCCTGCTCTCAGGAGCCTCCAGTCCAGGGGGCGGGACTGACGCGGGCCTCCCAGGGAAGTGAGGCAGGGGTGGGTGTGCACTGGGGAAGGAGAGGGGGGAAGAGCATTGCAGGCAGAGGGAACAGTCCTTGCAAAGGCTGTGAGGCAGGAGGGAGCAGGACATGGCTGCCCTCATGGTTGTGCGACCAGTGCAGTCGCACAGAAGAGCTCCGTGCTTGGGGTTTAAAGCTCCCAGTTGCTGCTTTGAAATTCCTAGCGATTTTATCTTTGAATTTGTGTTGCTGAAGTCCAATGTGGAGCTTGCATTGGGGACTTGCAGCCTCCTGTCACCTCCCAGGACATTAAAGGTTCTGCCCATGACCCATACCCTGCACCCCAGGCCCCGTGCAGTGACCGCTGATGCCTTTTCCCCAGGGCCTGGGCACAGGCACAGAGAGGGTCAGGGTCGCAAGCCCACAGTGTCTCAGAGAAGGGCAAAGCAGCAGTGTTCTGGCCCCAAGCTGGCAGCACCAGAAAGCACCTGGGGGACTACTCCAGCAGGGCGTCAAGGTACCTAGTGTAGAGAACACTGCCCAGCAGGGAGTGTACAAGACCCTGAGGGTTGAGGTGGCAGCCCGGGAAGGGGAGATGCTTGGTTAACCACTCCTGGCATGGTGCACCAGTCAGGCAGCCCGCGGGAGGGGAACCTGGGACTTGGCGGGCGCATGAGCGCTGAGTTGCAGGGTGAGGCCCCAGGTATGGGTGTGGGTCCCCCAGGAGTCTCTCTGTGCCCAAGAGAAAGCAAGACTGAGTAGCAAATAAAAAATACCATGTAGGGTCGAGAGAGAGATGGGTGAAGAGAGAGACAGAGGCAGAGAGAGAGACTGCGGAAGAATGGAAAAGTTTATATCTTAGTCCCTTTAGCGATACCTTATTCCCGCCTTTGAAGAGGACTCTCCCAAATTATGCAGCCGGCCCTGGGGCAGGACACATTCGAGGAGCTCAGGGCGGGCGCAGTGGCTGGACAGAGGGAGATGGTCAGGGAGCAGAGTGCTGCACACCAGGCCTGTGCTGGGGGCCTTAGAAAATCCTCTCCCCAGGCAGGAGTGGTCGGAGGAATTCAATCCTATTTCACAGGTGGGGAAAACGGGGCCGGGGAGAGAAGGGCCTCTTTCCCATGGCGTGCTCTGGGAGCCCAGCCAAGCTGCAAACCAGATCGTGGGGCACGGCCTTTCCTGGGAGGCAGGGCGGTCTCAAACCCAGGTGCGCTTTGGGCTCCAGTCATGGTTGGGGAGTAGCAAGCGGGGGAGGGGGTAGTGGTGACCCAGATAATTTGGGGTCAGGAGCCTGCCCCAAACACCCAAACAGTCATTCTGAGCTTGCCCATCAGATAAAGGCTTGTCTTCCATCACATCTCTCCTGGCGGGCGCTGATGCAGCCACCGCTCAGGCAAAGGCAGGGGTGAGCTGCAAAACAAGAGCACAGCAGGGAGGACGCTTGCGGGGTGGGGTGAGGGGGGAGATATGTTTTCCTTCTGACCTTCCTACCCACCTCTGGCTTCCCAGGGCCACGCTTTTCTGGCGAGAGAGACCAAGATCAGCGTCTTGCAGGCAGACGGTTAACCTACTCCCGCTAAGGTTGCAGGTCAAACACAGGACGCCCAGTTAAATTGGAATTTCCGATAAACAAGCAAATTTTTTTGGTATTAGTGTGTCCCAAATAGTGCATGGGACATATTTATACTAAGAAAGTATTTGTTGTTTATCTGAAATTCCAGTTTAGGTTAGTATTTTTTTTAACATCTTTATTGGAATATAATTGCTTTACAATGTTGTGTTAGTTTCTACTGTATAACAAAGTGAATCAGCTATATGTATACATATACCCCAATATCCCCTCCCTCTTGCGTCTCCCTCCCACCCTCCCTATCCCACCCCTCTAGGTGGTCACAAAGCACCCAGCTGATCTCCCTGTGCAATGTGGCTGCTTCCCACTAGCTCTCTATTTCACATTTGGTAGTGTATATATGTCAGTGCCAGTCTCTCACTTCATCCCAGCTTACGCTTCCTCCTCCCCTCTGTCCTCAAGTCCATTCTCTATGTCTGCATCTTTATTCCTGTCCTGCCCCTAAGTTCATCAGATAGGTTAGTATCTTTTATTTTTATTTCCTAAATCTGGCAACTGTACGCCCAATCAACCTGCATGCTTCACCCACAAACAGTAACCCTGAAACAATCTTATCAGCCCCCCCAGTTCAAACCCAGGCGAACACTGTCAGGAAGCTCCAGATGAGAGAGTTAGAAATCACATTTCCCCATCAGAGACCTGAGGCGCAGAGAGCAGGAGGCTTTGCCTGAGGTCACGTAGGCAGAGGGTGTCTGTCCTGGTTGCTTGGGTGGCGCTTGGCACTTTCGCACGTACCTCGGGCCACCAGCTAGGTGAGTTTGCAGTTGCTGCTTCCATTTGCAGAGAAGGAAACTGAGGCCCAGGGAGGGGGGGGCTTCCTGGGGCTCACGGGAGGTCTAACCCCCTTCTAATGCAAGACCTGATTAATTAACCCTGACCCTCACCCAAGGCTCCAGCCTCTGCTTTGGTGGCTAAGGATGTGGGGTTCAGGGACATAGATGTGGGTGTGAACCTCAGCACCTCCGCTCACTGGCTGAGTGACCCTGGCCAGGTGCTTCCTTCCCCTGAGCCTCCGTTTTCTCTTCTGTACAATGGGGATAACGACATGTGTACCTCCTAGAGGTGGTGAAGATGGAGTGAGGGAAACCTGTGAGGCCAATACCTGTGGACCGCGAGCAGTGGCTCCGTCCCTGGGTCTGGCTCTGGAGGCCTCCCCCAACTTCCAGGCTGTGAAGTTCCCTGGGGGCCTGCAGGGAGAGGCCACCCCCACCCCCAAAGCAGACACAAAGCTAGTGCAGAGAGAGCCGGGAGCCCCAGGGTCCACAGATCCCGCCTCCCCTCTCCTCCCTGCCCCACCTCTTCTGTGTATTCGCCCCTACAGTCACCCTGGCCAAGCTGTCCCCTCCTCTTGTTATGCCTATTGCACACCTGAGCTGTCACCTCCTTCAGGCTGGAACCCACAGCTGCACTGCTTCTCTTAGACTGTTCACATCTAGCGAAACTGCAACAGCAATGACAATCACTACCCTACACACACCAGGCTGTTCCAACTCCAAGCAGCTCACGTGGACGGAGTCACTGAATTTTCACAAAAGCCCTAGAACGTAGACTCTATTTTCATCCCCACATTACAGAGAGGGTCATGCAGCTGCTCAGCAGCAGAGCAGAGACCTGAACCTGGGCAGCGCGGCCGTGGTCTGTGCACCAGTCATGGCTCTGCTGCTTCTCTCTCACCACCACTGCCCCGCCCCCACCACAGGCCCAGACGTGGTAGGTGCCCAAGAAATACTCATCAAATGTACGACCAGATGTGTCACATCAGATGGCACTTTGCCCTTCCTGGGTCTGCTTCCCTGACAAAATGTTCACTTCTCGAGGCTGGGGACTTAATCATTTGTCTCACGACCAGCACAGAACCTGGTACACAGTAGGTGCTCAATAAATGCTCGATGAATAAACGAAAGAATGAATGAACCAGAAGAGACAGTTTGGGGCCTACGAAGACAAACAAGGAGGAAGGTGGCCGATAATGCTCCCTGTGAATGAGGCCACGGTGAGCGAAGCCTGGACCCCGAATTCATTCTGATGACCCTTCGTTATGTCTCCAAACAGCTGGCAGTGCAGGCCGCAAGGGGTCTGTGCCCAACGGAAGAGGCCGTGCCGAGTGTGCACAGAGGGGGTCCTGTCCAGCACACTTCACGTTCAGTCGCTTACTTTTAGTTTTTTAAAAAAGCAGCTTTATTGAGATATAATCATGTGCCATAAAACTCGTCCACTTAAAATGCGCAGTTCAGCGTTTTTCAGCATAATTAGAGCCGTGCAGCCACCACTTCAATCTAATTGTAGAGCATTTCATCAGCCGAACAGAAACCCTACACTCATTTGCAGTCGTTCCCCATCTCTCCCTCCCTCCCTCCAGCCCTAGGCAATCACTCATCTACTTTCTGTCTCTACAGACTTACCTATTCTGCATATTTCATATAAATGGAGTCATACAGTGTGTGGCCTTTTGTGACTGGCTTCTTTCACTGAGCAGGATGGTCAAGCCTCATCCACACTGTGACCTGCGTCAGCACCACACTCCTTTTTATGGCTGAATAAAATTCCATTACACGGATAAACTGCATTCTGTTTATCCATTCATCAGTTGATGGACATGTGGTTTTTTAACCACTTTTTACCATTACGAGTAATGCTGCTATGAACACTCATGTACAAGTCTGTGTGGACATACGTTTTCATTTCTCTTGAGTATCTGCCTAGGAGTAGAATTGCTGGGTCATATGGTAACTCTATGGTTAACATTTTGCTCCCTCTCAATCTGGGGGGAAAAAGAAGAATAATCTTTCTTGAACAATTTTAAAACGCACTCCAACACCTAAGCAGTCCTGTAGCTTCTGCAAAGCTGAGCCAAGAACCCAGATAGAGGGTCTTTGAGGGAATCAGGCACCTCAGTGAGTCACGTCAATTCAGATCCCAGCTTTGTCTCCTGATATGTGACTTTGCCCACATGTGTCCCCCTCTCTGGACCTCAGAGTCCTTGGCTACAACTGGGAGACTTTTGCGTAGAGCTTGAAGGGACTTTTGTGAGGATTAAATGAGATAATAGGTGAAGACCACCTGGCATGCTGCAGGGGCTCCATACAAGGTGGTGAATGTCAGTTAATGCAGCAAACACATGTTTGTTTGTGCCCCAAGCTGGACACAGTCATTTTATAGCTGGGAAGACTGTAAAAGGCCTGGGAAGGACTGGGATTTTCCCAGAATCAGGGCATTCAGTGCAGGCACAGAGGGCCCTCCCTGTCCCTCAGACACATTTTAGGCAAAGGAGGGGTCGGCTCAGAACACCCAAAGACACGCTGAAGGTTTTTACCTTGAGGCCCTCTCCTCCTGCCAACTAAAATGATGAACTGTGCCTCAGTTTCCTTATCTGTAAAATGGAACTTCCCTCATCGGGGTGGCTGTGAGGATTAAATGAGATCATAGAGGTAGAATTAAGCTCTAGTACCTGGTGTGTATACAGAGTGTTTAGCAAATGGGAGCTGTTGCTTCCAGCTCTTAGGAGGGATGCAGGGGCAGCATGGGGGAAAGTAAGAAATAAAATGAGAACTGTGCAGCAGTGTCATTTACAAGAATCGCAAACCCAGGTACAGCCATCACGGTGGCTACAATGAGGAAGACAGTGGGCACCACGCTGGCGAGGATGTGGAGCGGCTGGAGTCTCATACACGCCAATGGGGGTGCAAAATGGGGTGGGCACTTTGGAAACCATTGGCAGAATCTACCACAGCTGAGTGTCCACGCACACGGGACCGGCAGCTGCCCCCCAGCTATTCACCCAGCAGAGACGTGTGCTGTGATCACTGAAGGTGGGCTTCGAGAATGCACAGAGCTGTCTGTACCAGGTCCAAACTGGAAACACCCACGCCCAATGGCAGAAGACCGCGAGCAGGTTGTGCAGAGGACTCCAGACAGCAGCTGGGATGTCTCTACACCAACCTGGATGGATCTCACAGATGTGCTGCTGGGCAAAGGAGGCTAAAGGGGAACTTGGCACATGTCCCATTGGTAGGAAGTTCAAGCACAGCCTCACGGACTCAGGTGGCAGAAGTCAGGAGAGCTGCCCCCATTGGGCTTCTGCAACACCCATTATATTCTGCTTCCTGACTGGAGAGACATAGGTGTGCTCAGGTTGTGAAAGTTCACACAGCTCTCCCAGTGTCATTTCTGCCCTTTTCTGTATGAACGTCTTAACTTTGAACAAGTTTGCTGAAAAATAGAAGTGTGTGCATTTGGCAAGAAGGCACCCCAAGGGGCAGGCACTCCACTCTGCAGAAGGTCACCCACGATGGGGAAGATGGCAATGCCCACGAGAGGGGACAATGACACAAGCATGGGGGTGCAGCTCGCACCCCGGCTCGGGGTGGGGACATTCATTCGGGCTCGGCACTGGGCTCTAGAGGGACTGACGATGACATCCTAGAAGAAAGAAGAGACAACCCTTCTCTGTCCGGGCCACACTTTCTTACCCAGTGTCTGCTGGGGCGACTCCACACACCTGCAGCCACAGGGCTCGCTCCGCAAGCGAGAGTCACCGTATCCACGGTGCTGATACCGACCGCGGCTCCTTGGCGCTGCTTTGCGCCGGTGCGCGGCTAGCCTGTGCACACCCAGTGCTCCCTTGGTTTCCGTGGGCAAAAGGCAGCTGGGTGATGTAGCACAGTGTTCAAGAGCTTGCGCGTGGAGACTGACAGCCTGTGTCCTAACTGCAACGGGCAGCGTCCTTGCTGTGCAAAGGTGGACACGTCGCTCGAAAATGGCCTCTGATTCGTCATCTCTAAGTGCGGTCCTCGCCACCCAGGGCTGCCCCGAGGACTGGCCAGGCGAGGCATGGGTGCTCAGCCGGCGACACCCCTCAACGGGGATGGCCCCGTCGTCATTAGCGGGACAGGGACAGTTATTACTCCTGTTGTACAGATGGAGACACTGAGGCTCGTAGAGGGCGCATCTGCCACGGCCACACTGAAGTGGTTGAGCAGGCCCGTCTGCATGAATCCGAATGCCTCGGCCAGGCCTCCTCTGGGGACCCCGGGGAGGACCCTACCCCCAGCCGCCCCCACAAGTGGCAGGGGGAAGAGTGGGACCTGGTCTCAGCTGCTCCCTGGCCTCCTTCTGAGGCCCCAGGCAACCGACCTCTTCCTGCCATGTCCTCGAAGCCCCTTCCTCTGACTCCGGGTGGGGGGTCTGCACGCCTAGGGTTTGGTCCTCAGGGCGGGTAGGCTCTGCCCTGCACACCCTCATTCATCAAATGACCTAGACCCTGCCCCAGGCTTGCCCGAGACTCTCTCGGGGCCTCCCGGGGTCTCTCAGGGTCTCAGTTTCCCTCCATCAAATGAGGTTGAGGTGTGGCCTCTCAAAGTCCCTCTGGCTTCCTCTTCTGTCCTAAGAATCTCCTCAGGAGCTTACTCAGAATTCAGCCAGCAGGAGGACCCCCAAACCGCCACCTGGCCGCCTTTCCGGGGACTGGACGGCGGTTTTTATTTTCAGAGAGGAGGACGCTCGCGGGGGCTGCAAAGGGGAGTCAGGTGGGCCCTGCTTCCGACGCGGGGAAGCAGGGAGGCAAGTACGCCCACCTCCCACAGACAGACCGACCACACGCCCAGCTCGTCACTCACACCCTCTTTGCCCGTCCTACTGCAGCGAACAGAAATCTCCTCCACCCCAGGGTGGTCTCGGGAGAAACCTATAAAGGGAGACCCAGACATTGCAGGGGAGGCGGCTCCCCGAGCTCACTGAGCCAGCTCATTTCCCAGGAAATGGGGCCAAAGTTATTCTAGTAGGAGGACATGCAGTTTCCCAACAAAAAGCCAGAGGAGCGCGGACAGCTGGTGTGCGTGTGCGTGCGTGCGTGTGTGTGTGTTGGGGGACACAGAAAATTACTCCACGTGAGGGACAGTGATCCCTTCCTTCATTTTGCGACTTTCAGGTCAGAACCAGCAACACTGCCCAACAGTCACCAGGGGGTGTGAACCCTGGACCACCCGGCTTCGGGATCCTGGGGAGTTGCCTCACTTTCCTCCATTGCCTCATCTGGAAGGTGCAGATCACAACAGTGTCACCTCCTAGGGCTGCTGGGGGATCAAATGAGCAGAGGTGCATGTAAGGTGCTCCTGGCAAGGGCCTAAGGGTTTGCTGTCATGATCGTGATTATTTTAGGTCAAACACCCTCCAGCCTTGAATGAGCACAAAGCCCCCACTGGCGTATGTTTATTTATGAAGTATAGACATGTGTTACTGAACTAGCACATTCCGTCCATTACAAAACACATACTCAGAATGGAATTTTTAAAAGGATCATGAGTGGATACAAGCGTTACCATCTTTTCTTTGCTCCCCGTGCCCAGCCCAGAGCTCTTCCTCCACCCAGAGAGACAGCTGAGGGGCCGGCCAGGGGTTGGTAGCCCAGACCCCGTCCCTTGGGCTCTGGGACCAGGCCGTGAACCCTCTAGGACGCAAGGTATCCAACCTCCCGCAGGAGGAGCCCAGGCAGGCGTTTGTGTTTTCTTTAACCTGTAAGCCTTGTACCAGGCACGGTTCCAAGCACTTCCCCTACATTAATTCCTCAACAAGGAGAGTTTCTATGTTAACTTTGTTTTAGCAGATGGGGAACTGAGGCACAGAGGGGTTAAGTAGCCTGCCCACATTCACACTGTGGAAGGAACAAGCCACGCTTTGAGCCAAGACAGCCTCCAGAGCCCGGGCTCTCATCCACACTAACCGTGGCCGGCCTCCCCTCGGGCTCTCCCCGAGGGCCTGCTGCCCTAACAACAGATGCAGAGACTGAGGTGGAATGAGCTGCCCTGAGCCAGGCTGGGAAGTGGTTGGGATTCAAACTCAGGTCCCTCAAACTTCCAAGCAGGAGCTCTTCACCACCCGCTGAGCTGCCTCAGGAGACCCTGTTTTGAGAAAAGCACAGGAAAGGGAGTCCTGAGGCCTTATTCTAGCACCGACTCTGCCAACGGCTCACTCAGGCAATTTCGGGCAAGTCCCTGCAGAGGGTCTAAGTTTCCTGTGCCCTCACGGCCACACCCTGCACAGGCTGAGTTGTCGGCCCATTTTACAGAGTGGGAAGCAACTTGTCTGAGGTTATACAGTGAGCAACTGGCAGTCCCTGGATTTGAACCCGGGCCGTCAGAGCCCTCCTCTCTAATACAGCGGGTTGGAGGAGAGAAAGAAGCCTCCACCACAGAAGCTTTAAGAAATGGAACTAAGATATGAACAGCAAGTTAGGACCCAAGGCAGAGTGCGCCTGGCAAACAGTATGTGCTCAGTAAGGGTCTAAGGAAGGAAAGAAGGAAGGAAGAGGCCCACAGTGGACTCCAGCCAGGCAGGCACCAGGCTTCTCACCAAGCAGCTGGCCCTGCCAGGTCCCTGTGAGGACAGGAACCTGCAATGTTTGGGGGCCATCCCAGATGCACGGTTCACAGAGTGCACCTATTAGACTAACGAGGGCAATGTTTTCCACCCTGCTGGCTGCCGGGCAGCTCGTTGGTGTGCCCAGCCCGGGCTCAGGAGAGGCTGTCGTCTTCCAAGGGCAAGGGCAGGGCAGGACCGGGCCCTGTGGAGCCTCCAGAATTCCAGGCTCAGCCCCGTTAGAGGAGCCACACTTCCCGCTGTGCCCGCTGGTACCCACCTACCCACCTGGACTGCAGAAGCCACCAGCGGGGTGGTGAGGGGGGTTGTGGAACACGGATGCTTCTCCTCACACTGCGTGGACAGCAGAGGGCACAGGCATCCCAGAACCCATCCCACAGCATCCTTGACCTCCTCAGTTTGCACACCCCTGGGACGGGAGTCTGGCCACCTCTCAAGACGGTCTCGGAGTTGCCCTGCAGGGCAGCGGAACGAGCCTGAATTGGCTGCCTCAGAGCACATGCAGGCTCCAGCGTCAAACAGACCTGGGCTCAAGGACTTAATGTCTCTCTTTCTCAGTTTCCTGATTTTAAAATGGGGAGAGAAATAGCATCTATCTCGAAGGGTGGCTGTGAGAATTGAAAAGGTTAACATATGCGGAGCACTTAGGACAGTGCCAGGCACCGAGTAATCGCTCTGTAAGTGCTAGTTATCACTACTGCTACTACTACTATTTCTACACATGCGATCATCATTCTGCTTTAGCCACTTACCACCTGTTTCTCTCTGACCCTCAGGCCTCTCTTCTGAAAAATCGGGATAATTACTCTTTCTGCCTCATGGGGTTGCTATGAGGATTAGATGTGCTAACACCTGCTCACTTAAACGACCACACAGTGCCGGGCATATAATCAGTGCTCTGTATCATGACCCTGGGGCCTAGGGTCAGAAGAGTTCAAGTCTCCAAACTCATTGCTGTGTCACCCGGGGCAACTAACTTAACATCTCTGAATTCTGGTTCCTCATGGCTTGGGATACAGCAGGTGGTCCATAAATGTGGTCCCTTTACTGCCTTCTCGGGTGTGTTCCCACACAGAGGCCCCTGCCTGCAGGGTGGCCCCAGAGGTCACTGAGACTGCAGAGGGGCCACCTAATCCGCTGGAGGCTCCACAGGTGAAGGACACCCCTTGTTTCCCCCAGGAAAGCCCACAGCCATGGCAGCCTCTCAGGCTCAGAGAGGAAGCACCTCCAGTATCTAGAAGAGGGCATTTGAATTAAATCCCAGTGGGGTCAGAGGGCAGACAGGACTCCGCGAGGCTTCTGTGAGGCCTGGGTGTCCAGTCTCTTGCCTGCATCTCACACCCCACTCTCACCTGGTTACCTGGCTCCCGCTCGCTCCCTTCCATCTGCCAGGAAGGCGTGCCCCAGCCCCACTCTGCCAAGTGCCCACACTCCACTCCGCCCTCCTGGCCTTACATCAGGCACCGGTCCGTGCCTTCACACACAGGATGGCGCCAAGGAGGCCCTCATCCACACTGAGACTTCCCCAGGCCACGCAGCTGGCTTCCGACCCCGAGTCATCTGCCCCTAAATCGCTTCTGCTCTGTTAGACTCTGATCTCACCTCTAGCTCTATCCAGGGCACACAGCAACCAGCGGGGCGGACGCCAGCGGCAAACAGCCAACTGGCCGTGTCGGGACAGCCCAACAGCACCCTGCGCGTGTGCGCCACTCCGGCCTGGCCCTGTGGCTCTCTGTGGGTGGTCTGGCCTCCTCTCCCAGGTCCTGTCTCCCTGAGGCCTGGGCCACGGTTAGTCCCTGCCTTAACCCCACAGCCCTAGCACAGGGTCCTGCACATGGCAGGTGCTGGGTCCCACACCGGGGGCAGGGGACACGGAGGTTCCACATCCCTGTCCGTCAGGGGGCTGACCCGTGGTAGGCGAGGTCGCAAGGACAATGTCCGCAGGGGCTGGGAGGGAGGGCGCCGGGTGTGGCTGAGGGCCTTTGCTATTTAGATGAGTGGTCAGGGAAGGCCTTTCTGGGAAGGAGACAGTTATGCAGGTCCTGGAGGCGAAGAAGGAACCAGCCAGGGAAGGATCAAAGGGAAGGGAGATGCAGGCAGATGGAACAGCCTGTGCGCACCCCCTGAGCTGAGGCTGAGCTTGGGGAATTGGTGGGTTGGAGGGAGGGAGAGCCTGGGGCAAAGATGCCATGAAGAGCCCTGGGCCAGGAGCTTAAACTGTCTGTGAGGATGACAGGAATCAACTGGAGGGTCAAGCAAGGGAAACGACAGCACCTGATTTCTATTTTGAAAGAATCCATCTGGCTGCTGAGTGGAGAACAAGTTACAGAAGGGGCCCCAGGGACGAGGGAGGGAAAGATTTCCTCCAGTAGCTTGAAGTACGTAAGGTTTAACTTCACAGCGGACTAGAGCAGCACGTGACCCTGTTCCTCTGAGACAACAGGACTTCTGGAAAACTGAACTTTTCGAATAACAAAGCAGAAGAAGAATAGTGGGCCCCCGCCAATCAGCAACGACAATCTACAGAGCACATAAGCGCACAAGCCACGCAAAGCTGCGGTCACTGGCCAAAGTTCCAAAAAGTTCTAATAGCTATAAATTCAACTGAAATAGTAGTTCACATTTCAAAATCAGATTCCATGTAAAAATCTGGGTTTCTGGCTTCTTTGGAACATTTCAGAACTCTGACAGCTGCGGGTCTGCACTTGGTCAGGGTGCAGCGTCGAGGCCACTTCTTTCAGCCGGCGCATGTGACTCAGTTTGCTGCAGTCCCCACCTTTCCTTACTGCTCCCCAGCCCAAGTGCTGGTTACTTTTATGGTCCGCAAGGCATCTGAGTTTGTGATTCCTGTCTTTGTTCTCAAACATTTAAAGGTCTAATAATTCCAAGGCTTGGTGAGGATGTGTAGTAACTGGAATTTTCGTCCTCAGCTGTGGCCGTGTAAATTGCAAAGAGTTGTCACTTTGGAAACTACTTGGTAATTTCTAGCGAAGCTGGAATTGTTTTGTAAATTGAAGACATGCATTTAGCATAATCCAGCAATTCCTATCCTGGGTTTACACCCTAGAGGAGTTTGTACCCATGCTCACGAGAGGACACCCAAGCGCTAGGTGCCCTCACCTGGAAATAGCCCAGGAGACAAACAAACTGTACTACAGCTCCACACCAGACACCATACAGTCATGACAGTGAACGGGGTACAGCTACGTACAACCTGAGTGAATGTCAAAGACACAACGTGAGCGGAAACAGCAAGTTTCAGAAGAATACAGGCAGAACAATTCCATTCCATTTATGTACCGCGCCCAAACAGAACAAGAAAAATATAAGCAATTGAAACCAGGCAGGATCCTATGGGGCCCTCCAGAACACAGAAGCCTTTCCGGGTCCCCCATTTCTTATTTGCACGATAAAGGCTTCGCCTCCTAGACCTTCCAGAGTACCAGTGGGCAGATTCAAACAGTTACCAATCAGGGAAGTAAGGGAATGCAGAAACAAGGGAGAAGCAGTCAAGAAACAATAGTGTAGCTATTAAAGCACGATCCTGGTTCCTCCTCAAGGGATATACTTAACCATATCTTTGAATTCTTCTGCAGGAACTAAGGCCCCACCCAGGTGGAGGATGGTAACTTCAGGCTGAGCCCAAGATCCCTGGAATACCGCCCTGCTACTTCATCAACGACCAATCAGAAGAAAGTCACGCACCCTGCAGCCCTCACCCCAAAGTTTGCCTGTTAAAAACTTTGCCCTGAAAATCATCAGGGAGTTCGGGGTTTTTGAGCGCGAGCCACCTCTTCTCGTTGCGTGGCCCTGCAATAAACCTTTCTTCGCTCTAAACTCCGACGTTTTGGTTTGTTTGGCCTCACTGTACATCAGGCACACGAACTTGTGTTCAGTAACAGAATTGGGCAGCGGTGGTATGATTAAGAAGAAAAAAAAGGAATAATGAACACAAAATTTCAGCTCCTGCTTTTTCTGAGGGAGGGAGGAAAATGTGCAGGTTCTAAGACAGTGATAACGCTGGATTTCTTAAGCTGGGCGGCAGACATGCACAGCCTGCTCTACTATCATTAGTTTAAATTCTTGTTAACAATACAAATTATTTCTGATTTTTTAAATTTTTTAAGATATATTTTGTTGAAGACAAATATAATTAGGGGAGAATGAACTGTGTGCAACTCAGGTGCTCACTTCAACGCATTTTTATATTTGTGTTTGCCTTTGTAATTATCCCTTGAGCAAGACATGGAACGTTTTCAGCCCCCCACAAACTTGCCATGTGCCCTTTGCAGTTCCTCCTCATTCCTCAGAGGCAGCTGGTGCTCTGCTTTCTTTCCACACAGGTTTGCTCTGCGTGTCCTAGAGTTTCGCAGAAATAGATTTGCCCAGCACATGCATCGTCTGGGTCTGGCTTCTCCCTCTCAGTGTGCTTCTTTGGAGAGTCACCCATGTGGTCATCGACAGTTGATGCCTTTAATTGCTGAGCCCTGTCCATTGCATGGGTGTTGCACAGCGGACCCATCCACTTGCCCGGGGATAGACACGTGGGTCGTGCCCAGGTTTGTCTAACATGAAGGAAGCCACTGCAGACATTCTTGTACAAGTCTTCGTATACCCATATGTTTTCATTTCTCTTGGGTAAATAGCTAGGAGAAGAATGATTCAGTCATTCCCTGGATGTCTGCTTAGTTTAAAGTAACATAAAAGTCTCCTTAGTTGCCTTACTTTATAAGGAAGTTCCTGACTGTTCTCCAAATTATCTGTACATTTTCTATTTCCTCCATCAGAGGATGACAGTTCCAGTTGCTCCATACTCTCACAACACTTGGTGTTGTCAGTTTCAAAAAAAAAAAAAAAAAATTTTTTTTTTAGTCATTCTGGTGGGTATATCACAGAATCTGGTAATAATTTTAATTCTATTATTTTGTATTTCCTTGGTGTTGACCACCACTTTATGTGCTTATTGGCCATTAATACGTCTTCTTTTGTAGTATCTGTTCAGGTCTTCTCCCATTTTTTGTTTGGATTGTTCATCTTGTTACTGTTGATTTGTAGTTATTTATATGTTCTCGGAATAAGTCCTTTGTCAGACACACACACACAGAGTGAATATTTTTTTCCAGTATTTGTCTTGCCCTATTAGGTTTGTCCCGTGGTGTCTTTTTTTTGTCAATGGTGTCTTTTAATGAGCAGAAAATTTGGATGAAGTCCAATTTTTCAGTTTTTTCTTTTAAGGTCAGTGCTGTTTGTGTCCTGAACAAGAAACCTTTGCCTTCCTAATGTAGCAAAGATATTCGGCTCTGTGTCCTCTGGAATCTTGGTTCTACTTTTACATTTAGGTCTATGATCCATTTCAAACTGCTTTTTAACATGTAAAAAGCTACGTATTTTAATGTATACAACTCAATGAGTTTGAGGATAAGTATACACCCATGAAACCATCACCACCATCAAGGCCATGTACATATCCATCATCTCCCAAAGTTTTCTCCTGCCTCTATTATTATTATTTCCAAATTGACTTTTGTCTATGAAGTGAGGTAGCAGTTGAGATTCCTCTTTTTCCACTCTGATATCCCATTTCCACATTTGTTAAAAGTGCTTTCCTTTCCCCATTGATTTGACTTAATAACTTGCTTTATTATTTAAAAATTATCATTTTTTCAACTGTTGTAATCCTCTTCTGTATGTGCATACTTACATTACAAAAATAACCTCCAACTCAGTGCCTCCTCTGCGGAGGCATTGTGCTCAGTGCCGTGGAGAATGTAGTGACCTGATAGCCCTTCCCCACCCTTGATGAGCTGACAGTCCAGCAATGAGACCGAGGTTTCTGACTTGTGAGGAGGGGGTTGTGGTTTCTCATATTCAGAAAGATACAAGGTGGAGGAGGATTGATTGAAACCAGCTGCCTAAACACAGGCTGGGGAGGCCTTTCCGGGGATCATGTTCACATGAATGAGATCTGAAGATCTTAATGGGCCACAAGCTCAACCCACGTCAAGAATTTAAGGCAACTTAAGATCTCATTCACTGCCTCCATGGTATATACACAGTTTTTACTGTGTTCAGAAGAGAGGAAGGGGTCCTTCCCCCTGTACATCTCATAACTTCTCCCCTGTTCAATCTTGTTTGGGGGTCTTTGGCTCATCTCTGGGAGAGGGACAGAGCAGACAGGAAACATCAGGAGGGGGCTACAGAGAAGGGAGAGGGCTGGGGGTCCTGTCCTATGAAGGGCAGGAGAAAGGTGGGTCTGAGGCCCAAAGGGTAGAGCCGGGACACTTCTGTCTCCCAGGTAGGCACGGGAGAAGGACCCCAGTCCTAGTACAGTAAGTTTTATCCTAGGTGGGGATTGTCCAACCTGTCGATAGGATTCCCAAGGGGAGGGGTTGGCCCTGAACCTCGACAGGGCCCCTCTCCCTGTGGTACATCATTCAAAGGCTCCCAGGCTTCCATTCCTCCACGCCAAGCTCTGCTGACATGAAAGGACACCTTTGTCCTTGAGCTCTGTGGCCACGGGTCAAGGCCTGAGATGGGGACCCAGCCCTTCCAGGCTATTAACTGGAAGGACACTTGGTTTCCCTTCAGGTCCTGGGGCGCTAAGCGGGAGGCCCAAGGAAGCTCTGTGGAATGTGCCACCAGCCCCCTGGCTCTGCCTGGAATTTCATGGGGACATTTTGCAGTCACTAAACTTAGCACTGGGGACCTGTGGCCTCTGGGTAGGCCCAGGCGTGCCAGAGGCTGAGAATGAATCACAGTGAGCTGGCAGGAAAATATTCAATGGGCCAGGCTCTGGGGACACATCTCAGTCTGGGGGGAGGAGAGGGTCCTGACAGGCAGTCCTTAGACCCCTGGGACACTTGGGGTCTGTCCTGTCCTGTTGCCTTTGGTCCAGAGATTCAGTCCTTATCCCCCAGAAAAGAGTCCATACTCTCTGGGGAGAGGGTCTGATCAGAGTCCTTTACTCCACAGAGTCCATGTACATTTATTGAGGGCCCACCATGTGCCAGGCACCTTGCTACATCCTGAAGATACTGTGGGGATTTGACAGAAATTGTCTGGCCCTCTGGAGTTTAGATTCTCCTGAGGCAGGCAGACAGGTTCAGCCAAAGGGGGCTGTGGGAGCTGAGAGGAGGAGTCCCAACCTGGGAAATCCAGGGTGGTTTCCCGGAGAGGGTGGCATCGAAATGGAGACCTGGACGGGGAGGGGGAGCTCGGCTGGGGAAAGGGAGCACAGGCTGCTCAAGGAGACAGCCAGGCCAGGCTGTGGCGACAAGTGGGACGTGGGGCTGTCCTCTGATGGCCAGCCCAGTTGC
Source organism: Aethalodelphis obliquidens (assembly GCF_003676395.1). NCBI lineage: Eukaryota > Metazoa > Chordata > Mammalia > Artiodactyla > Delphinidae > Aethalodelphis > Aethalodelphis obliquidens. Next base: position 1,117,883 of record NW_020838030.1, on the reverse strand, counting down.
TTCCCATGACACCTTGATGCCACTTTGACTTTTTGCCTGCTCCCTGGCCTGCCACGCAGGAGAAAGAGACCATTCTTTGGGGTTGGACAGGCTTGGTCTGGAATCCCGGCTCCCACTTCCTGACTGTGCGACCCTGGGCAAGCCAGCTCATCTCTCTGAGCCTCAGTTACCTTTTCTGTAAAATGGGGATAAAAGCAGGTCTTCTTTCCTAGGGTCGTGGTGAGCAATACTGACGTGAACATGACTGTGCAGGTCACAGGGCCTGGCGCTTAGCAGATCCTTGATAACAGCAGCTGTCTCCATCTGGCCTGTGGTCTCTACCCACATCAGCCAGTGAGCCTCCTGGGGGGCAGAGCAGATGTCCTGGTCTAGGGACGTGGGGGTAGATGCCTGCCGGGCAGGAAGCTTTGTTTCCCACACAGTGCCTGGCAAGTTGCTGAGGAGGTGCCCGGAGTGCAGGGGAAGGTTGTCCAAATGCCTGGATTGGAGCCACTGTCCACCTACCCAGCCTGCTCAGCACCCCGGAGGACAAAAAGGGCAGCCTCTCTTCTGTGGCCAGCAGCTGTCAATGACAGGACTCCTGTCATTGACAGGAGCTGCCTTTGGCCTCTCTTAGACATGGATGTGGCCCTGGTGGCTGCCAGCCCTCCGATGGACAGGGACAGCCTTCTGCCACCCTCACTCTGGGGACTGGCATGCACCATTGACCCACATCCGCCAACCCATCCCATGGGCTTATTACACAGGCCCGAGGCAGGTGTCTGGAGCCCCTTTGCTTTTGCTGTCTGCCTGCTCCAGCAAAATCTCTGGGTGGGAGGTAGGAGGCTGGACCCCACCCAGTGCCCAACCTCCTCCTGGGCGGCTGGCCTCAGGGAACTCTGACTTGTCATACCTTCCCTCGGGGCTGTTAAATTTTATTTTTGGGATTGACTGAGCACCTCCTGTATGACCCAGAGTTATCTCATAAATCTTACTCCAACAAACTGAGAGGTCAGGATTATCCCCTCAGTTTACAGATGGGGGATCACACGCAGAGAAGTGAGGCAGCTGCCCCGAGGTCACACAGCCAGGAAGGGGAGTCAGCTCAGCAGGCTGTCCAGGTGGGAAATGGTCATCACCAGCCAGTAAGAGGCAGAGACCAGGTTTGAACCCAAGCATGTCAACTGAGTCCAAGGGCTTTACAGAGCCAGGTTGCCCTTGGGGTCTAGCAGTGGAAATGGGCCAGACTGTGGACCCCGTTCCCATCCTGCCCTGCGGCCTGCACCGGCAGCACACACAGTGAATGCCTTATAAACAGGGTGGAATGCATGGAAGCCAGAGGGGGTGAGCGGAGATCCCCTGTCAGTGCCCTTGGCTGAGTGACTGGAACAGATACTGATAGGTCAATCTGCCCCAGACGCTTTCTTACTGTCATGTCAAATAGCACCCATCCCACTGCTGTGCTGGCAGGGGTGTATTGGTCTAGGGGTTGGCACTAACTGGACCAATCAGAGCCTGCCCTCCCTGGTCACCAATGATTGGCCCAGGCATAAGCAATCAAAATGGGGCCAATGAGTCCCAACTCAGGAATGTTTTTTTGAATTTGGGACCCAGAAAGTTGAGCTCAGATGCTCTAAAATGTGAAACTCGGGGGCTGCGGCAATCATGTTTCCACCTCTGCAGCTGTAGTGAGAGTGACAACTGTCTCCATCAGGACAGCTTTCACTTGCAGAGTCCAAACAAATCCGGCTTGATAAATAAAGTTATATTTTTCTCATGTGATAAGAAATCTAGAGGGAGGTGACCACAGGCATTGCTTCAGTCACTCAGTGGGATTAGAGCTGGAATTGTGTGATTTTCTTGCCTTTCCCTCCTGGCTGTAAGATGGTTGCTACAGCTCCAGGCATCATATCTGTACTCAAGGAAGAATGAAGGGGAGGAAGGCTAGGCCAGCTGTATTTTATGCCTTTGATCAAAAAACCCAGAAACTTTTCCAGAACCCACAGCAGATGTCTGCTTATGTCTCACTGACCAAAACTTTGTCTCATCGCTGCAGCAAAGGAAGCTGGGAAAGAACATTTAGCTGAGCACATTGCTGAACCAAATCAGGGCTCTTTTAAATAAGAAGGGATGCTGGGTGGACAACTGCCCACCTCTGCCCTGTGACAGTCCTCAAGCAGAGATGAGTGATGCACAGAGAGTTAGAGTGGCAACTCGGTGCCCGATTCTAGGTTTTGGTTCAACCTCCCCCCAACCCCGTGGATTCTGTGATTGCCTTAAACGCTACTTTTTGGACTAAGCTGGTTTCAATGGGTTTCAAATTAGCCCAGGAGCTACTCTAGAAGCCAGGTCCATGGCCCCCTTCTAAAGGCAGCATCTGCCTGGGAGCCTGTGCCCATCAGGGGCCATGATTTGGGTCATGTGATCACATTACCATGCCAACAATGGTTGGGCTACTAATCTGGGCCCTGGGACCTGGCATAGCAACAGTCCCTCTGGGGGAGGGAAATGAAATATGGTGTCTAGGCCCCTGGCTTCCTGAAGACAAAGGAAGGAGGCTCCGGGATGTGCCAGTGTGTCGGGTGGCAGAAAGCAGCCACTTCCCAACTGAGAGGAGCAAGAACTGTGAGGGACAGGAGGGGCATCACTAGGAGAACCCAGGAGGGGGCCAGGCTCAGCTCTGGGAGCCTCAGTTTCCTCACCTGTCAAATGGGACCACTAACAGTTCTCATCTCTGTTGACTGAAGATTAAATGAAGTCATGTAATAAAGTGCTTGGCATAGGATCTGGAACATGGTAAGTGCTCAATAAGTAGTAGTTTTTTTTTTTGTTTTTGCGGTACGCAGGCCTGTCACTGCTGTGGCCCCTTCCGCCGCGGAGCACAGGCTCCGGACGCGCAGGCTCAGCGGCCATGGCTCACAGGCCCAGCCACTCCGCGGCATGTGGGATCTTCCCGGACCGGGGCACGAACCCGTGTCCCCTGCATCGGCAGGCGGATTCCCAACCACTGCGCCACCAGGGAAGCCCAACAAGTAGTAGTTTTAACATTACTATTATAGTAGATACTCAGGAAATATTGTTGAAAGAGAAAAAAAAAATGATGCCCTAACATTAGCCTTGCTATAGCTTGGAGTCCAAAGACATGGAGTGCTGTGTGCTGGCCTGGGAGGGAAGCAGTCAGTAACCCCCAACCGTCATGGGCAGGCTCTGGTCAAGGGCAGCACGATGACTCCTTGTACTCTCTCCCTGTGAACAGCAGGTGACCTTCACCACCATGATGTGCTCCCAGAGGAGCTGTTGGACTGTCTTGGGTTGTACAGCCCAAGAGAAGCACCCCTTGACATCTCCACTCAGTGAGTGACCATCACTCAGAGAGATGGTCTCCCCACAGTGTTCTCAGTAAAAGGCACCTCCATTCAGTACAAAGGTTGGGCATGTTCGGCAGAGCCTCTTCTTCCCTCACTCATTATCTATCACAGGTCCCATGATTTCACCCCTGAAAAGCTCTCAGCTCTGCACACCTGTTTCTGCTTCCATCCCCCTACATTGGTCAGGTCAGTTGCTGTAACAAACAGCCCAGATTTCATGGCTTAGCGTGGTTCGATGATGGGGGCTCTGCTCCACATAGCCATTCAGCAGCCCAGGCTCCTTCCAGCTCGTGGTTCTGTCATCCCCTGGACCTTGGAGTCCTTCCCAGATCCTTGGCACGAGGTGTGAGGCGAAGAGAAACAATCTGAAGGATTGTATGGGAGGGTTTTATGACCGGGTGGGAAGTGGCCTACATGTCTTCCTACCACATTCTACTGACTACAAGTAAATCACATGGTCCCTCTGGACTGCAGAGGATGCTGGGAAGTGTAGTCCAGCTGAGTGCCCAGGAGGAACAGGAAGTAAGGTGAACACATAACCTTGACTCTCCAGAAACATGCTTATCCACACCCTCTCATCTCTTGCCTGGGCTCCCTGCATCCATGTTAGCCCCCTCCAGGCTCTTCACAGAGCGGCGGGAAGGATCTTTTCCAAGGCCAGATCTGATCATATCATTTGTTGGCTTCAAACCCTCCAGTGGTTTCCCATTGCTATCAGGATAAAGGCCAACACCCTTTCCTGCAAAATCATGTACAGACTGGACTGGCTGTTGCTGTCTTCTCACGTGGGGCTCCCCACACTCCGTTTCTCATAAATAAAAATCTCTGATTTTTCAACTTGGGAAATTAAGTGCTTTTCTAATTCAAGTTTTGCTAATTCAGTAGAAATAAATGGTCTTTATTTTTTCTAATTAAGCTGAGGATCTTTTTTTTAATTTTAGAGTTATGCGAAAGAATAGAATATGTTTGGGATTTTTTAGGAACTCAAATTCTGGGCTTGTTTCATCTTTCTCAGGTCAGGTAGTGTTGAACTAACTGTCTTTCTGAATCCTTCAGCGAACAGAGAGAACAGACTATCACCAGGCCCTGCTGCCCAAGGTCCCTTGGAATCTAACTGTAACCATCTTCGCAGCTGCAGAGGCTGGTGGGCTGGTAAACTGGCTCCCTGGAAGGAAGAAAGCTCTGACCTGCAGTGTTTGCCAATTTCCGTGGTGCAAAGACGTCCACTGGTGGATTCCAAGCTACTGGGTGACATCACTGAATGCAGAGTTGGAAAGAGACATGCACATGGACTCTCATGAGCTAGTAAGATCAGGCTCTGCCACGGGTTCCGACCCAGAGACAATTCCCCAAACATGCTGTGCGTGGTCTCACCTCCAGACCTTTCCTGATGCCATCCCCTCTGCCTGGCATATCCATTCATTCATTTATTCAACAGGTATCTACTGAGTGCTTTCTGTAAATCAGGCACCAGGCCTGCACCAAGAAATCTTCTCACTGGAGGCTGAGCTCAGGACTTTAGCAGGTGCTAGAGAAATTCTATTGTGCTGATGAGGTAACTGAGGCTGGATGACATGATGTATCAATCTGGATCACTGAGTTGGAGAGTGGAGAAGCAAGGATTCAAACTTTGCCAGTGAGAATCCAGCCCAGTGCTTAAGCATGCTAGTCTGCTCTTTCTCTGCCTAACAAACTCCTGTTCACCCCTCAAAGCCCTGCACAAGTGTTACCACCTTTCTGAAGCCCTCCCTAGCCCCTGATGGACTTCTTATGTCAAAGCAGATTTAGACATGATGTGATAGAGAAATAAGTGGGGATGGAAGGGAGATTTTCTAGGGACTGAGGAGAGAGGACGTAGAGGGAAAGACCAGGAGATGATGGAGGGAGAAAGCAAGGAGCAAGCAAGAAAAAAAAGCAGCAAATGAGATGTCACATGGCTGCCGAAGATGTTAAGTACACCAGAAATTGAGTCATGGGTCTTCATCAGCCTTGTGAAACATGCTGCCCGGGAGTCACAGACTCAAGTTGCTACAGGGGCCTTGCAGAGGACAAGAATAAGTAAGACCGACCAGATTTACAAGGCATAAGGAGTAGTGGAGACGGTGCGCTGTCCAAAGGGGGCAGCCGTTGCTCAGGTCCAGCTGCCTGTGGCTAGAAAAGCCCATTTCCACCCCTTCCCCACCACCCCCCACCCCAAGCTCAGCCGTCTCAGCCAGTCTGTTTGTTGATTTCCTGAATCAGGTTGCATGGGGAGTGCAGCCAGCAGTCTGATGGGGCTGGAGGTGAGACAAGCGAGGGATCCAGGGCAGAAATTTAAAGAGGCACCCACCACTCCCTCTCTGATTCTGTGGGGAAATTCAGAGAAATCCAGGGTGCTTTTCTGTGCAAGTCCAATCAGAGAACCAGAAGGCAACACCTTCCATCTACACACACCACACACACACAGACACACACACACACACACACACACACGTTAGGGGAACCACTGACCAAAACCACCCACCCTGACCAGGCACGATAGTAACCACTTGCATGAGTTATCTTACAACTGGAAGTCCTGGTAAGGAATGCAGAACTAACAAGCTACCACCAACCAGAAGAATTTGGGAAAGGTCAAAAGAATAGAGGAGACGTAAGTCCATATGTCCTACCAACCAACCTCCCAGAGTCCTTCGCGCTGGAATCCACCTTGGCTGAGTGACGCGTGTGCCACCAGCAAGGACCCTGAGTCAGAATGATTGGCCAGAGACAACCCGGAAACTAACCGTTACCATGAAACCTGACGGCGAGCCACGTGGCGGGGCAGTCCTCCGGGGTTCCCTCACCCTGCTGCTCTCCGCCCGGGCGCCCCTTCCCCATAAAGTCTTTTGCTTTGTCAGCACGTGTGTCTCCTTGGACAATTCATTTCCGAGTGATAGACAAGACCCCACTCTAAAAAAAAGACCCCACTCTAGGGCCCTGGAAAGGGCCCCCTTTCCTGCAACACACACAAACACATTTTTTGACCTATGAGAAAACTGAGGCCCAGAGAGAGAAACGCCTTTGTCTTTGCTGTTCCCCCTGTCTGGAATGTTCTTCCAGCCTCATTGCCTAGCTTGCTCCCTCTCACCACTTGGCATCACCCCCTCCATGACTGCCCTGCCCACACGGTGCTCAGTACCTCGGGCAGCGAGGGAGAGTCAGGACTGGAGATTGCATTGGCTCTTTGCTTCCTGGCTGTGTGGCATTAGACAGGCTGCTCTAGCTGCTCTGGACCTTGTTTCCACTTCTGCACCTTGGGTTTAAGACATTCCTTTTTTTTTTTTTTTTTGCCACGTGGCTTGTGGGATCTTAGTTCCCCGACCAGGGATCGAACCTGTGCCCCCAGGAGTGGAAGTGCAGAGTCCTAACCACTGGACCGCCAGGGAATTCCCACTAAGACCTTCTTTAAGAACACTCATCAAGATGAAACGAGATGCTTGCACAGCACTTCCACAGTGCCTGGCCCAGACTGGATGCTGGACACACGTTGGTTAAAATGAAACTCTGAGAAGTGGTGGGCATTAAGGTCAGCCAGGTAATTAGGCTGGACTGTAGTCAACTTGGAGTGCCCAGCAGAGAGTGGGTGGGCAATGGGGAGTCATTGACAGTTCTTGAGCAGGGGAGTGACTGGCTGGCAGGGGAGTGTCATGAAGCTTATTCTGGCACAACTGTGCTGTTTATCAGTGTTTGGGTGAGGACCTTGGCTCCAGTGGAGATGTGAGCTGCCCACGAAAGGGGCCCTGTTAAGCCCTGGAACAAAGGCTTTTCAGCAGCCTTTGTGGAGCCAGATTCCTGCTGTCCAAACCACCCAACTTCCTGCTCCCAACCTGCTGGGAGCTGCGGGAGGCGCCTTTATCCTCCGGTAATGAGCCAGGGAAGAGATGCTAATTCATCTGCACTCCCTGGGCCACTCCCTAGCCCCATGTCCACCCACAAACCTCTGCCAAAGGTCCCTGCACAGGCTAATAGGATTGGTTCTGAGTTTAGCTAGGCAAACAAGGCCCGAAAGGGCCCATTTTGATGGTTAAATGTGCCATTAACCCTTTGTTTGCACTTCAAGTTCCAACAAGCTTTAGATAGTCAATCTGACATTAACCCTTCATCTTCGGGTAAGGTTTCACAACCACCTGTGGGCACCTGACAGCTATCAAAGGACAGAAATTAGCTGGATCTCCAAGTGTAAAATCCCAAAGTCTCAGTCTTATCGAGCCCCTCCCTTTGTAGTTAGCAAACTGCCACCTAGCGAAGATAAGGAACACTTTCAAGGTCACCTGGCTAATTTAGGGTCAGGGCTGGGATACAGCTGACTTACTCGATTGTCAACTTTTAAGGTACACTGTACAATAAAATTGATTTGCAATAAAACCTTTGTAGAACTGGCAAACAAAGGGGCGCAAAGTCAACGAGGCTTGTTTTCAAAGCCTATCTTTGAGTCAGCAAGATTAAAAAAAAAAAAGGCTCTTTATACCATGATACCAGGTTCATAATTCAGAAAGATTATTTTTATTAATCTGGCTGGTTTTAAAGTTGAAGACTTCCATCTTCTTTAAAGTTACTATTTTTAAGAGAATAATTGAGCTTGGTTCTTAACATTTATGGCAACGGTTTGGCAAAGGATCTACAGTTTCTGTAGGTGGGCTGAAACAGCTACTCGAGGTCACCAACTGGCTGATGACTTAGCAGTTACCATCCAGCATGTCTTCCCGCCGACCCTGCGGGGCTCAAAACACACAAGTTCAAGGGAAGAAACGGGTCCAGGGCAAGCTCTGCCCATCTCCCCACTGGGCACATGTCTGTGCTTTTCATGAGTCTTTGTGGGGCAGGAGAGTGAATAAGACTCAGCCCCGATATCAAGAAACTCAGGACCATCTCCTTATTCAAACCAAACAAAGCTCACATTCTAGGTCCCAGCAAGTCTACCTCTGGGCCTTCTGGTCTACCCCCCAGAAAATTTTGCATGGGTGCACAGGCAAGTTCAGGGTGGCATACTTGCAGTGACAAAGATCAAGAGCAGCCTAAATGACCTTCAAATGGCTTAATAACAAAGGGTATGTCCAAACAATTCAGCGAGGCAGGCGCTAAGAGAATGGCGTGCAGGACTTCCCTGGTGACGCAGCGATTAAGAATCCGCCTGCCAATGCAGGGGACACGAGTTCGAGCCCTGGTCCAGGAAGATCCCACATGCTGCGGAGCAACTAAGCCCATGCGCCACAACTACTGAGCCTGCTCTCTACAGCCTGCAAGCCACAACTACGGAGCCTGCACGCCACAACTACTGAAGCCCGCGCGCCTAGAGCCCGTGCTCTGCAACAAGAGAAGCCACCACAATGAGAAGCCCGTGCACCGCAACGAAGAGTAGCCCCCGCTCGCCGCAACTAGAGAAAGCTCGCATGCAGCAACGAAGACCCAATGAAGCCAAAAATAAATAAATGAAATAAATAAATAAACAAAAAGAATGGAGTGCAGTCCTGCACACCAATGCAGAAGGATCCAGAGGTATTGGCAGGCGAGAAGAACAAGAGATAGAACCATTGGGGGCATTCATGCCGGAGAAAATAAGCGTTCACTTACCTGAGTGTGTATGTGCAGAAAATATCTCTGGGAGGACAGGAATGAAACAAACGGGTGGTCTCCGGGGAGGGAGAGTCCACCTAGGGAGAGAAAGAGTCTGGCTTTTAGTTGTAAACATTTTTTTTGCCGCTGGCCGTTTTGTTCACCATGTGCAGGCATTGTCTTTTAACTAAAAAAGTTATACTTATCCAAGAGAATCGAAAATATATGTCAGTGCAAAAACTTGTGCACAAATGTTCACAGCAGCATTAGTCATTATTTTGTCTAGCATTAGGCAAAATGTGGAAACATCCCAAATGCCCATCAACATGAATGCATAAAGAATGGATGGATAAAGAAAATGTGGTCTATCCCTGCAATGGAATATTTTTCAGCCATAAAAAGGAATGAAGCACTGATATAGGCTCAACATGGGTGAACCTTGGAAACATTATGCTAAGTGAAAGAAGTCAGACATTAAATGCCATATATTGTATGAAATAACCAGAATAGACAAATCCATAGATAGAGAAAGCAGATTAGTGGTTGCCGGAGGAAAGGGAAATGGGGAGCGACTGCTAATAGATATTGGGTTTCTTTTGGGGGTGACGAAATGTTCTAAAATTATATAGTGGTAATTGGTGCATAACTGTGAATACGCTAAAAACCATTGGACTGTATATCTTTAAAAATTTTTATTTATTTATTTTGGGGGCCACAATGTGTGTCTTGCAGGATCTTAGTCCCCCGACCAGGCATCGAACCAGGGCCCCTGCAGTGGAAGCACGGAGTCCTAACCACTGAACCCCCAGGGAATTCCTGAAGTGTATACTTTAAAAGGGCAAATTTTATAATATATGAATTGCATCTCAATATAACAGTTGTTTAAAAGAGTAGTTACTATACCTAATAGTTTCCTAAGCCTGCGTAACAAAGTACTAAAAACTGGGTGGGTTAAAACAACAGAAAGGTATCATCTCATAGTTCTGGAGGCTAGAACTCCCAGATCAGGGTGTCAGCAGGGCCCTAGGGGAGAATCCTTCCTGCCTCTTCCCAGCTTCTGGTGTTTGTCAGCAAACCTTGCTGTCTCTTGGCTTATAGAGGCATCACTCCAATCACATGGCCCTCTTCCCCTGTGTGGCTTAATATCACCTTCCCTTTGTACGTGTCTGTGTCCAAATTTCCCCTTTTTATAAGGACACAGTCATATTGGATCAGGGGCCAGCTGCATTAACTCATCTTAACCTAGTTAAATCTTCAAAGACTCTATTTCCAAACAAGGTCACATTCACAGGTACTTGAGGTTAAGACCTCAATGCATTTTTGTGGTGGATACAATCTAACCCATAACACTAAGTCTGTAAATGCTTTTGATAAGGAGACTGTATCTGCCCAGCACAGGAGAGAGGCCGCATGCCAAGGAAGGTGCCCGCGAGAGTGTGATACGTTCAGGAGAGGGACTTCGGGCTGTGCAAGTTCAGGATAAACGAGACCTTTGCTGGGGGAAGCAGGGATGACTTCCTGGAGGAGGCATTAGAGTTGGGCCTCTTGTCAGGTGACTATAGAATCTGTTGTCTGAATCAGGATATTTTGGGGCTTCCCTGGTGGCGCAGTGGTTAAGAATCCACCTGCCAATGCAGGGGACACTGGTTCAAGCCCTGGTCCGGGAAGATCCCACATGCTGCGGAGCAACTACGCCCGTGCACCACAACTACTGAGCCTGCGGTCTACAACCCGCAAGCCACAACTACTGAGCCCGTGTGCCACAACTAGGGAGTCTGCGCTCTAGAACCCGTGAGCCACAACCACTGAAGCCCGCGCACCTACAGCCCATGCTCCGCAGCAAGAGAAGCCACCGCAACGAGAAGCCCGTGCACCACAGTGAAGAGTAGCCCCCACTCGCCGCAAGCAAAGAAAAGCCTGCGTACAGCAGCGAAGACCCAACGCAGCCAGAAACAATAAATAAATAAATTAATTAAATAAATAAAGCAGGATTTTTTTAGTCTATGGGGATGTTATTAATAATCACATTAGGACAACAGGTGTAAACCAGGACAGTGGTAGGTCAGTCAGATTCCATGGTCACCTTGGTCTTAAGAGATGGTGAGAATTTGAATATGCAAGGATGGGAGGAGTGGCGGTAAGAGTATTATCAGATGGAGGGAAGAGCAGCTGCGGAGGCTCAGAGGTGGGAAACTACCAGATAATGCAGGGAAGGGCTGAGTCTGAAGACACGGAGGCTTGGGAGGCTGGGAAGAGCCTCAAATGACAGTCCGAGTTGTTAGAGTCCTCAGCCAAAGTCCAGTGAGACTGGACCCCTGTGGTCAAATCAGGGGTCTTCTGGAGGAGGGGGCTGCCCACTGTGCAGGGAAGCACAGACCATGCAAACCCAAACCATGAAAACAACTACAGACAGTCGCTTTGCCCATCAGCCTGGAGCATGAAGCCAGCTCAGCTTAGGAGGCCAGACACCCCACCAATTCATCTGCTGAGGTGCGCCTGCACCCCTGGGAAAGCAGGCCTTTCTTCACTCCATTGCTCAGCTCTGATTAGAATCTGGAAGCCAATGCAGGTGTCAGTTTGGTTGCTGAAACCTCAGGCACTTTTTTTTTTTTGCTTATCGTTATTTTTGGAAAGATGTGTTGAAGATATCAACTTCTGAATCAAGTAAAAGCTGGTTTTTAGTTACTTAATCCCTTGGAAAGATATTGATCATCATTTGTTTTCCTTGTTAAAAAACATTTTAAAGAAAGGTGTACAGGGCTTCCCTGGTGGCTCAGTGGTTAAGAATCCACTTAACCACTGAGGGGGACGCGGGTTCGAGCCCTGGTCCGCGAAGATCCCACATGCCGCGGAGCAACTAAGACCGTGTGCCACAACTACTGAGCCCCTGTGCCACAACTACTGAAGGCCACATGCCTAGAGCCTGTGCTCCGCAACAAGAGAAGCCACCGCAATGAGAAGGCTGCGCACCACAACGAAGAGTAGCCCCCACTCACCACAACTAGAGAAAGCCTCACGCAGCAACAAAGGCCCAACACAGCCAAAAATAAATAATAAGTAGACAAATAAATTTATTTAAAAAGAAAGGTGTACATTTGTGGGGGAGGGAGTAGGAGAAGCATTTACAGCAAAACGCTGAGGTCTGAATACCAGAGGAATCCGATGTTTAAGCCTTTACAAGCCGCTGGGGGCTGCATGCTCTCCTCCAGGTGCTCCAGCCTCCCTGGGATGGGACCTCCCTCCTTTGCAGCCCCCTCTCCCTGCTCCCTGTCTCTCAGAGCAGCTCCACCCCAGCAGCTCTCCCAGCTCTTCCCTTCAGCTCTAGGATCGCTCCTCTCCCCCTCTTTGTTGGTTTCCTCTCTGCTCCCCCACTTGTCAGGAGCCCTGGGGCTCAGTCCACGGTCCTTTGCTGTTCTCTGCCCACGTGTACCTCTCAGTGGCCTCCTGAGTCTACATGGTGATCACCCCAAGTGTGCATCTCCTACCACCCACCACCCCCGCTCCAGACCTGTGTGTCCAGCTGCCTCCAGGACATCTCCCTGCCTTATCTAGTGGGCATCCCAAACCTTACTTGTCCTCAGTAACCCGACCCCAAATCTACTCTTCCTTCATTTAGGTCAAAATCTTGGAGTCACCTTTGACACCGCTAGTTCCCTCCTGTACCACAGCCAGATCGTATCTAGTATCTGACCACTTCTCTCCTCTTCCCCAGTGACCACCATGTCCAAGCTACCGCCATCTCTCCTGGATTATTCCAACAGTCTCTTAACTGGTATGAGACACAGATTCCAAATATGTGAGATCCAGTTCTCCCCTGAGTATCCATGGAGTTACGTCACCCTCACTATGCCTCTACTGACCTATCCATAAAATGGGAAAGACACGTACTCCAGACAACCTCTACCCAAAGAAATGTTTTAGGTCATGAAACATTGTTAAATATGGCTGTATTCAAATAAAAGAAAAGGAGGGACTTCTCTGGTGGTCCAATGGATAAGACTCCGTGTTCCCAATGCAGGGGCCGTGGGTTGCATCCCTGGTCAGGGAACTAGATCCTGCATGTGTGCCACAACTAAGAGTTTGCATGCCGCAACTAAGAAGGCTGCATGCCGCAACTAAGAAGTCCGCATGCTGCAACTAAAGATCCTGCATGCTGCAAATAAGACCCGGTGCAGCCAAAATAAATAAATACTTTAAAAAAAAATAAAAGAAAGGGGGAGAGGGAAAGAGAGAGAGAGAAAGAGATTGAAGAGGGAGAAAGGGAAGGAGACAGGGAGGAAGGAAGGGAGGAAGGAAGGAAGGGAGGAAGGAGGGGAGGCAGGGGAAACTAGAACAAAGCCACTTGTTGGAACTCTGGTTTCCCAAATCCACTGCATTTCTTTCACCATCTCTAGCGTTTGGACAACTCAGAGATCCTTCAATTTGCACACGTGCCCGGGGACTTTGAGAGCCGTGTGGTGCCCTAACTCTGAGAGCTGTCTGAAGAACCCCACCTCTTGCCCCCAGCTCTGCCGCTCCCACCGTAGGCAGTTTTCCAGGTTTAGAGAATGCCTTCTCCCTGTGGACACAGACCACACTCTCTAGGAAGGTGAGGGATCAATTCATCTACGTGGACTCCAGGGAAGAAAGACAGTCCTAGGTACCCCTACGTGAGAAGGTGACCCTTAGGCACCGTCCGACCAAAACCTGAACAACGATGCACCACGTCACACCCCTGCTTGCAACTCTGCCCTGTGGGAAAGCCCAGGCTCCTCAGCCGGCCTCCCCAGAACCCCCTGAGCCTGACCCGGCCAGACTCAGTGTCCCATAGAGTTTGGGGTGTATAAAATGATGCTGGCTCCCATGGAGACACTGGATCCCACAGCCCGACTCCCCCAGAATGCCAGACCTCAGCAAGGCTACGTCTCTATTTGGTCTGCTGTGTCTCTAACCCCTCTCGGACAATCGTGGAACTATTTCAGTGTAGGAGAGGTCAGGTCTGGCTTGAGCCCCAGCAGGCAGCAGCCTCCAGCTGGAAGGTAGTAGCTTCCCTTTGTCTCAGCATCTTGACTTCCAGTCACCTCTCTTTTTCCAGCAAAGTGATGCTCACTTTCTAGTTGACATAACACCACGAAGTTCCCTTTTGAAATAAATTTATTCGTTTAAAAACATAAGTGAGTTCTTGGGAGAAAATCATGAGGTCAAAACAGTCCAGGTGGCGTGTGGATGAAGTCATGGGGACTCTCGGTGAGACCAGCGTTTGTGGTCCTCTGCATAGACCAGGCTGCATCCTGCCTCTCTCCCTCTGTCCCTGCTGTGCCTCCGCCTGGACCACCCTTTCCTCCTCTTCCCCTGATCTCTGCTCCTTGTTACTGCTCCAGTGTCTGCTCAAGCGTCCCGCTCCAATGGGCCGTCCTCGGCCATCCCACGCTCTCCATCACCTCGTCTCTTTATCTTGCTCAATTTTTTTTCTGAACACTTGTTACTTCCTGACATATTACATACTCATGGGTTCATATGCTTGTTTTCTGTCTCATCCATTCAGCATGTAACTTGCAGAGAATGTGTTAGTTTTGCTCATGGCTGTAACCCTGGCCCCTAGAGTAGTGCCTGCTTGTAGTATGTGCTCGATAAAAGGGTGCCAACTGAACAAAAGACCAAGCAGAGCAGGTAGGAAGTGATGAGGGGCAGTGTCCGCTGACCATCTTATAACGCTTCTCCCAAAGACACACTTGGAAAGACCTCTCCTCTCCGGCACACAAATTGAGCAGGCATATGGCTTCCTCTAAGCCTTGAGCCCTACCTTCCCCACCTCACCTCTGCAGAGCCCTGAGGTCCCTGCATTTGGCCCTGCCGTGGGCAGAAGTGGTCGGGCCTTGGGGGATGGAGGCGCTGTGACTTTGCTAAGGATGCTGCCATGAGAGGTGGGGAGGGGTTGGAGTTGAGAGGTCTGAGTCAGATTTCAAGCAGCTCTTGTCTGCTTGGTTCCCACCACCATTCCCTACATGGCCAACTCCCAGGAATTTTTTCTCCAGTGAGGTGACCCCAGGAAAGGCAGGCAGAGCCTGTGGGGAAGTCATGATGATGATGATGATGAAGGAGGAGGAGGAATTATTTCTAGACAGCACTAAACCAGTGTGGTAAAATGTGTGTGGTGAAGTCTCTTTCCTTCAGAATCTCCATCTACCACTAGGGCTGTAGGATAGGGTTGGTCAAGTTGATTTCTAAGGACACTTCCAGTTCTAAATGAGGACAAGGAAGCTGTTAGAAAGACTGAGGCAGAGGAACATGTATGCGAAGAAAAAAAAAGATGAGAGAGAGAGAAATATCATATCTCTAGAAGCACGGACATTCCACAGTGAAATAATGCATCTCTCTCCTAATCCTAAATTCTAGCCCAACCGTAGACTAATGCTAGAAATTCTACCACTAAAGCCTCAGTCCTTTCCCTCATATACTTTTTCTGAGGGGCAGGGCACTCATTTTTTTTCTCCCGCAGATACATTTATCCTTAGGAAGGGTATACTCTAAACCACGGATGAAATAGTTTTTAACTTTGCTGTGTGGAGGATGGCTATCTGGACAACTGTGTTGAAAAGGATCCTGAGGTTGTGTTTAGACTCAATGAGGAAAAATCCTCTAATTGATTAGCAATGTCTGCTGAGGGCAAGGGAAGGAGAAGCAGAGGCACGAACACCACTCATCTGCCCTCCCCAGCTCTGAGTCAGGAGATGGGGGCAGGGAAGTAAGTGAGAAAGTGGAGAAGGGATGTCTTTTTCTCAACCTTCTCTCATGATATATAAATTATTTTATCCTGCTATCCTATACTATTCTTTCTTTTTTTAACCTTCTTGGGGAATTTAAAATAAATTTTACTTGTAGGTACTTTTGGAAAAAGTAATACATAAATATAAATAAGCTCAGGACTGCTCAAGGTGGACAGTCTAATAGGAGACCCTCACCACAAAAAGCTGGCACCTCCCCTGCCCACAAAGGGCTATACATCAGGGTGAGTATAATGGGAAGGGGACCAGTCCTCCTGAGAGTCTGCAACCTGGCTGCCATCCCCAGCAGATGGCCTCCCAGGTTAACGTGTCCTGTGGAGACCACAGCCAAAACCTATTGGATATTCAGGAGGTTCTGGGCACACATGGCATGGGCGGGGCACACTCCCAGCTGTAACCACCCCAGGCCAGACCACCATGTGAGGGTCCAGGCTCCAGTAACTGAGGACAGGGTGGGAGTCAGGTGACCTGTGGTTGAGTCCCAGCTTTGCCATCAACTTGCTTCTTGACAAATAGGGAGACTGAAGTACAGGAGGAAAGGGCCTATTGTCCTGGGTCACACAGCGAGTTGGATCCAAATCCTCCCAGTGCCCTCCTCTTAGGTCCTGAAGGTCATATGGATTCTCAGAGTCTCTGAGTGAATGGGAGTGAGGGTCTCTTAGGCTCAGATGGAGACACGTATGAAGAAGAGCACACGTCCCTCTCACCAATCCTCCCTGGTGCACACGGCAGGCATCAGTAATCCATCATGGCAGTGTTTGCCCCTGACTCAGACACAGGCTCACAGTCCTGCTCAGAACAAGCTCTTGGGAGCACCCACCAGACAACGGGCATTGAGACCAACCTGTTTGCTATTCCCGTCTGAGTGGAAGTTGTCCCACAGGAAGGAGGGAAAGAAAACACGTGCTGGGCACTTTCTAAGCGTCAGCCATTCTACACCAAATAATGCCAACTTCCAAAAATTAATTTTAAGGCAAGGTCGTCAGTCTCATTTTACAGATGAAGAGACAGAAGCACAGGAGCAAAGAAACAACCCAAAGGTCCACCAAGAAGACACTGGAAAAATAAACCATGGCACCTCCACAAAAATGGAATACTCTGTAGCTATGAGAAAGATGAGGTTGATTCAGATACCTGTAGGGGAAGTATCTCCAAGATACATTGTATCGGTGACCTATTACAGCAACCAAGCTGCAAAACAGATCCTCCAAAACTCTGTGGCTAAAAACCACTACAAATTTAGCTAATGGTTCTGAGAACCTGAGGGTCAGCAATCAGGTTGGGCTGCTCTGGGCAGTTCTCTGGGCTCCTACACACACCTGAGGCCAGGTGTGGGTTGGGTAGGCGGCTTTGCTGGTCATGGCTGGGCTCTCCACTCTCTGGGGCCTTGACTGGGGCGACTGAGCTGACACCCCTGCTCACATGTCTCTCATCCTCCGGCAGGTTAGCCCAGGCTTATTCCCACCGTCAGCAAGGCTCCAGAAGAGTTAGCAGAAGCATGCAAAGCTTCTTGAGGCCTAGCTCGGAACTGGCACACCATCTCTTCCACCACATTCTTCTGGCCAATACAAGGCATCTGGGCAGGCCCAGGTTCAAGGCAGGGAGAACTAGACTCTGCCTCTTGATGGGAGGAGCTGCAAAGGCACGAGAGAGTGCACGGAGACAGGGTTGTGTGAAGGATTGTGGCCATTTCTGCAACCAACCACATCTATTAAGCCACATAAGCAAGCTGTGAAATCATGTGAAACATTGGTCACCTTCGGGGAGTAGAATCGATAGGGATGGGCGATTCGGATCTTCTCTTGTATTTAGCATGTGTCCTTTCATGATGTTTTATTTTTGTTTCAAAAATGAAACATTTTGACCTAAAAGAAATAAAGAATTTATCCTTCAGGTGTTTTTTCAGACTCATGAAATGATACATGTGCAGAGAAGAGGGTGCTGGGGCTGTCATCTAACACTGTTTGCTGTACTGAGAGGTCCAAAGCCCCCTAAGTGAACACCAGTGGGTCCTGCTTAAATAGCCATCCAGGGCTCCACATAATGGAATTCTGTTTACCGTAAAACAAAGAATCAGACGGCCTGAAATGTTCTGCTAAACTGCAGGACGTATGCAGTGAAAACAGTGAGTGTGTGCCCATTCGTGTGAAGGGTGTGTAAACTCTCTCTGGAAGGTACACAAGGCAGCAGCAGTGGCTGCCCACGGGCCAGGGATGCAGGGAGCCGCTTGTTCTTCACATCCTTTCAAACCCTTATGATTCTTGTCACATGAATATGGCTCCTCTTCCAAAATAGACAGAAGTTTTAAAATGATTTGTTTTTAAAGCAAATCTAGTGAACTATTACATTTATAATGGATAAACAGCAAGGTCCTACTGTATAGCATAGGGAACTATATCCAATCTCTTGGGATAAACCATAATGGAAAAGACTATTGTAAAAAGAATGTATATACGGGTAAAACTGAGTCACTTTGCTGTACAGCAGAGACTGGCACAGCATTGTAAATCAACTATATGTCTACTAAAAATATATATATATATATGTATAAAAAAAAGAGGACTCCAAAAAAACAACAAAAAAGTAAATTTAAGTTTTAGAAAGAAATAATTCTATTTAAAACGCCTGGGGGAAGGGAGACAAAGGATGACATAGATTTTGTTCCAACCACTGACTCACTCTTTGACCCAAGGGTAGGTCATTGGCTATCTCTGAGCATCAGTTTCCACCAGCAACAGAATGGGACAAATCTCCCTGGCTCACTCCCAGGTCACTGTGAGCAGGGCCATTGTGTTAGCCAACTCCGTGGGTGCCGTTCACAGCACTGTCCATGTGACTGGGGCCCCTTGGAGTTGTGCAGTGCACAGTATAGGCAACTGGAGGAGGCAGCCTTGATGTGAGGCTGAAATGGGCTAAGGGTGGGGAGAGAGATCTAGCTCTCTCTAGGGTGAGAAGGGTATGCATGCTTGAGCGTACAGAATGTGACAGTGCATTCCTCTAAGAGAGCGTGGACTTTCTGCTGACATGTGTCCTGTGGACACTGGCTAAATAGATGGGACGATCACTCTGTCCCCTCCCAGGCTCAGGCTCCTGGGTCTTCTAGGAACCATGCCTGAGACAAGCAGGGGCCACACTGCAGGCTGCTGAGGCCTCACACTCCACCTCTGGGGGCCCAGGCGAGCTGTCTCCTCAGGCCCTTCCCATGCTGGCTCGGAGTCTCTATCCCCAGGGTCGGGATGAGAGAGGAATTTCTCACACACCAAGATGCCTCCCACTTTTCAAACTGAGAAAAGTGGTAGCAGAGATGGTAGCCCAGTCAGAGAGCACTGGGCTTGAATCCCAACTCCAACACTATCCTTGGAACCTCTGAGTCTCAGGTAAAGGCCACAGTAGTGGGTGGGGGAAGATATCTGAGTGCAGAGGACCCCAGCCAGCCAGTCCCGGGCCAGTGCCTAAGGGCCCCAGCTGACCCCCAGGCTGATCCTCAACTCGTGTCCCAGCAGCCCAGCACTGCGGGTCAAAGAGAGCCACACAGCTGATATCAGGCACACGGAGGCTGCACAGCATTGCAGGGCCTCACAGCCAGCTTCAGGGTGGGGAGGCAGGAGCCTCCCATCCACCCCCTTCCAGGTGGCAGACAGCGGCCTCAGCCTCTCAGTTGCTGTGTGACTTTGCGTGACACCCCCATCTGTCCCAACAGATCCTGATGATCCAGTTTTCTGACAAGCCCTGGGGGCTCTCTAGGCTAGGACTGGGGCTGAGGGTCTGTGTGGCATGGGAGTGAAGCGGGGGTTTTCAGGTGGGCTGGGGCCAGGACTGGGAGACTTCCGGACGAATGGGCAAGGTGCCAAACCCTCAGAAGTGTAGCAGGCCTCCCTGGGAGCCTCCTAGTCAGGCCTCCACAGTTCATGAAGGGTCGGGCCAGCAGATCCAGGGGACACGGCAAGACTGCCAGGCACCTGGTAGGGAAGGAAGACAGGTGTCTTCAGCAGGCTGACCAGCCTGAATCTACAAGAGAAGGACATTTACAAGAAGTGGCTTTTTTGGGCTCCTTCATCTGAGCCCAGAGGCAGGAAGCAGGTTCAGGAGACCATGCAAGTGGTGGGGGGCTGGTCCTGAGCCCCACTTACAGTCCTCTTGTCCGCTGCCAGCTGTGAGCCCTTGGGCAAAGCAGCCACTTCCTTGGCGTAGCCTTGGAGCCAGAACGATCACCCTGTGGTCACAGACCATAACTGTCCTACCATATTTAGGGACAGGGATGGGTGAGGAGATGCCTCATCACAGGTGAGAGACCCCTTCAGGAATGGCCAGTAGCAATCATGTCTGGGAGTTCGTTCAGACAGTCATGGGTTCGCGTCCCGTCTCTGCCACTTGACCAGCTTGTGTCTTCACGGGCAAGTGACTTCACACCACTGAGGCTCAGTCTTCATCTGTGAAATGGGGATGATATAAATACCCTCCACAGAAGGGATGCAGGGCTTTAGCATGATCCTGCATGTGGACTGCTTATGCAGAGCAAGCCCTCAGTAAGCCATAGCCCCATCAGGATCACTGCTAGCCATTGCTTCATGATTATGAGCAGTAATAGTAATCATCACATGAGCCCCTTGCTCTGCCTTCATTCCCTCATCTGTAAAATGGGGACAGTAAAAGGGCTGACATCACAGGGTTGCTGGGGGGATTCTATAAGTAGAGTGTTTGAAAGGGTGCCTGGCACAGAGTGAGCACTCAGTAAATGTCTGGCATTTTTACTATTACTGTTTCACCATCGCTGTTGTTGTTGTCATCTTCTTAGCCCCGGAAAAGCTCAATAAGCCACCACAGTCTCCTCCAGGAAGGACGCACTCACGCGCCTACACTGGGAAAGGGAGGTTCAGGGAAGAGAGGTCCCTTGACCAGGTCAAGCTTCCCCTCCTCCAGCCCAGTTGCGGCTCTCCCCCGGGGCGCATCTGCAAGCATCTGCTCCTGCCCAGGAGCTGGCAGCGGCCGGGAGCGGGGAGGCAGGGGCTGGGAGCACGCGGGGCCGCACGTGGCCGCCCGCGCCCGGCCGTCTGCGCGGGGAGGGTTTGGCCGGCCGCGGCCGCCGCTGGAGCCGGGCCTGGGACGCCTCTGGGCGGTCTCGGCCGGCCCCGCGTTAGCGTCGGCCCGGTGGGCGCTAGGGGACAGCAGCGCGCGGCAGCGAATCCCCGCCCCCCCGCTCGCCAGAACGGCGGTTCTCCTTCCACCTCCAGCCACCTTCCCAGAACCCCGACTCCCCAGGTCATAGCGTCCTGGGGAAACGCGAAATCGTCCTCGATGTCTTCTCTTTTTTCTGTCATCCCCAACATCGTCAGTTACTCCCGTTGACTCTCTTCAGAACCGAGTCCAAATCCAGCCGCTCCTCCACACCCCCGTGGACTCTGCGTGTCCAGCCACCATCCTCTCTCCCCTGGACTATTGCAGTATTGTCCCCGCTCTCACGCGTGTCCTGCTACGCGGCTGGCACTGCCACAGCTGCCGGTGTATTTGTTGTAAGCTACCTTTTGTGTTAAAAGGGCAGAAAAAGAGTGCGGATTGTTTGAGCTTGTATTTGCGTAAGGAAGCCACCCTGTCCTGGTAGCGACATGATGGAGACAGTTTAGAGGTGGAACCCAAAGCCTATAGCGTTTGGGGGCCCCTTCAAGAAAAAGAATAGAAAATTAGGTACAATAGGTGAGATTTAGGATGAGAAAAGTAATCACAGAAAACTGGAAATTTTGGAAAGCTGGCAAACGCCACAAACATCACAAAACCCAGAAAAATAACACAATATTTGTATTAATTAACTACCTGAGATGCCTTTATAATCCTTTCCCCCCCAGCATTTCATTGATCACCTTTATATGATGACACTTTCGTCATATTATCTATAAGGAATTAAAAGATAACCCAGCCTTTTCTCTAATGATGAGCCCTATTGAATTGTTTTTATTACTACAGACTGTTCAGGAACATTTCTTTTAGTTTCACAACGTGTACTTGTAAGTGTTTTATATAAACACATAGATTTTAGCACCAATGTCAGATTTAGAAAAACGTCCATCAGGTTCATATATGACCTGTTACAGACCGCTTGGTCGTAGCACAGCTACAAGTTTGTGCCCTAAAAACACAGAAATTCTGATAAATTGCATTTCGTGTGGTCATCCCAAAAGAGGGAAAAAAATGTACTGTGTTTTAATTGTATATGCTGCTTTATCCTGTCTATTCTTGCAGGAGAGAACTTTGGTTTGGACCAGGCGTCCACAACAGCACCGAGAAGCAAATCCTCCATTTACAATTTCACATGCCTGATGATAGGAAGAATTTTCTACAGAATGGTTTCTGGCTCCTTGAATTTCAGGCCTGGTTTTCCTTCACCTTCTGCATGCTTTCTGTGCTGGGTGACACAGAGCATCTTCATATGGTGATACGAACTCTGGACCAGTATCTCTGAGTTACAATCCAGGCCAGTGGGCATGGGCAGCTGTAGGGTGTTCCTGAAAGCTGTCTTCTACACCAGGATGGCTGGCAATAACTTAACCATACTTTTAACCACATACGTTTATCTCAGTAAACTCAAATTAAATGTATCTCCAACTTAACTTCCCCTAAGCTGGATCCCCCAAATACCCACAGCCTCTCCAATACCACTAAACGAGAGAAAGAGGGATGGATGAGATTCATTGTAGAAAGAGAGGGCTTGGCTGCTTGCAGGTGAAAGATATTACTTTTGCAAATTTTGCACACATGACCGGTGAACATAGCGTTGGGGCCCCACCTGGGAACAAGCAAGGAGCCCGTGTACAGGAGAAACCCTGAAAACATTTTCTGAGTGCTATGGTCTGAATGTGTCCCCCATGCCCAAATCCATATGTTGAATCCTAACCCCTAAACCTGATAGTACGAGGAGGTGGGGCCTTTGGGAGGTAATTACATCATGTGGGTGGAGCCCTCATGAATGCGATTAGTGCTTTTATAAAGCAGATCCCACAGAGCTCCCTAGCCCCTTCCACCATGTGAGGACACAACGAGAGGTCTGAGACCTGGAAGAGGGCCCTCACTCGACCGCGCTGGCACCTTGATCTTGGACTTTCAGCCTCCAGAACTGTGAGCAATACATTTCTGCTGCTTATAAGCCACTCGGACTATGGTATTTTGTTATAGCAGCCAGAACAGATTAAGACACTGGGCTTTATAGTAAACCCAGCTCCGGAACACAGGATCCTCATTGGTAAAGTGGGGATTATGATAATAAAAGTACCTGTGTTATGAACAAATTATTATATGCAAAGCACTTAGATCCATTTCTGGTATATAGCAGGTGCTTATTAAACATTCGCTGGATGAACGACTGATGAAAGAGACCTGTAAACTGTAAAGTAAATGCCATTCAAGTTCTTTAGTCCAGTTAACAGTTGGCATAAGCCAGACCAATTCACTGAAGCCCTTGCATAGCAGATTTGTCAAAACCTGGTTTTAAGAAGAGAAGTAACTTTATGTACAGCAGCAGCTAGGGCTGGGGGTCTCCCAGGGGGTGGGGCTGGGAGCATCCCAAGGATGTGGTTATTTAGCCTCCATTCACAGCCTCAGGGATGAGGATCCCACTGCATCTGGGGGCTCCTCCCACACATGACTCCCACATCTGCTCCCTGTGGCCCCCTCCGCCGTCAAAGAGAAGAGGGCCCAGCCCAACAGGCAGAGATTCCGAAAGGTGAGAAAGATGGAGGCTCAAGTCACACTAACCTTGAGAACAGAAAGAATGAGAAGTTTTAAGTTCTCTGTAGGACAAGCAAGGGAATCAAGAAAGAACATAGGAGGTCATCTAGTGGAAGAGGAGAGAAACGGACAAAAAAAGCATCAGTCCCTGGGGGAAAGAGGGAAGCGTGCGGGCTGGAGGAGCAGCTCTCTTCACTCTCCCCCCAGACATTGTTCCTGCGCCAACAGCTATTCACTAGACACCTGTGCTTTGGGATACAGCAGTGAGCAAGGCAGACAAAACCCTCTGCTCTCAAGCAGCTTAGATTTTGGTGATGGAGACAGAAAATAAACAAGTGAGCAAAGAAATAAAGCAATAAAGACACGCAGAAAATGAAGACAGAGTGAGGTTGTAGGAGGCGCCAGGGGCTACTTTACACTGAGGGGCAAAATGTGTGCTGAGACCTGACCAGTGAGAAGGAGCCGATCCTGGGAAGATGAAGGAAGAGCACGCCGGGCAGAGGAACAGCGAGTGCGGAGGCCCTGAGGTGGCCGTGGCCTGGCATGTTGAGGGAAGACGTGGAGTGGAGGCAGCTGGGGGAGACTGGCGGGGGTGGGGGCGGGCATGGGCGCAAGCTTAGCCTGGAGGGCAGGGAGTCAGGCATGCAGGATTTTTTTAGCCAGGATATTGACTGATTTTTGTTTTAAATATATAGGATTTCAAAGAAAATACCGCATTCTACTGTTCAGATGGCCTGGTACTTAAAGTGGTGCTGGGAGAGAAATGAAGCATTTATAGAGCACCCACTGTGATCCAGACTCTGGCACAGGGTCCTTCATGGCCATTTTTTCCATTTGCCTCTTAAATGGCGATGGAGCCACCTGATTTCCATTTTTCAGCTGATCCAACCGCAGCCCAGAGAGGTGACATGATTCATCCTGTGTGGGAGAGCTGGAGGGTGGCTGACCCCTAGTCTGGCCCATGTTTTACTAGAACACAGTTTCACAGCCCTTCCTAAAATGGGTGTGAATTCTTTAACGTTAATAAAGTGATCTGTCTGCACTTTATTATCTCCTGTGCTACATGAATGTTATCACCTCTTTTCAATGGCCTGGGAAATATTTCTGAGACCTTGAATGACTAGTCACAGCTCTGTAGCTGCCTTTTATCCTTGGTTTCCAGCGTCTTCCCTCTGAGCAGGATCGCTGTGACCTGAACTCCGAGTTTAGATCCAGCCAGCACCAGTGGAAAGTAGAGGCCGCTTGCCCATCCACTGCCTTTGTGCAAATCAGAAAAAGGCTCCCTTTGCTCAAGACACTTGACTTCCAGCTTCCAGAAAAGCGTTGTAATAACAATTCTGTTAGAGCATCCTTTGAGGCCACCTGTTAAAAACTGTCCTCATACATATGTGACTCTGTGCTCTCTTTGATGTGAGAGGTGCGCACTTAGCGGCGGTGCCCTTGTGCAGTGCACAACCTGAGTGACGGGGGAGGGGGGGCGGCAGTTCTCCAGGCCCCTGCAGAAAGCTCTGAGCCCCAGAGAAAGGAGATCCGTTTGCAAGTGGCCACACTTAACTACACATATGAACATGGCTGTAGCCCAGGGGTGACCACGACTGTCCAGGTTTTTCTAGAACTGCCCCGCCCATCAGGACATTGGGTTCTGGTTCACCTGTCATCACCACTCTGCCCACCCCGAGTGTCACACTTCCCCCACCCTGGCCACTGCCTCTGTACCTGCTGCGGGTGTGAAATGTCCCGGCAGCCCTGGCTTCCCACACATTCTCCCGGCACCAGGAGATGAGGCCCCTGAGCTGCCCCCTGCAAAGAAGCCCCAGCTCGCCTGTGGGCACCCTGGGGCTCCAACACTCACTGGGCCCCCTTGTAGCTAGCACCACCTCCAAACGACATGGCTCATCTTTGAAGCCTTTCAGCTCCTAAATTTAGAAGCGTGGATTAAATCCAAATAAATGGAGAGTTATGTAACTTCACATCCCTCTCTGCTGTCCCTCCCCTTGGAATAATCAGGCTTAATCGGCTAATGATGGGGCCCTGAATGCAGCCCCAATCCTCGGAGAAGTTATTAGGCTTATATAAGAAGTGACATTGGCCTGGTGTATCATGAGGCTTTAAAGTACATTCTCTCTCTCACTCTGTCTTTCCTCTCTCAATCTCTCCCCGTCACCCACGCATTCTAACACACACACACACACTCCCCCAAGCATGTCCATCAAATACTGAAGCTGCTTAGCTAGTCTGGGATCAAATGCATGCAAGCTGAGAGGTTTTACTCATCAGGTGGTTCAAATATATCACCTAAAAATAAATCACCTCAATCCGTAATGACAGCTAATCCAGGAAAGGAGGAAGCACTTAGCCATAAAATTATAGACTATTTAAGGGAAAAGGGAGGTGCAAGGAGGGAGATCTGAGAACTTCCTAATCATCCAAACTGTCCAGCAATAGAATGGCAAGCCCAGGTAAGTAGTGAGCTCCCTGTCACTGGAAGGGAGTAAGCAGAAGTTAGGGATATTGGACAAGGATTTCTGCAATGAGTAGATTCTGAACGGTAACTGACACGTATACAGAACATTTAAACAAGTTATGTGCCAGGAATTGTGCTCTATAGGCATTATAAGAGGGATGGCAAATGGTTTCATCTCAAATGCCAAATCTTCTCTATTGGGAGTAGCTACCTGGAGCTCTGGACACAGAGCAAGATTCTGAGGCTCAGTGAGAAAGAATTTTCTTGATCATTTTGCAACGTTTTCCTCGGTGGAAAGGAGAAAACTGATGTTTTAATCAATTAGTAATGTCTGCCATGTGTGCAAAGGAAGAGAACAGAAGGTGCTATTTGCCAATGATGTATCTTGTGCTTTATCCATCCCTTTACAGATAAGGAAACTGAGATGCAGAGGTTCACAGCTGGTAAGTGGCAGAATCAAGATTTGGACCCAGAGGCTCCAGAGTCTATGCTTGCCTGCCTCTCAGCAATGGGAGGAATGGGCCCGGGGCTGAACATGCACCACCAGCCAGCAATGTACCCTTGTTCCCAAAGGACACAGGCATTTGAGTTTGCAGCCTCTAAGTTGTGGGCTCAAGGAGGGCATCTTCTGGGTCGGCAGGCTGCGAGGAGGAGGCACGTGGGCTACTCCCTGACCCTGGATGGACCCTCCACACCCAGCACCCATCTCTGACCCCCAGCATTACTGGAGATGATGAGGAAACTGAGGCCCCCAAGGGTGGGCATCTGTCCTCCTCAGACCCTGAGCCTGGTGGTACATCAGAACCCAATGGTCCTGGCCAGGGAACACGTTCTACAGCAAACACAGTGCAGGAAACCCAAGGGGATAAAGGGGCCATGGCAGGGACCCAGCAGGCAGGATGTGCCTCTTGGCCCAGCTTGCCACGGGAGCTGGCTTCTCAGCCCAGCCTGCACCATGCCAGCTCCCCGAGGACATTAGCACCGTGCCATGAGCCTCTGGATTGGGTTTCATGGCGGCCCCCAGTCTCAAGTTGAAATTGCCCCTTCCCAGCCACGAGGCCCCCCATACCTGTCCCCCACTCCTTCAGTCCTCAGACTGTGGCTACCTGGCCAGCTGCCATCGTGGGTACTTCTCCTCTCCCTGCAGGCCACTTTCAACAATCCCTCACTCCCCTCTCATCACTCCTCCATCCTTCCTGTCCCAGGGGCCTCTCTCTCCAGCCCTATTTTTCAGCTTCTGTCCCTACCACTTCCTGTCGGGGGAAGGGGGACATCTTTTTACCCAAATCCTCGCTAAGAAACAAAGCCACGTGACAACAGAGAAGGTTTCAAATGGGGCCATGCCAAGACCTGATGCATGGGAAGTCCTAGAACAAGGAGGAGAGCGTGGTGTGGGGCTGGTTGCAGTCCCAACTGCTGGCGCTCTCCTTGTGTGCAGATGTGGGACTGAGAGAACAAAGGCAAGGCACACACATGAAGGCCACTCAGGACCTTGGCCAGGACCTTGAAGTTGCATAAGCCCAAGGGCGTGGCTGCTTTTGTGTTCTGTGCAGATGGCATCCTGGGACTGTGCAGGCAGGAGAGGGGTCATGGCCCCGGAGGCCGGGAATGGAGACCGGTGTCCCCTCCCTTGCTGACGTCTCACCTTGGATCCTCTTCAAAGTGGTCAGAGTTTTACAGACTCTACAGAAGTGCCCCCGCCTTTAAGATAAACCCCCAAGGCTCTTCATCCATGGGAGATAAGTCAGGGGGTGAAGTTTCTGGTTACAAAGGGTGGACCCTGAACGGCTGCTCTGGTTCAAGGACTTGAGCCCTTCTGCATGGCTCATCAACGGGGAGCTGCCTGAAAAGTCACCGAGACTGGTCATTTCCAAATACTTGGCATCAGGTCGCTTTTTGCAAACAAATTCTTTCTTGGAACCCCAGGCCATGAGACAAATAAGAAACGTGAGGTATCGAGGTGGGATGGGCCTGCGACCCCTCCAAAGTCACTGGCAACATTGTGTGTGTGTGTGAGTGTGTTTGCGAGTGCTCTCTAGGTGGGAGGCCCGAGTTATCGTGATTCTTCAAGGGCTACTTGCCCCAGGAAGGGTTAAGAAGGCCTGGAAGCACCCGCTGACAGTCTAGGATACTGTGATTGTCACATCTATTTTTGTCACCTGTTTGCCTTGCTAGCTTCGTGTTGCTCCAGCTGACATTTAAATGAGTTTGCATTTGCAGAGCCCACACCAACTGGTGCTGTGCGTGCTGTGGGTGTGGGGGACGCAGGGGAGGGCCCAAACCCAACAGATGGAAGGGGAGTGGATGCTGGAGATTAAAATGTGGTCCCAGACCATCAGGAGCTGCAGGGAGCATCTGAGATGCTCTAAAGGGAGAAACCGAGGTGCCACAGAAAGAGCCAGAATGTAAATAGGATGGCCCCACTCCAGCTTCTTGTTCTCTGATGTGCTGTGTAGACTCGGATAAGATGCTTTCCCTCTCTGTTTTCACCAGGCATGAGGACCATGTGTCCCGAAATGTGAAGCACACAACGTGGCCTTAGATGACATCAGTGCACACGCAGAGAGTGATTCTTTTCTGACTCCCGTTGAACCCTCCTTTCTGATTACATGCAGGGAGGAAGGCTTGGTGCGGTGCTGGGCATCTGGCACACTTCGCTAAACCCTGCAGACCTCCCTGGCAATGACTTGGCTGGCCTGGCGCCCTGGGCAGCCTCAGTGTCGGGTTGGGTTGTGATGCACGTGGTTTTCTGGGCACTGCTGCGTTC
The DNA here is from genome assembly GCF_003676395.1 of Aethalodelphis obliquidens. Taxonomy (NCBI): domain Eukaryota; kingdom Metazoa; phylum Chordata; class Mammalia; order Artiodactyla; family Delphinidae; genus Aethalodelphis; species Aethalodelphis obliquidens. The sequence continues at coordinate 1,089,251 of NW_020838030.1, read as the reverse complement.
TACTTGTGCACAGTGTACCAGTGCCCTTTCCAGCAGAGATATGAATGAAGTCTTCTAAATTTTTTAATGACCTTAAGTAAAGAATGAATAAATGACAACTGAACACAAAATATTAAGAAAATGATTGTACAGGAGCGACAGGGGTATGACAAAAATGTGGAGTTGGGATGAGAATGGCCAAAGCTATGGAGACAGAGCAAGCAGATCTCCTGGGTTCTCAGAAGCTCTGTCACGCTGGACCCCATCCACCCTGACCCCTGGAGAGGGTCCTGCTGGCCCCGGTTCTGCCAACGACTCCGGAGCAGTGGGGGGCTCTGCGCAAAGGTCTGGGTGGTGACAAGGAGACAAATGGCCTTCAGGTGAGTATCTGAAACTGGGGCACATACCTGCCTTGGGTACCAGGATCTGGTCTGTGCAGTTTGTGAAGACCTGAAAACTGAGGACAATGAAAATCCGCTTCTGTGTAGTTTAAGACATTTCCCATTACAAAGGCAGTGTGGCTTTATTGTGGTAGGGAATGCAAATGTCACAGACATTGTGGGTGATGTCCCTGGGACCCAGGTACCTGAGAGGCCCCAGCCCAGTAGCGGCCAAGACTGGACTCTGTGTCAGGCCATCTGGTATGAGTCCTGCGCTACCCACATGACCTTCGGGCGTGCCCTCGTATTAGCTAGGACTCTGGCCTGCAAGCAACAGAAGAGGCTCAGCTGATTCCAGCCAAAGATACGGGGCCTTCTTGGAAGGACAGGAGGTCACTCTTGGAATCAAAGTCTCAAAATCAGCGGGGCTCAGGTGAGGGGGCCTAGGGGCAAGGACCTGCAGACAGAGTCTTCAAGGAGAAGACGTGTCACAGGACTCAAGAGTCAGAATCCCCCGAGAGAGAGTCTGACCCGCCAAGCCTGGGTCACGTGCCCAGGTCCTAGAGGAGAACAGGGCACCTGACTGACAGTCTTGACCAGACAGCCAATGCTGAGGCTGTGGAAACTGGGGTGCCCCTCCCAGAAAAAGGGGTAAAGAATGCTAGGCAGGCAAGGAAAGCACGCATCCGCTCTGCTACCATGCTGTCGCGTGCCTCAGTCTTCTCTGCGAACAGGCGTAAAAATGTTCCGGCCCTTTGAGGGTGGTTGGGGGAGTTAAATGATGTCACCGTGCGGGGCCTGCTCGCAGTAACTAACAGCCCATAAATGTCAGTGATGGGCTTTTTTACTGTTTGTTATAAGAGGACACAGAGACAAGCCACTGTCAGCCAGATGTGAGCCTAACAGATGCCACATGCTCCTTTCGGTTACAGCCAGGGGCCCTGGAGCTGGCAGGCGTGCGTTCAAGTCCTGGCTCCACCACCAAGTCGCTGTGCGGCCCCAGGCAAGTGACCTCAGCCCTCTGAGCCACAGTGGTCACATCCGGCTACCTGCTGCTTCCTGGGCACAAACCAGTGTCTGCAGGGCAGACGGCAGCATGCCAGGCCCAGGGGCTTGGGGCAGGTGGGCGCCTTCTCTGGGAGGCTATGTTCCCGCCTGGAGCGGGACTGCTGGGCCCTCACAGGGCAGCAGCCACGGGGGGCAGAAGCAGTCCCCCCGGAACCACATTTTCCCACCAAGGATGGCTCTGACCATGGGCCCGAATCCCCAGTATCTAAAGCTGGCGACTCAGCCAGGGCTGCCAGGCCTGCTGCTTCCCGTGGGCGTGGAGGCAGGGACTTTCCCCTCTATCTGGGCTGCCTTGCACACAAGCAACCACTATGGAGCATCTGCTGTGGTCTCCACAGCTTCATCCTCCTGCCATAGACTCTGGATCTGGATTGCTGGGGTCAAACCCCACCGCACTGCTTACAGTTCACATGACCTCAGTCAAGTCACTTCAGCTCTCTGCACCTTACTTGATGTTCTATCTGTAAAATGAGGAAATAATAGTTCCTTTCTCCTGGTGTGACTATGAGGGTTAAATGAGATACATTTGTAAAGCACTTAGAACAGGGCCTGGCAGTAAAAACATACCACGAAGTGTTAGCTGTTGTCAGCATCGTCTTTGCTACCACTTCCAGCATCCCTTGACAGGTGGGTGTAGCCCTTTGGGGTTATGGGGTACCTATTATTATTATTATTATTTTTGGCCACACCACATGGCTTACAGGATCTTAGTTCCCTGACCAGGGATTGAACCTGGGCCCTTGGCAGTGAAAGCACCGAGTCCTAACCACTGGACCAGCAGGAAATTCCCTGGGGTAACTTTAAAGGGCACAAAGACACACTTGGCTTTAAGGACCTTAGTTTTGTCTTTAATGTGTCTCTAATTTGTCTCTAATGTGTCTCTAATGTGTCTCTAATCTGTCTCTAATGTGTATGGAGCACTTGCTGTGTGTGGGCACTGTGCTGAGCTCTCTGCATGGATTGTTTCGGCTCAGCACTGTGAAAGAGGTACTATTATGATTGTTCCTGTATCTCACATGAGGAAACCCAGCCACAGAGAGGTTAAGTAACCCACTTCCCATGTGCACCAGCAGGGCTCACGGGTGCAGGCAATGAGGCCGAGACTGGCCATTGTAGGATGAAAAGGAATTTATGGGAAGGATGTCAGGTACTCATGGAATCTTTAGGAAGACTGGAGGAAAAGGCTTAGAAACAGGAAAAAGCCTGGACAGAGAAAGTGGAAGGGGTGACAACTGGACCTGTGCCACAGCTGGACCATCTCAGCCACCACTACCTGTGTGAGGGATTGCTCCATTGTCCCTGCATCTTGGCACCTGTCACTAAAAATTCAGCCTGTGATCTGGCTTCCAGAGCCAGCGTTCAGTGCCTGGTGGAGGCTGCCCGTGCACATGTTATAAAGCATCGGTCCCCAACCTTTTTGGCACCAGGCACCGGTTTCGTGGAAGACAACTTTTCCATGGACAGGTGGTGGGGGGCCTGGGGTGGGGTGGTTCAGGCGGTAATGCGAGCGATGGAGAGCGGTGGGGAGCGGTGGGGAGAGGTGGGAGCAGCACACGAAGCTTCACTTGCTCGCCCGCCGCTCACCTCCTGCTGTACGGCCCAGTTCCTAACAGGCCACGGACCGCTACAGCCTGGGGGTTGGGGACCCCTGTTATAAAGGATCCAAGGCCAAGTCCAAGGCAGCAGGATTGATTAGAAAGCTGTGCTCCGTGCTATGCATCTGCCACCCATTGCCAAGTGGCTGGTTCAGAGTTGAGAGGCCCTGGTTCCAATTCAGAGTTTGCCAACTGCTACTGTGTGACCTCGGGCAGTCTCCTGGCCCCAGATCCCCGGGGTCCAGGTGTGGTCAGATGGCAGGGATCAGCCTCCTGGACCAAAACATATCCTGCAATGGCTTGTCAGGCTGCCAGAAAGTCCACCATTAGCCACACTGGGTAAAGGCATCAGCGATCCTAACACAGCAAGTACTCAGCAGATATTCTCTGTTAATACAAAGGTCTGGGCTCAAGAGACAAGAGTCTCAGGCCTCCGTCCAGCCGAGCTGTAACCAACACGGAAAGTGCTCACACTTTTACCTCCCAACGCCCTTCACCTTCCCCCACAGGCAGCCCCTGGCTCTGCTCCTCGTGCCTTCCACATCCACACCCATATCCATCCTGTCGGCCACCACCCCACACGCTTCATGCCTCTTTCCACACACACCCCTAGTGCCAGCCCACCACTGCCCCACATGAAGGGCACCCCTCCAGGCTTTCACCCACGGGGTGCTGGCCGGGCCAGTTTCCCTCTGCGAATGGATTCATTTTCGAGACTTCCCTCCCTCCCCGAGCCTGTAGCTCCCTTTGCATCACTCAGGTTTCAAACCCAGAACGTGGGTTTCCTTTACTTCCAGTCCCCAGAAGGCAGGACTAGTCTGATGATCTCTGCAGGGAGCACACCAGCAGCCCCCATCCCTCCGCAGTCACTAACACGGAATTAAAGGAACCCACCCTCACTCCACCCACTCACCTGGCCCCTCCCCTTGCCCCTCACGTCCTCCCCAGGCTCAGACCCCTCAGCCCACACTACAATCCCCACCCCACCCCCAGAACTGCCTTAAGGGGAGGACCAAGCAGCTCTTGGGTAATAGTGGCTGATCCTAGCCTCCGGGCACAGATTGTTTCCCAGAACCTCAGAGTTGGGAAGAACTCCCAGATGCTCCCAGGCCAGTGGTTCCCATGGGAATTCCCTGAGGCACTGGTTACAGTGCAGGTTCTCAGCCCCCTCTCCATGCTCCCACACCCTCCACGAGCCAGCACCTCTGGGTCAGGGCCCAGGCAGGAATCTGCACGTAAACCTGTGCCCCAGGTGATGCTTGGCAGACTGAGCAAACTCAGACCTCTCCAAAATCACTTCTCTAGGACCCTCCCCCAGGGGACATCTGGGTTGGGCACCTCGGTGTCTACTATGGGGGCCAGGGAGGTAGGAAACTTTTATTTTCCACTTTAGATCCTTCTGTACTGTTTTAGTATTTTACCATGAGTATTTATTTGGTCTATATATATATATATATATATATTTTTTTTTTTCGGTACGCGGGCCTCTCACTGTTGTGGCCTCTCCTGTTGCGGAGCATAGTCTCCGGACGCGCAGGCTCAGCGGCCATGGCTCACGGGCCCAGCCGCTCCGCGGCATGTGGGATCTTCCCGGACCGGGGCACGAACCCGTGTCCCCTGCATCGGCAGGCGGACTCTCAACCACTGCGCCACCAGAAAAGCCCGGGTCTATAATTTTTTAAAAAACAAACAAATAATAGGGCGAACATTTTCAATGAAAGTCTCTCAAGATATCTCCAGAGGCCCAGTGGCAATGGGCCAGCTTGGCTTAAAGCTCACTCAGGGGTGTTGGGTGGCCGGGAGGAGAAAGAGTCAGGGAGTCCTTGGCCTGAATCCCACTCCACCATTTCCCGGCTGTGTGCCCTGAGGCAAGTTGCTTTCCCTCTCTGATGCTCAGCTTCCCCTCTAAAGAATTCGGATAATTACCCTCCCCCTTATGGGTCTCTACTGCGTATTCAGAGGGCCAGGGGAGTGAGGGCACCTGTGAGTGAGCACGTAGAGTGGACGCTCACTGGTGACTGGGGCATTCTCCAAGGGCCTTGCTGGGGAAGACGGGACCCTCCCCATCCCACCCACACTGGAGGGTGATCTGGAAATGCCACACAGGTGAGCTCTTGGGTTTGGGTCTCTGTCCCTTGAACTTCCCGTCCTAGCAATGAGCTGAGAATCCCCTGCTCCAGCTACTAGCCTCCCTGGCCAGCAGCTTCTGTCACTACAGGCCACCCCCGTGGGGATCTAAGGGCCAAGGACTCTGACTCAGTCCCTCCCTGGGCCCAGCCTCAGCTTCTCCCTCCACTCTGCATTCTACCCCAGAAATACCCAGCAGCTCCTAGCTCCCCACACAGTGCAGGTGCATGTGCATGTGCACGTGCGGTCTCACATCTCTGGGCCTGTGTCCACCCTGGGCCCTTGCTTAGCACATCCTTCACCCTCCTCACTGCCATTTTTCTAGTGGAAATCCTTCCAGACTGTGCTGAAGCATCCTGTCCTTCTTGAATACTTCGCATGACCCCCTTCACCCCGTCCCATACAGCCCAGCCCCAGCTTGACCAGCTGTGCCCTCCTCTGCAAACCCGCCCTACGCTTAACTACTCCAGTTCTGTTCCCGGCCCACACTGAATCACAGCGTGTCTGGGTCTGGCTCTACCCCCTCACCACCTTGGGCAAACCAGCTCTGCGAACTTGAACTTCTCCATCTGCCAAATGTCCATATACCTGCTCCCTCTCAGAGCTGTTGCGAGGATTCCAAACAAGGCCAAGGTCCCTGATGCGTGGTAGGTGTCTAATAAATGGTGGCTGAAAATGCCAGCTCTGGGCCAGGGCTGCACCCTGGTTGGTGAGCTTGTGTGAGAGGGTGGTGCGGGGCTGGTGGGGACAGCCACCTCCTCCCACCTGCCCCTACCCAAGCCAGCCGCGGGGTCAGCAGAGTCCCCTTCCTCCCTGCTCCACCCCTGGGCCTCTGCTGTCCAGCACAGCCAGCCCAAGGATTCCAACTCCCAGGGACGCCTCCCACTATGACCTCTGAAGCTGACCCCTAATGTAGCTCTCTGGGCGACTCAAGCAGGGCAGCCCTCGCTCAACCTTTACATCAGAGGTGAGTGGATGCCCCAGGTGTGACCATTCACAGCCCAGATCCCCTGGCCCATTCACTGTGCAGGGATGGCCACGTGTCCCAAGCATGGTCAGTGACAACTCTTGGTGACACTTCTGGTGAAACGCTTGGGGAAATATGCATTCTCTCTCTGCTCGTAAAGTGCAGCCTGGAGCTGCTGGCGGCTACCTTCCCATCAACCAAGGTAAGGCTTCCTGAGAATGAAGCATCGCAGAGGAAACCAGAGTGAACCAAAGGGACAGTCCTGCTGTGCACCCAGGTGAATTATACACCTCAATTTCTTCATCTGTCAGTAGGGGACATCGTTTGAGCACCTGGTTCCAGCCATACCTGAAACCCCAGGGCTTGCCAGTTATAGGAATTAATAAGTCCCTCTACCCTTTGACCAGGTCTTCTGTCGCAAGCAACAAACTGCAAGAGACTCAACTCATGCAATAGAGAAGCTGGACCATAAACCCAACTCTTTCACTGCCTGGTAGAAGGGCCCCAAGATGCTTCTCAGATGCTTGAGTCCTTCCCGCAACTCTTGGGAATGAAGGCTCACCTTGATAAAGATGTGGCCACTGTAATAGCTTCCCATGAAATCAACCACTTGGTGAAGAGGCGGTGAGGAATTTCTGGCAAGTGAAACGATGTAGATGCCCCGTGAGTTAATGAGGCCTGGGTGTTCTCGCTGACACCCCTGGGAGAACAGAGCAGAGAAGAGATGCCAGAAAGAGCCGTTCTATTTCCAGGCTCTCGTGAAGGCAGTTTGGGAATTTCCTGGCCCAACAGCACCATACAAGGAAGGGGCTGTGTGCCCTCTGTGGTCTGGATGCCAACTGTGGGAGGGATTGGACAGGTGGAGGGAGCAGAAAAGTGCTCCAGGTAGAGGGCACAGTAGGTACAAAGAGACCCCTCCTCGATAACCACAGCAACCGCTGCCACCATCGCCACCACCACCACTGCTAAGTGGGCACTCTCCCAGCCAGGCTAAGTATTTCACAGGCACCATCTCACTTAGTTTTCACATCTGCTCTAGGAAGCAAATGCTATTGTCAGTCCTATTTACAAATGGAGAAACTGGGGCTCAGATAGGTTAAGTGACTCTCTCAAGGTCACACAGCCAGGAGCCAAGATTCAAATCAAGATACTCTTGGTGGGGACACTGGCTTGCTTCTCCAACTGCCTCTCTGGGCCTCCCTTCCCTCGTCTCTGGGAGGGTGGGGGGTCCAGAAGGTCACGGAGAAAAAGACCAGGGGCAGCAGGAAGACTACAAACCTCGTGCTAAGATGCCACCCAGGCCAACACCCTCACACCCAGGCACTTTCCAGAGCCCCGAGCTGCCACATCCAAGCAGCTTCTCTCCCTGGTTTTGACTATACAGTTCCCTGTCCCCACCCTGTCCTTGGTCAAGCTTCAGACAGGCTTGTCCCTGGCACAGAACTGGGCATGCAGGAGGGAGATGGCCAGAGGGATCTCCCTTGGAATGGAGCAATTGGAAGGCCATGGTTTACAGCCAGCAGCAGGATGCAGCCTTCACAGAGGTTCCCATGACAACGTGGAACCGTCTGGTGGTTGTCTGTAGACAACCTACTGGGAGAGTCCAGCAGGGGATGGATGACCATTTCGAGAGGAGGAAGACACCTGTTTGACGTCATGGTCCTTACAGATGATAATAAAAGAGCTACCACTTCTTTTTTTAAAAAATTGAGAGATAATTGACACGCAACAATGTATTAGTTTCAGGTGTACAACCTAATGATTCGAGATGTGTGTATATTGGGAAATGATCGCTACAATAAGTCAACCTCCATCACCACATATAGTTACAATTTTTTTTCTTGTGATGAAAGTGTTTAAGGTCTACTCTCCTAGCATCTTTCAAATGTACAACACAGTATTATTAACTATAGTTAAGTACAGAGCTAACACTTCCATAGCACTCACTGAGCCTGGCACTGTTCTCAGTGCCTTCATGCATAGAAGAAATCCCCTCCACAGTCCTCTGAGGAGGTGCTGTGCTTATCCCCACTTCACAGAGGGGTACACTGAGCCCACACAGAGGGGGAGACGCAGGGCAGCAGGTCAGGAGCAAGGCGTGAGTGAGGGCTGGGCTGGGAGGGAGTCCCTATGTCCCACTGCCCACCCCATTCAGAAAGTGAAGGGTGGACTCCTCTCATCAATCAGTCTGGGAGCCTGGGAGGAAAGTGCCCACAGGAGAGGAACAAAACAGTCACAGGAAAGAAAACACAGGAAGCTCTTAAAGAGACAGCTAAACTAAAACCACACGGAGAACCACTCTTCACTCCTCAAACTGGTGAGGACCAAACAATCTGATAAAATCCTGCATTGGTAAGAGGTGGGGGGAATAGTAATCAGGCAGGCATCGTAGTGGGATGGCCGGGGAAAGATACCAGGATATTACAAATGCTCGAACCCTTTGACTAGCAACCCCACTTCCGGAAATTTATCCCACAGGCATGTGAAGCCACAGCGTAAGAATTATGTCTGCTCACAATTATTTACCGCGGCACTGATGCATAGTACAAGTTTGGATGGCTAGGTCCCCACAGGGAATGGTTAAATAAACTATGCTTGATTTGTACATTGGCATACTTGCAGCCACAGAGACATACTGAGGAAGCTCTTTACATGTTGATATGGACACAGTAAGGTAAAGGCAAGGTGTCTAGACATGACAGCAAAGGCACTGTCCATAAAAAGATAGAAGGGATAAACTGGACCTCAGCAAAATGAAAGATGTGTGCTCTGCAAGAGACTTTGTTAAGAGGATGGAAAGACAAGCCTCAAACCAGGATAAAGTACTTTCAAAGCCCGTATCCCAAGAAGAACTCGTATCTGGAGTAGACAGAGAACATTCTAAACCCAGGAGTAAGAAACCAAACAACTCAACTGGAAAATAGGCAAAAATTTTGAACAGAGTTCACCAAAGATGATAGATGGACAGCAAACAAGCACAAGAAAAGATGTTCCACATCGCTATCCACTGGGGAAATGCAAAATAGGGCTCTGATGAGATAGCACTACAAACCTACTGAAATGGCTAAAATGAAAAAATACTAACAGTATCAAGGGCTGACAAGGACGCAGAGCAACTAGAACTCTCAAACATGCTGGTGGGAATGTAAGAAGGTACAGCAACCTGCAAAGTACACTGGCAGTTTCTTAGCCAGTTAAGCGTACACTTACCATACAACTCAGCAATTGCACTTCTGGGTATTTCTCCTAGAAAAACGAAGGCTTAGGCTCATGCAAAAACCAGTATATGAACATTCGGATCAGCTTGATTTGTACTCACCAGAAACTGGAAGCAACCCAGATGTCCTTCAACAGGTGAATGAATAAACAAACTGTGGGGCATCCATTAAATGGAATACTACAAAGCAATAAAAAGGAATGAATTAGTGATAAGCAACAAATTAAACTGACCTCAAAGGCATTATGCTGAGCAAAAAATGCCAACCTCAGAAGGTTACACACTGTATGATTCCATTTTTATAACACTGTCAAAGTGACATAAATATAGTGATAACAGATCGGCAGTTGCTAGGGAATAGGGTTGGTAAAGGGTGTGATTATAGAGCATTAACATGAGGGAATTTCTTTGCGGTGATTGGAACAGTTCTAGATCCTCATGGTTACAACATTTATCCATGTGATAAAATTTTACAGAACTATGTACCAGAAAACAAAATAATTACTGCATGTAAAAACTGGTGAAATCCAAATAAGGTCTGATTTTTAGTTAACAATACTGCACCAATGTCAATTTCCTGGTTTTGACAATGCGCTATGATTATGTAAGATGTTATCAGTGGGAGGAGCTGGGGGAAGTGGGGGAAAGGTGCACGGGAACTCTCTGGACTATTTTTGCAACTTCTCGTGAGTCTTAAAGTATTTCAAAATAAAAAAAAATTTTAAGTAGTGTTGATTGGGGGCTACTTTGCTCAATTTGATTTTTTTTTGCTATAGAAAAATAATAACAAGGTAAAGAATGTGTGTGGAGAGAGTCCTATCTGTGTGATGTAAAAGCAGGGTTCCTGTTGGTGACAGAATACTGTATTTCTGGAAACAGGTACAAGGGATTGGGAATACAGGAGCCACATGGGAGGGGACCAGACGGCAGGGGCACAGGTGTACGAGAGAGAGACCTGATTTTTCAATTTTCCCCTTGAAATGTTCGAATTTTGTACTGTAGGTGTCTATCATCTTCTAAAACTTTTTTACTTAAATTTTTGAAACCTAAGAGTGGGACAGGAGCGATCTGTTTGCCTCTGAGAGCCTCAAAGGACAGTCCAGAAGGGAGGGTGCAGTGTCCTGCAGACCAAGACTTTATCAGGAAGGTAGTATTTTACTAAGCTCAAGGGAGGCTAGAAACACAAAAGAATAATTGACGGGGCAGGGAGGGCACCCAGCTCCAGCTGGCAGGGCTGGGAGGTGATGCCGCCTTCGTGTCCATGACAACCACGAATGGAGGTACCAAACACAGCCACCGTGACAGTGGACGCTCACCCAGCCCTCAGAGGAGCACTTCTCAGGGACAAACTCCCGTCCCCTCGCAGCAACATCATCGCATGGTGGGGTAGGGGGGGACGCAGAGGCCCAGGGGGGGAGTTTCTGTTCAGGGTCCCCCATGGAGTTTGCAGCTCTGTAGCACCCAGGACCTCCCTGCCCAAACCAGACTGATTTCCACTTGGTTCTCCTGACCAGAATCCACAGGGCAGATGCTGGGCCAGACCCTGTGCTGGGCCCTGGGGCGAGGAGGGGGAGGTTCCAGCTTGGAGGCCTCCTGGGCTGGTGGAGAGGAGACAGAGGTGCGGTGGAGTCGGCCAGGCAGCGTCCTGGCTCTGCACTTATTCTTGAGCCTGCTGGGGAAGGGCAGGCAGAGGACAAACAGCATGCCATGTGAAGGGGATCGTGAAAGAGTCTATGAGCAGGCCTGGCTGAGCCGGCAGGCCAGGTGGTCCCGGGTGGAACCCCAGCTCTGGCCGCAGCAGGGGGCTCTAGTGCCTCCTCACATCCTCCCCCACCTCCTCTCACAAGAGGAGCGTGACCTCGTCCCCCTCCCAGGCCACTTCAGCCACCGCAGGCACAGGCAGCAGACGCCTGGCTGACGCAGCTCCAGGAAGTCGTCCGTCTCAAAACCTGGGAGGGTCCAAATGTCCATCACCAGGTGGAGGGGAACCTGTGGTAGGCCATCCACGGAATATCACACAGCCACGAAGGAGACCAAGCTGCAGTTACGTGCAGTGATGACTCTCGAAGACTGAAGAGCAAAGGAAGCCGGGAAAAGAAAAGAACACACGCTGCACCATTCCACGTACAGGGTCTAAAAGGTGGCAAAACTAATCTATGTGGTTAGAAGTCAGGACCGTCGTGACCTCTGGGAAAGAGGGGAGAGGAAGGGACTGGGGGGCAGGGGTGAAGGGGAGAGAATTTCTGTCACACAGGTGTGCTCGTTTTGTGATGATTCATGCTTTTGCGTTCCATGCACGTTTCTGTGTGTATGTTAAACCAAAGGTTATAAAAAAAGAGGTTTACTTTAAAAACTAAAGGAAGGCAACCTAGATAACGGGAGAAAGTATTTGCAAATCACATATTTGCAAATCTATATGATAAGGGGTTAATATCCAGTATATATAAAGAACTCCTACAACTCAACAACAAAAAACAAACAACCAGATTTTAAAAACGGTCAAAGGAGTTGAATAGACAACTCTCCAGAGAAGATATTCAAATGGCCAAGAACTATTTGAAAAGATGCTCAACATTACTATTCATTAGGGAAATGCAAATCAACCTACAATGGCACACCACGCCATACCCATTAGTATGGCTACTAGAAAAACAGAACAACCGAAGAACAAAAAACCAGAAAGAAACCATTGCTGGAAGGATGTGGAGCAATTGGAACATTTGTGCAGTGCTGGTAGGAACAGATAATGGTGTAGCTGCCGTGGAAAACAGGATGGCAGTTCCTTAAAAAACTAAAAATAGAATTATCATATGATCCAGCAATTCTACTTCTGGATATACATCCAAAAGAACTGAAAGCAGAGTCTTGAGGAGATATTTGTACACCCTTGTTCTTAGCAACATTACTCATAGCCAAAAAGCGGAAGCAACCCAAGGGTCCGTTGACGGATGAATGGATACAGAAAATGTGGTCTATCCGTACAATGGAATATTATTCAGCCTTCAAAGGGGAGGAATTCTGACACATGCTTACAACATGAATGAACCCCAAGGACATGGTGCGCAGTGAAATAAGCCAGTCACAAAAGGATAAATACTGCATGATCCCGCTTACATGAAGCCCATAGAACAGTCACATCCACAGAGACAGCGAGTAGATGGTGGTTCCCAGGGGGCTGCGGGAGGGGAATGGGGAGTTAGTGGTTAACGGGGACAGAGTTTTGGTTTGGGAAGATGAAAGGTTCTGAAGATGGATAGTGGTGATGGTTGCACAACAGTGTGAATGTTCTTAATGCCACTAAACTGCACACTCAGAAATGGTTAAAATGGTAAATTTTATGTTATATGTATTTTCCCACAGTTAAAAACAAACAAACAAGCAAACAAAAGGAATGCGGACTGGCCTCTAACTGGACCTGAGACTCGACCCTGCCGAGCCTGGGTCTCCTCACCTGGCAAGGGCATGTAAGCAGCGGCCGTGTCTGGGGGGTGGCGAGGGTCACAGAGCACACAGGCCAGCTCTTCGGCGTGTGACTTAGCCCCTGGCAGGAGGATCTGCATTCTTTCTATTCTGGACCCTTCTGTCATAAGGCAAGAGCTGGGAGGTGGAAGCAGGGCCCTGCTGGGAGCAGGGGTATCACAAAGCAGATTTCTCGTGGCAGGTGTACCGTCCCCTGCAGGCTCCCTCAACGCTGTGCTGAGCGGGTGGGGATGGCCATAGGATGGTGGGCTGGACCCCTCCTTCTATTCTAGTCTCCCTGCCCTCTAGCTCCTCCGCCCCCTCCCCGCCCCCTCTTAGCAGCTGGATTGAGGTCCAGACACGCCTGTGAGCCTTGAGTCTCCAGCAGAAACTGTCCAGCCTCGGCCTCTTCATCTACATAATGAGGGTGATCAGAGCCCAGCCTCGGGGGCCACGCAGCTGTGAGGACAGGGCTGTGTCACGTGCTTTAGGGTGTGGACTCCAGGCCAGAATTCCTGGGATTAAATTCTGGCTCCGCAGTTCCCTGGCTGTGTGGCCTGGGGAAGTTACCTAACCTCTCTGTGCCTCAGTCTGCTTATGTGAAAAATGGGGGTAACTCCAGGACAGACCTGGTAGGATTGTTGAGGATGCATTAATTAATATGCATAAGATTCTCATAGGAGTGCTGGCCCCTGGTAAGTACCCAGCAGATGTGTGCTGTTACTGTTGTTATGTTTCAGGGAGGGAAGCTGGTGAGGTGATTTGTGTGAGGCTCACGGCCCTGGCCAGAGCTGATGCGCAGGTGTTTGCAGCATCCTGACCCAGCGTGCAAGCTCTTTCACCCACTGCCCCTATCTCGGGGACTGCAAGCAGTCCTGGTGCCAAGGGGTCTGGCGCACGTAGGACCTCAGGGCTTCCACTGGCTGTCCCCAGCTTCCCCAGGCCTGGCTCCCAGACCTCCCAGCCAGCCCAAGTCCATCTGGCCTGAGCCCTGCCCAGCCAAACCTGCCTGCAGAAGGACTCAGGCATCAGTGGGGATCCACAGCCTGGGGGCTGAGTTGGAGGAATTGTGGTCAGGGGAGACTGGATGGCTGGGTGGGCAGAGGCCAATGCAAAGGCAGCCCTCTTCTCCCCACTCCCCAAAGCCCCAGCTCCACTATGTCTCCACTACATTTCCTGCGGCAAGCTACAGGGCCTCTCTGACCTTCAGGTTCCTCATCTGTCAGAGGTCTTTTGTGGGGAAAGCTGGTCTCCGCTCCCTTTGGTGTCAGCTGGGTCCACTTAACTGGGGGCCTGGAAGATCCATTTTCAAGATGAAGTGCCTACAGCTGTTGGGAGAGCTCAGCGAGGGATGCGGGTGGGATCTTGGTTCTTCTCCTCAGTGCCTCTTCACAGGCTGCTTGGGCTTCCTTAGGGAAGAGTGGCTGCATTCCGAGAGCCAGTGTCCCAGAAACTGGCACAGTGTCACTTCTGCCATATTCCATTGGTCAAGCAATAAAGCCCAAATTCAAGGGGGAGGAGGGTCTACGTTACACTATGTGTCTTGATGAAAGGGGTGTCAAAGAATTTGGGAGTCATGTCTTAGGACTGACAAACTTAACCTCTGCAACAAGTCTTCAACAATGTGGGGTTCCAGATGCTGTAACAGGCAGCGGATAAATAAGTGGCCAAGGCAGCCATTGTGATTGCTAAAAACTACCTTGTCATCTATGATGACACCAACCCAAATCAACAAGGGCCTGAGGCAGAGGCCCCAAAGTATTTGTTCAGGGGCTAAATCTGTTAATGTGCTTTATTTAGCCTGAAAAGAAAGATTTTCATGTAAAAAAAATTATCAACATATTTTGATCAGTAGGTTTTAGTTTAAAAATCCAGATTTCTACAGCTGGGATGAAGTGAGAGAGTGGCATGGACATATATACACTACCAAATGTAAAATAGATAGCTAGTGGGAAGCAGCCACAAAGCACAGGGAGATCAGCTCGGTGCTTTGTGACCACCTAGAGGGTTGGGGTAGGGAGGGTGGGAGGGAGGCGCAAGAAGGAGGGGATATGGGGATATATGTAAACACATGGCTGATTCACTTTGTTATACAGTAGAAAATAACACACCATTGTAAAGCAATTATACTCCAATAAAGATGTTAAAAAGAAAAAAATCCAGATTTCTAGAAAAACAGTAAGATCTGGTAACATTGGGCCCTCATTCCCAGATGGCCTCACTAGGTGGGGTGAGGAATGACCGCTCTGGTAAATCCTCTAGTTTTCTGCCATCCCCCACATTTTGAACTGGCCCCTGTGGGCGTTGAGTTGGCAAAGTCTGGGTCACTAATTCTAAGACAGCAAAAGAGATTGGGGAATAATCACTCCATGGGGATTGTCAGTGAACAGGAGTATACAGCTGGGAGAAAAATGAGGGGTACCTATATGAAGCCCTTGGGAGATGTTCAGCTCTGTGGGGGGATAATCCTGAAAGGCTTCCCAGAGGAGTTGACACTGAGTTGAGTCTTGAAAGATGGGAAGGATTTGTAAATGTTCAGGACTCTAGAAGCTACTGAGCTTCACCTCCAGCGGACCTCTGAACATGGAGATCAGGAAGGACATAATAGCAAGGAGTTTTCCCTGGGTTCCCAATCTCTGCAGTCCCCAATCCAGTCACCTCATTTCCAGGTGGGAACAAAGAGCAAAAGTTGGAGCTCTAAGTAGGTAGTGACTTGAAGGCCACCCAAAGACGCCAGGCCCTCCAGATACTGTCCTCACTGACTGGCCATACTGCCTCAAATTCCACTGTCAGCACCACCCTGGCGATTGCAACATTCTGTAGGAAGCACATGTTACTTGCGAGGGAGGACATGTGTTGACACATATCACTCATTTGCCTGTTACTATGACGGGGTATGGATTCATTAGCCCATCAGCTTAGCTAGCATAGAGAAGGAGCTCCCGGGAAGGAGGCAGGATGAGTAAATGAGAGAAAAGCAAGAGCTGGTGTGAGGATGCCTGGGTGGGGCTCCGCTGTTGGAAGCCCTGAGCATCGTGGGGTACACAGGGATCCAGGTCACCAGGGAAGGGTGAGGCAGAAGGTAGGAGTAGAGCCTTCAGGGCCACCAATCAGCAGGGCTCCCTGCAAGTCACCCACCTCTCGTTTTAGACTGCTATTTCCTCCTCTGCCGAAGAAGAGAACTCAAGCAGACTCCTTCACACGAGGGTCCTGGGAGTCCAGGATCCCCTAAGTCTAATCTCCCAGGATTCTCATGGATTCCAAGAATTTTAAGAATACTTTATTAAACATTGTCTTTCCATGGTATTTTTGAAAACCAATCAAAGATACCGTGGTTCAAAGATTCTGCTTCTAGGCTCCAAGAGTTTAAGATTTGATGTTTTCCAGGGTCTAAGCTTTTACATTCAGTCCTTGTAAGATTTTATGAGTCCATCATACTTTCTCATCTAGACCCATAGCTGGAATCCCATAATTTCAATGAAGTCAGTAATTTATTTGTGTGCTACCTGTACTGTGATTTTTCTTTAAACTTAAATTTTAAATTAAATATAAAAACTTTTCTTTTAATTTAACCTTATTCTAAATAATAATAGTATCTGTGAAATCATGGATCTGACATACAAACTGATATTCTTCTAAAAACGTACCAGGGACTTCCCTGGTAGTCCCGTGGTTAAGACTTCGCCTTCCAATGCAGGAGGTGCGGGTTCCATCCCTAGTCAGGGAGCTAAGACCCCACATGCCTTGGGGCCAAAAAACCAAAACATAAAACAGAAATAACATTCTGCCAAATTCAATAAAGACTTAAAAAATGGTCCACATCAAAAAAATCTTAAAAAAAAAAAACCCAAAGAAGCTTTGGTAATGTAGGTCCTGGCACCCCCTCAAACCGTCTCAGGCACCACCAGCAATGTGGACACCACATTTCAGAAGACACTGTCCAAAGGGCCGGCCCCTCATTCCTGCAGGGAAGGAAGCATGGAAACATCCGTTTGCAAGTGGGCATCAGGTCACCCCTAGGGAAGTTCTTTTTTTTTTTTTTTTTTAATAAATTTATTTATTTTTGGCTGGGTTGGGTCTTCGTTGCTGTGCGTGGGCTTTCTCTAGTTGCAGTGAGTGAGGGCTACCCTTGGTTGTGGTGCGTGGGCTTCTCAATGTGGTGGCTTCTCTTTGTTGCCCAGCACAGGCTCTAGATGTGCGGGCTTCAGTAGTTGTGGCACGCAGGCTCAGTAGTTGTGTCTCTTGGGCTCTAGAGCGCAGGCTCAGTAGTTGCGGCGCATGGGCTTAGCTGCTCCGCGGCATATGGGATCTTCCCTGTCCAGGGCTCGAACACGTGTCCCCTGCATTGGTAGGCGGATTCTTAACCACTGCGTCACCAGGGAAGTCCCACCCCTAGGGCAGTTCTTTGGGCACTGAGGTCCACCAACCTGTGGGTCTCTGAGGAAGGCTGTGCAGTCCCGTTCTCGGTGGGGGTCAGAGTTGGGAGGTTGGGTGCCCTTCTCCTGAGCTCTCAGCCCTGAGACTGGAGTGGGCTGGAACCACAAGGGGATGCTATGCAACAGCACCATCTAGTGACCAAAATGCAAGACACCGAGGAGAGGAGCAGAGAGGGGACAGCTCTTGGACTTGAGAAAATTGTAGACGAGATAAAGGGGCAAAACACTGAGAAATAAAGCAATCTGGCAGCTGATCAAGTACTAAATGGGCAGTACAGAAACAACTTAAGTGTCCATCCGTGGATCATTGGTTAAAAAAAATCGTAGTACATTATACGGAATAGTATGCCAGCATTGCCAAGGATGCTATCAAGACATGTTATGGATATGGAAAGATACTCAGTTGAGTGGGGAAAAGAGCACCGATCCAAGCAACTCTATGCAACTTATGTAAATGTGAGTAGCAATCCACTTTGGGTCCATCCAGGAGAGAATGTCTGATACATCTTCCCCATGGCAGTAAACGTACCCCATCCACACAGCTGCTCAAGCCAGAAACTTGGCAATCGCCTCAGCCTCTCTCCCCCACCCTTACCCCCACTCCAATTCCCCTGCTCCTCTCCCTCTCCATGGCCACCACCTCGGGCAGAACCAGCATCACCTCTGCCTTCTCCACTCCACAGCCAAGAGAGCTGGCCCAAATGCCAGGTAGACCACTCTGCCCCCTGATTAATCCTCCAGCAGCTTCCCATCTCATGCAGAATACAAGCCGACCTCCTTGCCATGGCCCTCAGGCCTCTGCCAAGCTCCTCTCATAGCCCTGACCCTCTCTCACTCCATTCCTGCTCGCTGAGCTGCTGTTGCTTCCTCAAGCCCCCCCGAGTCATTGCATGTGCTGCTCCCCTACCCTGAAACACTCCTGGCTCTGCTCCTCTCCTGTCTACTTTCTACTCAAACTTCAGGCTTGGGCACAGTGTCACCTCTACAGGGGTAACAGGATTTCATCTTTGTACTTTCTGATTTGTTTTGGGAACAAGTATTATTGTGATATAATCAGAAGGAAGTCAAATTATATTCATTTAAAAATAAACTCAAATGCACAGACTACTGGCACACGGTGAGTTCAAAGAAGGGGGAGGTCTGTGTGGACTGGAAGGCTGGGGAAGGTTTCCAGGAAGGTGAGCATCGCAGGAATGGAAACATTAAGCACGGGAAAGAGGACAACATTCCAGAAAGGAAAACATGCGAACAAAGGCATAGTGGTGGGCAGGGGCAGCTGGAAGTGGCACCTAGGATTTTGTCTGCCTGGCACATTTAATTCTGGTTGCAAACCCTCTTCTCCTCTCAGGATCCACCCTTCCCACATTCTCAGACCATGTGTTTCCAGTGAGGCTGATTCTCAATATGGGCATATGAATTGGTCTGAGCCAATGAGAGCCTTTCCTGGGATTTTTGCCTCATCTATTGAAAAGGGGAGTTGTCTTTGTATTGGAGCTATCAAGCTGGGAGGATGTACGCCAGATCTTCTCTGCCATTGCAAAGGAAGAGCTTGCCTGAGAATAAAGCCCATACAGGAGAAACCAGAGCCAAAGACAGAGGGGGTCACATTCCTGAGGACAATGTTTGAGCACCTGGATCCAGCCACACCTGAAGTCATTTCCCCCTAGAATTTTTAGATCTGTGAACCAATAAATTTACCCTCTTTTCAGGATTGGGCTAGTTTGCCATTTGTTTCTAGCACTTGTAAGCTAAGATTTTTAACTTCCACACTTGTCTGGCTGGGACTAAGACTTGCTGTGGAAAACAGGGAGGGAGCCTGAGCAGAGGCAGCAGAAGCAACAAATGTGGTGGCCATTTTTTGGAGGCAAGGCTTTTATTCCCAGTGAATTGAGGCATCTAGTGTGGGAATTGGACAGTCTGAACATATGAGCCAAGCCAGAAATCTGAAACAACGATAGGCCTTCTCCCCTGACTGCCCACAGGCCACAATCTCTCTCATCTATCCAGAAATCCTTTGAAAGGATACCCAGGGACAGAAATGGCCTGGGGCAGCTCCCGTTCTTGGCTTCTTGTGGTTTTGGAAGGAAACCTTATAAGTCTTCCCAGACCGCATTGGGAAGGCCAAGAATCCACAAGACAACTGGGCAGGAGATGAAATGGTGAGGGTGGGATCATTTGATGCATTTTCCACTGCTCTCTCCCTGTTTGTGCATGGCCCGACCGCTCCAGAGGGCCTTTGGTCCCTGGCAGGGGGATGCTGTGGGGGTGGAGGAGAGAGACACAGGCCCCTGGTTCCAGCCCAAATCGGGTTCCTCCTAAGAGCTGCATGAAGGCATGACACATGGGGACCCTGTGGGCCCTGGAAGGTAAGTACCAGTGTCGTGTGTCCCCCACAATGCTTGACAGAGTGCCTGGCACAGGGTTATACAAAAGGGACTAATTTCCCTTCAGAAAAAAGAGCCCAAGTCCTTACTGGGAGTGAGCAGGGCAGCAGCTCACAAGGACTAAGGTAGGCGAGCACGTGTCACTGCCCTGTCTCTGCAGAGGTTCCGCACTCCCCTGCCCTCCTGCAGCTGTCTCATCCGGCCCCCAGGAGGGCACCACTCCCTCTGAAACCTCTGGCCCGAGATCAGCCACAAAGCACTTCCCAGATTTTGAGAGCTGCAGCTGTAGCTGTGAGCTAAAATCAACAGATACAGAAAAATATTTGTTAAAATTCGATGCCTATTCATGATAAAAACTCTCAGAAAAAAGAGTATCAAAGAGAACTTCCTTAATCTGATAAAGGGTATCTGGTAAACACACAGACACATACCGACAGACAGACAGACACGTACACACACACTCACACACATGCACACACAGAGCTAACATCATCATTAATAGTGAAATATTGAATGCTCTTCTCCTAAGGATAGGATCAAGAAAAGGATGTCAACCACTAACATTTCTATTCAAGACTGTATGGCAGGACCCAGTCATTTCAATAAGGCACGAAAAATAATAAAACAAATAAGAATTGGAAAGGAAACAAACAAATTGTCATTGATGATATTACAGATGATAAAACTGTACATGGAAAAAATACAAAATAATCTACAAAATATTAGAATGAATGAGCAAATCTAGCAAGGTTGCTGGATATAATAACATACAAAAATTAATTGAATTTCTATATACTAGCAACAATTAGAAAATGAGAAACTTTAAAAGTCATTTATAATAATACCAAAAATCATCAAATCTTATGAATAAATCTAATCAAAGACCCCTATGCAAGACCCCTATGCTAAAAACTACTAAACATTGCAGAGAAATTAAAGGACACCTAAATAAATTGAGGGCTATACCATGTTCATTGATTGGTCAACTTAATATTATTAAGATGTCAATTCTCCCCAAATAGATTTGTATACAGATGGTCCCGACTTAGGATTTCTTGACTTTACAATGGTGTGAAAGCAATATGCATTTAGTAGAAACTGTACTTCAAAATTTGAATTTTGATCTCTTTCCAGGCTAGTGTTACGTGGTTACAATCCTTTCTCGTGATTCTGGGCAGTGGCAGCTGTAGCTGCCCGTCAGCTCCGTGATCAGGAGGGCGAACAACCGGTACACTTACCACCATTCTGTACCCAGACACCATTCTGTTTTTTGCTTTCAGTATAGTATTCAATAAATTACATGAGATATTCGACACTTTATTATAAAATACGCTTTGTGTCAGATGATTTTGCCCAACTGTAGGCTAATGTAAGTGTTCTGAGCACATGTATGGTAGGCTAGGCTACACTATGATATTCAGTAGGTTAGCTGTATTAAATGTATTTTCGACTTAACCATATTTTCTTTTTTTAAATTTATTTTGTTTTTATTTATTTATTATTTTTGGCTATGTTGGGTCTTCATTGCTGTGCGTGGGCTTTCTCTAGTCGCGGTGAGCGGGGGCTACTCTTCGTTGCGGTGTGCGGGCTTCTCATCGTGGTGGCTTCTCTTGTTGCGGAGCACAGGCCCTAGACCGTGCGGGCTTCAGTAGATGCGGTGCATGGGCTCACTAGTTGTGGCTCGTGGGCTCTAGAGCACAGGCTCAGTAGTTGTAGCACAGGGGCTTAGTTGCTCCGCGGCATGTGGGATCGTCCTGGTCCAGGGCTCAAACCTGTGTCCTCTGCATTGGCAGGTGGATTCTTAACGACTGCACCACCAGGGAAGCCCCTTAGCCATATTTTCAACAGTGGGTTATCAGAATGTAATCCCACTGTAAAGTGAGGAAGATCTGTATTCAGTATACTGAATACTCAATCAGTATCCCAGCAGGCATTTTTGAGAAAACTGGCACACTCCTTTTAAAATTTATATGGACATTCAAAGCCCCTAGAATATAGGTAAGACCAACCTCAGAAAACAAAAACACAAAGCTGGAGGACTTATACTACCAGATGTCAAGAGTTTTTGTAAATCCACAGTAGGTAAGACAGTGTGGGACGGCATAACAATAGTCAAATGGACCAGAATAGGGAGCTCAGAAAGAGCTTGAATATGTGTTGACATATTCAATCAACTGATTTACAGTAAAGACGCACTACAACGCAGGGGGGGAAAGAGGGTCTAAAGAGTAATATTAGCTCAGATGGATAACCATATGGGGAAAAAAATGAACCTACCTCATACCATACACAAATATTAATTTTAGATGGGCCTTAGATCTACAGTAAAATGATCATTCTCCCAGAAAAAAAAAAAAAATAGAATATCTTCACGACCTTGAGGTATGCAAAAATTCCTCAAAGAAAACAGGTTGAGAGAAGATGTTTGCAGTACATCTATGAATAAGAACTCATATCCAGAATATATAAAGAACTTTTATACATTAGTAAGAAAAAGATAAACATCCCAATTGCAAAAATGGGCAAAAACTTGCACAGCCACCACACAGAAGAGGACATTCAAATGACCAATAAGCAGAAAAGCATCATGCATCATCATGGAAACGCTGATTAAATCTCAGTAGGATATCATTGCACCCCTCCCCCTCACTGGCTAGTGTGTGTGGTGGACTCAGAGAGATCTCCCTTCCAGGGATGCTTGCTGGACAGCCCTGGGAAGTGCCATCCGCAGGGAGCTGTCAGCCCTGCCAACATCTGCCTGAGCTACCGAGAGCTGCCCCCTCTGAGGCCATGGCCGTCGCAGGGCGGTCCACATCCAGTGACCAAGAGAGGCAGGGTTGAGAGGTCTGCCAGTTCCACCACAGTGGTCACTGTGATGGGCAGTGCTCACCCCAGGGCTCCCTGCTGGTCGACTGGGGCTTTGTTGGCCCGCGTTGCAGATCAGCTTCTCCCTCTGCCCAGTTCTTCTCCCCCACTTTCTCTTCACAGGTGCTGAGCCCTAACAGACACCTGGCACCCCAAACTCCACCATAGCACCTGCTCTGGAAGATGTGGACACGGGGCAACTGGAACTCTCAATAACTGCTGTCTGGGTCAGAACTTACCACCACTCCAGAACACTGTTTGGTAGCATGTACTAAAGCCAAAGGTGCAAACACCCTGTGACCCAGCAAATTCTCCTCCGGGTGGACGTCCTCCCGGAATCAGTGCTCTGTCCACAAAAGCCTCGTTCACAGAAACTTTATTCCTGGCAGCCCAAACTGGCAACCTTCCAAAAGGCCACCCACAAGAGAATGGATACATACATGGTGGCAGGTTCGTACACTGCGATACCTCACATCGACTTAACAGGAAAAAGCTGTTCTAAACACAACATGGATGAATCTCACAATATGTTGAACTGAAGAAGCCAGACACGGGGAGTGTACGGTGTACAGCTCCGCTCATGTGCCGTCCACATCCAGGCGCAACCCATCTGTGATGACAGTCAGTGAGTAGGGGAATCGGTGCTGGAGGGAGGTTCTGGGAGCTGGAGGTGCCCCACACCTTGGTATGGCCAGTGGCTACATGCATGACACACATGCGAAAACTGGTCAAGCTCTACAACTAAGATCTGTGCATTTACTGAATGTTGCATCTCAATAAAGAAAATAAGGTAAAAAAACGTAAGAAGGCCCAAGCCTTCATAATGAGCCACATTTATCGAGACCTTACTGTGTTCCAGGCCCAGGGCTTTACATGCAGTAGCTCATATACTCCTCACACAGACACACACTGACACACACACACCAATAGGCACACCAACACACACACACTAAACACATACTCCACCACACCAACGCATACTCCAACATACACACACACGCCTCTACACACAGGAAACCCAACACGGTACACACCAACACACATGCATGTGCACACACGCACACACATGCACACACACCAGCTACGAGGCACAGCTGAGAGCTGAGCCTTGGGGAGGAAGAAGAACCTTGGGCAGAGCCTCCGAGCCCCATTGTCTAAACTCTCTGTGCTTCAGTCTCCCCAACTTTGATGCGATCACACACCCCAGTTAACACAGGTCCCGGTGCACCCAGAGCCCTCTGAATGTAAGGACTGGCCATTGCAGCCAGCCCTACAGAGGGAGGACATACCTGAGGAGGAGAGAGTGTTGGGGCGAACAGATGATGGGATACAGCACGTGGAACCTGGGAGAGGTTTGGGGCAGATACTGCAGATACAGATACAGTTGCATTGCCATTTCAGTCTGCAAATCCCTTTCAAACTTGGGATTTCTTCCTCTACAGCTTGCGGGGAGGGGGTAGTCATCATGCTAATCCCCCGCCTGCCTGCCCCCTCTCCTGAGAAACCAAGCAATCCATTCTTGTCCTTTGTTCTTGAAAAGTGGGGAAAACTATGACTCCTATCAGAGGACTGGCAGGTTTGGGGCTCAAAGGACCCTCAGTCACCAAGCTGGAAGAGGCACCAAGATGGCAAATGGGTGGCCCCAGGTCACACAGTCAGTGGTGGACCAGAACTTGCTCAAAAATAAGATTTTAACTAACCCCAAGAGAGCTGTTCAGGCAGTGGAACTGTGAAACAAAGATAGGTAGGAGGAGAAGTAAAAACCAGCCCTGCTTCCTCCCGGCTTCTGCAAAGACCCACTTGCCTGTGGACTAGAACCCCCAGCTCGGCTCCCGTTAGAACAGACACTGAGTTCTGGCCTCCCTTCTTGCCTGAGGGTCACCAAAGATGCAAATGAGACCCACGCTCACAAATTCCTCCGCCCACACTCAGAACCACATCCCAGCCAGAGGGAAGGGAAGAGAACTCAGACCTCATTAGCCTCACCCGCCGCCCCCTCCCTGGGACTCAGGCAAAACACATTCCTAAAGGTCTAGGGCTTCAGACTGGGCGTCTGGGAACAAAGAGATGGAAAAGTTCCTGAGCTCAGGGCTGCGCTGTCAGGCAAGCATCAGTCCACTGAAGAGACCCTGGGCCCCACCATCCTAGACACCATACTGAGGCACGGCCAACATGTGGTTAGGGCAGTCCTCAAAGGAAGCTGTCTTGGCAGCGGATGAGAGAAGTTCCAGCAAAACCCAGACTTGCTGCCACCCCTTAAGACTCACATACGACTTCTTATGTAATGATTTACTAGTTAATCCACTCAGCTGAGACCCCAGGGCTTCTGGATGTCTGGAAGGAAGGCGGAGGCAGGAGGATCTTGGTTTTGGTTACTCGGCCCAAGTTCAATGACCCCTGGGAAATTGTGCAACAGACACATAGCAAACCCACGCACGAGTCTCTTCAGCACACCAGCCCCTGCTGGAGTGGGGGTCTCTCCCCCACCTTGGCTTTAAGCAGTCTGAGCCCTCTGAGCCCTGTGAGCTCCATTTTCCAAATGCCTCTAACGAATCGACTCACCCGATGGACCCAGGCCCACCGGGGACAGGTGTGGAGGCTGGAGGATGAGCCTGATGATAACAGGTTCCTGGCCTCTGGACACTCCCAGTCCTTGGGGTGAGGCCTACACGCAAGGAAGGAACGACCACACAGCTTTGGGGACACTTTTAGGGCTGTACAAGGAAGTCAGCATGAGGCAAGCAGGCACAGCTGGAGGTTGGGGAGGTTCAAGGACAAGTGTGGCATCCAAGTGACCCTTACAGGGATGTGGACGTGAGCACTGAGAGCCCAGCGAAGGCAAAACACACAGGAACCTGCGCTCGCTCCTCACCTCTCTCTCTGGGTCTCTGTCTCTCTCTGGGTCTCTGTCTCTGTCTCTCAGTCTCCCTCTGTTGCTCAGTCTCTCTGTGTCTCTGTGTATCTCTCTGTCTCTCTCTGGCTCTCTGACTTCTTGCCCTTCTCCCAGTCTTTCTCTTTGTCTTCCTTTGTCTCTCTCATTCTATTTTCCTCCCTCTCTTCCTTCTCATTGTGCATCTGCTTCTCCTTGTCAGTTGACTTCTTCTGCTTTTACTCGGGATCTGCTCCCCTCGGCCTGGCCATTGTCCAGTGCCCAGATCTCTGGACCCTCATCCTGGTGCTCTTCTGGCTAGAGGGCACTGCCTCCAAAGGACCCCAGAGAAATGAGTAATAGTGAGCTGTACTCTACCTCAGAATCCTAAACTCAAGAGAATTAGAAAGACTTCAGAGAGAATCAAATACAATACATCACAAAAAATTTTAAGGTATAATTTACACACAGTAAAATGCATACCGTTTCAATGTACAGCTTGATGGCTTTTACATATGTGTACATGCATGTAACTACTATCCAGCTCAAGATATAAAACACTTCCAGCTCCTCAGAAAGTTCCTTCATGTCCTTTTGCAGTCAACTCCCACTTTCCCAAAAGCAATCACTAATCTGAGTCCTTTCGTCATAGTTTTGTTAAGCCATCCTAGAAATTCCTTTAAATGATATCACATGATATGTAGTCCTTTGAACCTGGCTTATCACGCCCAGCAAAATGTCTATGAGATTCTTCCATATTGCTGTATGTATCAGTAGTTTCCTTTTATTGCTGAGTTGCTGAGTAGTATTCTGTTAGATGAATTTGTTTTATGGGTATATCTCCACTGGTTTATTCATTTACCTGTTGATGGACACTTAGGTTATTTCCAGTTTTTAGTTATTATGAATAAAGATGCTATGAACTTTTATGAAAAACTCTTTGTGAGGACATGGGTTAATTAACAAAGGGAATATCCTGGTGCAAATGACTGAAAACTCCAGTGATGGCAAAGGCTTCAGGTATGGCTTGATCCAGAGGCTCCCAATCCCACCAGCCTCTACTCCTTTTCTCTACTATGCTTTTAACTTTACCTTTCTGTATACATGAGCCCATTCGCAGACTCTTTGCCCTCTCCATTCCCACTTATAGCTCAACATTTCACCTTTGCTTATCCAATCAGCAAACATTTATGGAGCCAATTCTGTGCCAAGCACTGAGCTATGGGTGGGAAAACAATGGGTGAGCAAGCTGTCCTTGCCCTCATGGAACTTATGATCTAGTAAGATGGACACATAAGCCCACAAACAGCTATATGTAAGCCAGCTCCAAGTGAAAAGAAGGATTCTGGAAGAAGGAGAGGGATGTCAGTGACTGTCCTATTTGGGGACAATAAAATAAGGCCACAAGGGTTTTTGTTGCTTTCAGCTCTGTGTGTTTCTCTGTGAAGTCTCCCTGCTGCTGCCTAGATGAAGTCTTCCAGATGTCAGATGTCCACACAGGGGCTGTTTGTTTGCCTCTGATCACAGACTTGTTTACGAAGCAAGGCTTGGGGAAAGCATTCCTTGTTCAAATAGATGATGAAAACCCTGCAGGAGAATTCTGTGTCCTTGAAGTTGGGGAACTCAATGTTCCACATCAGTGTTGGTCTCTCCTTAAGAACCTTCCGCTCAGCCACCAGGGCTGGTGGGATGGATTATTTATTAGTTGGATTAAATGTGTCCTCAGGCTATAAAACTGGTGCCGGGGTCCTGGGTGACACTTCCAGGGTGAGATCAATTTGTCTCCCAAGGGAAGAGCTCTAAGGATTGTGACCTCTCTCTCCTCCCATGTCACATCAGGACGGAGAGATTCCGGATGAGCATAGGTATTCTGCCCCAAAGGGTTTTCACTCAAGGGCACCCATTCATTTTACTACTATTCTGTTCATGCCTAGTACACACCAGACATTGGGCCAGGCTCTGGGGCAAAGCAGTGAGCAAGGTGGACCCAAAAGAACTCACAGTCTGCTGGAGGAGACGGATACCCCAAGTCGTCACTCATATATTACCTATGTAAGTACAGACCACATAACTGCTGCAAAAGAAAAGCAGAGGGTTTTTAGGTGGGTTATCAGGGTGACCCAGTTTAGATTAAGGGTTCAGTGACATCTGAGTTACAGAGATCTGAAGGATGAGCACAAGTGACACAGGAAGGGAGGGGAAGCAGTAGAACAGCATGTGCAAAGGCACTGAGGGAAGACAAATCAGGACATATCTAAGGCACCAAACCAGTGTGGTGGAGCAGAGTGAGAATGGGGGAGAGAGGTTCAACAGGGTGGGAGGGCAGTCGCACCAGGCCCTGTGGAGTCAGATATTCTAAGAGACATGGGTGCTATGAGAGGTGTAAGGAGGGGACTGATGTTGTCACTCTCTCCCCTTCAGGCTGCCTCACTCTGATCCTTCCTGCTCACTGCGGGATCTTCCTAAAATAGCTCTTATCCCACCACTCCCAGCTTAGAACCTGTCAATGGTGCTTCACAGTGGATGTGAAGTCAAATCTCCTTAGCAGGGGCTTGAGGTCATAATTGGTCAAGACTCTGAAGAATAAATGAGTGAGTGAGCATTCATTGGAAGTAATTGTTTGTTGCCTTTCTTATCCCATGAGTAATGTCATGCCATGAGCTCCTTTAGGGCAGAGGTCAGGGAAACCACCTTTTCTTATTTATTTATTTATTTATGACTGTGTTGGGTCTTCGTTTCTGTGCGAGGGCTTTCTCTAGTTGCGGCAAATGGGGGCCACTCTTCATCGCAGTGCGCAGGCCTCTCATTATCGCGGCCTCTCTTGTTGTGGAGCACAGGCTCAGATGCGCAGGCTCAGTAGTTGTGGCTCACGGGCCTAGTTGCTCCGCGGCATGTGGGATCTTCCCACACCAGGGTTCGAACCCGTGTCCCCTGCATTGGCAGGCAGATTCTCAACCACTGCGCCACCAGGGAAGCCCACCACCTTTTCTTATATTCCCAACAGTGGCCTGAGCTTGGACCCTGCCACCACCACCACCACCACCATCATCATCGTCATCATGGCTTCCATTAATTAAGCCATGATTACTGTGCTAAGCATCTTACATGTTGTATTGGCTAGTTGTTGCTGTGTAACCAGACAGCCTTAAATTGTGACTTATAACCACAACCATCTATTTAGCTTTCAATTCTGTGGATTGGTAATATAGGCTGGGCTCAGGTGGGCAGTTCTTCTGGTACTGAGTGGTCTCTCTAATGTGTCTGTGGTTGACTGCAGGCCAGTAGGCTGGCTTTGCTTCTGGGGATTGACTGACTGTCAGCTCGGTTGATGGGGATGACTGATCCTATATCTCTCACCATCCTTCAGGTTAGCTTGAGCTTCTTCATTTGGTGGTGTTGGGGTCCCAGAGTGAGAAAGTACAGTCATTCAAAGTTGAAGGTATATTCAGTTGGCCAAGTCAAGTTACAAGGCCATCCCATATGCAAGAGGAAGGAGGAAGAGACTCTACCACTTGACAGGAGGTGTGGATATACGGGTGGGTGAAAAATTGGGGCCATTTTTGCAAACAATTCATCTCAAGGGAATCATTTCATTTTATTTTCAAAAATGCAAATTGAGGTCCTATTTTACAGATGAGGAGGCTGAGGCACAAAAGTAAGTATCTTGCTCAAGAAGCTAATAATTAATAGAGTTGAGAGTCAAATCCCAGGGTTTATGATTCCACAGTCTACGTGTGTTCTTAACCCACAGGATGCACTGTCCACTCCCCACTTACTTACATACAAAGACTTTAGGAAGCACCTCTCCCATGAGGCCAATAGTCATCATCGTCATCATCATCATATTTATGGAACATCTGTGGTGTGCAGGCACTGTTCTAAGTGCTTTACATGCATTCACTCATTTAATTCTCTCAACAGCCCTACGGGGTATGCCACGTAGCAGGTCAGGATTAGAAATTCCACGAGGGCAGGGACCACCGCACTCATTTTGAAATTCCCCACAGTGTCTGGCACACAGCACATACGCTCTTTCCAAAGGTTTGCTGAGTGAGTGAGTGAAAAGAGGCCCAAGGGGGAAAAATTATGAGTCCAAGGCCACACAGGTGGGACTAGAACTCCAGATCCCCAATGTCCCTCCCATGGCAGCCCTGTTATCAGGACTTCCTGCTGCATCACTCCCCCAAAATGGCTGAAAAAAGAAGAAACACTAGATTCAGGATGTGCTTCTCTGTCCTCTAGAACAAAGGTCCCCAACCTTTTTGGCACGAGGGACCAGTTTCGTGGTAGACAATTTTTCCATGGACTGGGGCAGGGGGGATGGTTTTGGGATGATTCTAGTTCATTACATTTATTGTGCACTTTATTTCTATTATTATTACATTGTAATATATAATGAAATAATTATACAACTCACTATAATGCAGAATCAGTGGGAGCCTTGAGCCTGTTTTCCTGCAACTAGGTGGTCCCATCTGGGGGTGATGGGAGACAGTGACACCCGAAGTATGTTGCTTATGTCCAGCCTACTCTGTAAGATGCAGCTTAACTGTCACTTGCCACTCACTGATAAGGTTTTGATATGAGTCTGCAAGCAATTGATTTATTATGGTCTCTGCGCAGTCAAACCTCTCTGCTAATGATAATCTGGATTTGCAGACACTCCCCGGCACTAGCATCACCGCTTCAGCTCTACCTTACATCATCAGGTATTAGATTCTCACAAGGAGCGCACAACCTAGATCCCTCACATGCGCAGTTCACAGTAGTGTTGGAGCTCCTATGAGAATCTAATGCCGCCGCTGATCTGACAGGAGGCAGAGCTCAGGTGGTAATGCGAGCAATGCAGAGCAGCTGTAAATACAGATGAAGCTTTGCTTGCTCGCCCGCCGCTCACCTCCTGCTGTGTGGCCTGGATCCTAACAGGCCACGGACAGATAGCGGTCCGTGGCCCAGGGGTTGGGGACCCCCACTCTAGGAGGTGCCCCCAAACCAGACACAGTCCCCAATATGTACATCTGAGAATATCTGGCATGCACACAGCACATGGAAAGAGCACCGGGCCCAGAGACCAAAGTCCTAAGTGTGTCACCTACATGTTGTATGATCCTGGGCAAGTCACTCAGGTAAGACCTAACTTCCTTCATCTGAACCACGGGGCTATAAACCCCTGCCTACACCCCTGGGCTGTGTCACAGATCAGAGGAGCTAATGGATGTAAACTCTCTCAGAAGATTACACCAACTTAACTTACAGTCCTCTCCAGCTGTGCTCAACTCCTGTGCCCTCACCATAGCCTCCTTGTTTGCTCAGGGGACCCCTGGTCCCGCTACCAACGTATGTCCTAACTGCTGGGGGGCTCAGCCTCCCACAGTCCTGTCTGCGCCTGGGCATGGCCTCCCTTGCCCTCCACGGCAGGAACCACACGCCCTGGTCCAACCTGACTGGACATGCAGAGGCTCTAGTTTGCAGACTCAGATGAAGCACTGTGCCCTGGGTTGTTGGATCTGGCTTCCCCAGAAGCTGTCCAAAGGGGCCACACAACACTTTCATGGGAGTTATGGCGCCATGGGGTAAATCTGGACCCGTGAAAGATGGGAGATGGAAAAGTGTCAGTGATGGGACTTCCTTGGTGGCGCAATGGTTAAGAATTTGCCTGCCAACAATGTAGGGGACATGGTTTCCATCCCTGGTCCAGGAGGATCCCACATGCCGTGGAGCAACTAAGCCTGTGCGTCACAACTACTGAGCCTGTGCTCTAGAGCCCACGAGATACAACTACTAAGTCGGTGCGCCTAGAGCCCATGATCCGCAACTAGAGAAGCCACTGCAATGAGAAGCCTGCGCGCCACAAGGAAGAGTAGCCCCCGCTCGCCGCAACTAGAGAAAGCCCGCGCGCAGCAACCAACACCCAGTGCAGCCCAAAATAAATAAATTAATTAATTAAAGAAAAAAAAAGGAAGAAAAGCGTCAGCGATAAATTCCTCTCCCTTCCTCTCTCATCTGCTCCTCTCCGAGGTGTTCCAGTTCCACACGCCTCCTCTGGAGACATCCCGCGGCTCAGTGACCTCCTGCTCTTTCTCGCACAGCTGTGAGCAGCTCAGCAAGGCACACCTGTGTTTGCTTTCTCTCCTTCCTGCTTCCCTGCTCGTTTCCCTCTGTCTGTACTCCCCAGCCCGCCCTGCAGTGAAACAGCAATACCTAAGCTTTGCCTCCAACTCTGTCATCTAGGCAACCCAGCCTAAGAGAGGGAGAAGAAACTGAGGAAGTTGTCAAATCACAACAACTCCGAAACTCATAGGAGGACTGGCCGCACCTAGTGCTGGCGAGGGTGTGCAGAAACTGCAAGCCTCAAGCACTGCTGGTGGGAATGTAAAATGGAACGGCCACTCCGGAAAACATTTTGACAGTTTCTTAAGAAGTTAAATATACACCTACCATATGGCCCAATCTTTCCACTCCTAGGTATTTATCCAAGAGAAAAAAACCATATGTCCACACAAAGACTTGGGCACGAATGTTTACAGCAGCTTTACTTATAATAGCTCCAAACTGGAAACAACTCAAATGTCTCTCAACTGGTGAATGTACAAACAGTGGTGTATTCATCCCATGGAGTTCTGCTTAGCAATATAAATGGATGAACTATTGATACACACAACATGGGTAAATTTCAAAATAATTATGCTGAGTGAAGGAAGCCAGATAAAGAAAGAGTACATAAGGTTCCATTTACATAAATTCTAGAACATGCAAACTAACCTAGAAGAGCAGAAAGCAGGTCAGGGTTGCCTGGTGACGGGTGGAGGAGGGATGGATTGCAAAGGGGCACAAGGAAACTTTTGGGGGTTATGGGAATGTCTGCTGTGTTGATTGTGGTGATAGTTTCATACGAACAACTTAATAAAGATGTCATAAAAAAGGAAAAAAAAAAAAGAAATAACCAGGCCCATAAGTGAATTCAACCAAATCCTTAGAAAAACGATAACTCCAATGCTATTTAAAGCATTTCAGCGTGTAAAAAAGGAAAGCTTCCAAATTCCTTTTATGAAACCAGCATAACTTTGATACCAAAAACTTGGCAAAAATAGCGCATTAATGAAGGGTGTGCTGCTCTGTGTGCACTGGTGGAGTTATTAACTCTGTAAATCAGCTACATTGCATCTGACTGAATTTCAAGATTTTGCCTGTTTTTTTTTTGTTTTCAGAAGTTTAATTACAATGTGGCTTTGTATGGATTTCTTTAGGCTTATCCTGTTTGGGGAAACTGGCAACCAGGTAAGATGGGAGGAGGAGGCACACTGGTCTCTAAGACTGATACCAATGAGATGGCTTCTCACCGGCAGAACCCAGAGCCAGGAAAGGGTACTCAGACTTCGCATCGTGGTGCCTGATGCCTCTCCTGGAACCTCACTCCTCACACTGATCTACCCCTGCTCCCCATGCCCACATCTCCCACCTCAGCGTGTATCTTCATAATCTCCCACCTTTTCTTTAAAAACCTCCCGCAGTCTCTAGCCTCTCCCTGCAATCCACCCTCCACCAGGTGCACAAATCTCTGCTCATTTCCTACCACAGGCTCTGCTCCCCCATGGTCCAAAGGACAAGGTGCAAACTTCAGTGCACAGCCCAACAGCACAGCCTCAGATCTACACAACACCGTCCCCCAGACTTCCACACAATGTTCCGATCCTGCTGGGCACATCACCACGTTGCTTGTGACTCTGCATCTTTGCAAGGCCATTCCCTCTGCCTGGGTGGTCTTCCCTCCCTCTCATGGCCAGGCAGCAGGTCTCTCCCAACTCAGCGTAGGACCTGGCACCAAGCAGACGCCCCTAAAGGCTTGTAGGGAGAAAATGCTCCCAGATCTCGCTCTGCGTGTCTCTCCGTTTGGCTGGTCCTGATCTAGATCCTTTATAGTCAACTGTAATCACAAGTATAGCACTTTCCTGAGTTATGGGAGTCATTCTGGCAAAGTATCAAACATGAGGGAGTCGTAAGACCCTCCCAAATTTGCAGCTAGTTGGTCAGAAGAGTGACCTGGGGACCCCCAAATCGTGGCTGGCATCTGAAGTGAGGGCAGCCTTGTTGATGGCTGTGCCCTTAACCTGTGGAATCTGCAATAACTCTAGGTGCCAGAACTGCACTGTGATATTGAAATAGGCATCAAAATTTTCTAAGTGAAAAGAGCACATAAAAAGAAATCACATCCTTTTAACAGAATGCCAACTAATAAATGCAGAATGGATTAATCAAATGAGAAAATAACCTTTTGCATCCATCACTGATTTGCACAAGCATCATCAATGGATGCTAAACTTGTGGGTGAACATTTGATGAGGTAGAGGATATTTACATTATGAGTGGGTACTCTCACTGTACAAATTATCTACCGTTTACAAAGGGGAAAATAGTAGCTTCACAGTGGAGAAACCTGGAAGACACCATTTTAACCAAGAGATAAAAGTTAACATCACCAATAATGGGACAAATTAACATCAAGTGCCTCTTGATAAGATGTATAGAGAAAGACACAACATCACTATGGAGGTATTTCTGCTAAAAGGCATTATCTGAGTCAATCAGGAGGAAACACCAGACAAACCCAAATTGGGGGACACTTTGTGAAATACCTGGCCTGTACGCCTCAAGTCAAGAAAGTCACAGTCTGAGGAACTGTTCCAAATTTAAGGAAACTAAAGAGAAATGAAAACTAAATACAATGCATGATTCCAGATTGGATACTGGACCAGAAAAAGAATTGCTAAACAAATATTATGGAGACAACTGGTGATATTTAAACAATGTTTGTAGATTAGATAATAATATTGTATCACTGTTAATCGTACTGTAGTTATGCAAATGAATGTCCTTATTCTTAGAAAACAGACAGTGAAGTATTTAGGGGTAAAGGGCATCATGTCTGTGATTTACTCTCAAATGGTTAAGAAAACATGAAATTGTATATGGCAATTCGTAATATAGCAATATATAATATCTAATGTAAGTAATGTATACTAAATATATAATATGTGCTATATAATATATACATATGTGTATACAGAGACAGAAAGAGAGAAAGAGAGAGAGAAAGGAAGGAAGGAAGGAAGGAAGGAAGAAAGAAGAAAGAAAGGAAGAAAGAAAGGAAGAGGGAGGGAGGGAGGGAAGAAAAGATAAAGGAAATGGGTCAACGTGTAACCAACAAGTGGATCTGGGTGAAGGGGGTATGGAAGTTCTTTGAATTATTCTTACAACTTTTTGTTAGTTTGAAGTTATTTCAAAATATGAAACTAAAAAAACAACACAATGATTCTATTTCATTTTAAAAATAGATGCATATAGATTTATACTTGTGTGTATGTATATTAAAAAAAAAAGACTGCAAGGACATACACCAAAAATTTAACAGTCCTCTCTGGTGGTGGGATTTAGGTTAACTTTTTCTTTTTTCTTAACATTAGTTTCTCATTTTTCCTATATTGACTGAGAGTTCTTCATAATAATACCAAGAAAAAATAATAAAGGTTGGACACATGAAAAAAATCACTCTTTAAACGTCAAAAACATACCTGAAGAAAGTACAAATTACTCTTTTCTTTTTCTATCATTCATGTTGTATTCCTCTACAAACCATGGTCATCTCTCTCCATGTTCAGGAGACCCCCTGAGGCAGACAGCACCCATGAAGCCCATGCAGTCTGCTCGTCCAGGCTGCCTTGCAGTGTTGATACAGTACCCCCAAGTAATGGGGGCACAGACCTCCCAAGCTCGGAGGGATCAAAATGTCCTGAGAAGACACTTGGAATAGAAGAAGCTGGTGACTTGGAAATACTAATGGGCACAAACGAAAAAGCCCCAACAAAAGCTTGCTCTCTCTAGCCAAATGACCAGGAAAAAAGCAGCTTAGCAAGACAGAAAACCTTTAGACAATAACAGTTCTACCCCAGCTAAACATCAGAGAAACTGTACCAGGAAAGGTCTAGTGGAGAGTCAGGACTCTCACCATTTCCCTGTAGTAATGAAGCTGCTTCCATCAATAGAGACCACATGGGGAGCCAGGGCCCTCACACTGAGTCAGCAGCAATGAGGACCCCTCCCAACCTGGGTGCCAATGAAGGCTAAGCAGAAAACTGGACTTCCATATCTTCCCATCAGGAATAAAGAGCTGCCCCCGACCTTCCCCTGTGGAAATGGTGTCAAAGAAAGACAGATCTACAGAAGGTTTAGATAATACAAAAATGTCCAGGTTTCACTAGAAAACCACCCTTTATATCAAGAATCAGGATGTTTCCAAGTTGAATGAATAAAGGAAAACCAGTAGATGCCAACACCAAGATGGCAGAGATGGTAGAATTATCTGACAAAGATTTTAAGACAGCCATTATTAAAAAATGCTTCAAAAAGCAATTATGAGTAAACTTGAAATAAATGAAACAGAAAGCCTCAGCAAAGAAACTGAGGATATAAAGAAGAACCAAATGGAAATTTTAGAACTTTAAGATATAAATTCAAAACAATAACCTAAAAAAATGCTGAGAAGACGGACGCAACAGCAGAATGGAGAGGACAGAGGAAAGAATGAGTGAACTGGAAAACAGAACAATAGAAATTACCCAATTTGAACAACAGAGGGAAAATAGACTGGTGGGGGCGGGGAGTGGTAGAACAGAGCCTCAGGGATCGGGGGAACTATAAAAAAAGATCTAAGTTTGTGTTATCAGAGTCCCAGAGGAGAAGAGAAAGAGGATGGGGCTGAAAAAGCAACTAGGAGAAATAATGTGGTATTATGCATTTAAAGATTTAAGAGGGTAGATCTTATGTTGAGTTGCTACCACGAAACAGACAAGTAAAGAAACAAATTGACAAAAAGGGACATGGGAAACTTCTGGAAGCGATAAGTATGTTTATTACCTTGATTGTGGTGATAGTAACACGATTGTATACATATATCCAAACTCACCAACTTATACACACTAATTTTTTGAACTTTTTTGTGTATCAATTATAACTCAGTAAAGCTGGAAGAGAAAAAAGAATGAACAACTGAAAATTTCCCAAGTTTGGCAAGAGAAATAAACCCATAGATTTAAGAAACTTAGTGAATATCAAACAGGATAATTCCAAAGAATCCACAATAAGACATATCACAATTAAATTTATGAAAACTAAAAAAAAAAATTATGAAAACTAAAATCAAAGAAAAATATCTTGAAAGTAGTCAGAGAAAAACTACTTTTTACCTATAGAGGAAAAGGAATTTGAATGACAGCAGATTTCTCAACAGAAACCATGGAAGCCAGACAGAAATGACACCGTATTTTTCAAGGGCTGAAAGAAAATAACTTGACAACTCAGAATCCTATAACAAAATCAAGACATTCTCAGGTGCAGGAAAGCTAAGAGAATGTGTCACCAGCATACTTACTCTAAAAGAATAGCTAAAGGAAGTTCTCTAAACAAAAAAGGAAATGACAAAAGAAGAAACTTTGGAACGTCAGGGAAAAGACAAAGAACAAGTAAGCAAAAATATGGGTAAGACTTTCCTTCTCCTTGTGAGTTTCCTACATTATGCTTGATGGTTGAAGCAAATATTAAAACACTGGCTGCCATGGTTCTACATGTATGTAGAAGAAACATTTAAGACAGTTATATTATAAATAAGGGAGGGTAAAGGGTCATAAAGTGTGCTAAGCTTGCTGTACTTCAACTGGTAAAATGATGACTTCAGTAGACTGATAAGTTAGGTTTGTACAATTTAATACTTAGAACAACCACTAAAAAAAAAATCTATACAAAGAGCTACACTCAGAAACACTACTGATAAATCAAAATGGAATTCTAAAAAATGCTCAAGTAACCCACAGGCAGTCAGGAAAAAGCAAACCAAAAAATTGAAACCAGAGAGAATAAACAGAAAATTACTTATTGGCCTTACTATACCAATTAACAAAGATTGGCAGAGTAATTTGAAAAACAGGAACCAACCCTAAGATATCTATAAGAAACTAACTTCAAATATACTGATATAGACAGGGTGAAAGTAAAAGAATGGAAAAAGTTATATCATACAAACATTACTTAAACCAAAGCAGGAGTGTCTATATTAATATCCAGTAAAGTAGACCCCAGAGAAAAGGAAATTACCAGAGTCAAAGTGGAACACTGTATGATAAAAGAGTCAATCCACTATGAAGACATAGCAATCCTAAATGTGTATGCACCAAACAAGAGCTGCAAAATATGTAAAGCAAAAACTGACAGAACTGAAAGGAGAGATAGACAAATCCATAATAATAGTGGGAGACTTCAACTCTTCTCTGTCAACAATTGCTAGAAGTTAATGGAAAACCAGCAAGGATATAGAAGATAACCCATATCCATGGGTTAAATAGGAAGTCTCAAAGGAAATAAACACACATTGAACTGAATGAAAAAATACAATACATCAAAATTAATGGAGACAGCTAACAGTGCTGAGAAAGACATTTATAGCATTAAATGCATAGGTTATAAAAGGTTAAAGTTTATTAAATGCATAAGTTATAAAAATATCAATTATTTAAGCTTTCATACCAAGAACTTAGGAAAAGAACAAAATAAACCCAAAGCAAACAGAAAGAAAAAATTAATAAGTAGCACACAACAATGATATTAAAAAGAGAAAATCTACATCACACCTCCTGATTTCAAAGTATATTACAAAGCTACAGAAGTGAAAACAGTATGATATTGGCATAAAAACAGACACACAGATCAACAGAACAGAATAGAGAGCCTAGGAATAAACCTATGCATATATGGTCAATTAATTTATGACAAAGGAGTGAAGTATACACAATGGGGAAAGGATAGTCTCTTCAATAAACGGTGTTGAGAAAACTGGACGGCCACATACAAAAGAAATAAGCCTGGACC
The DNA here is from genome assembly GCF_003676395.1 of Aethalodelphis obliquidens. Lineage (NCBI taxonomy): Eukaryota > Metazoa > Chordata > Mammalia > Artiodactyla > Delphinidae > Aethalodelphis > Aethalodelphis obliquidens. The sequence continues at coordinate 1,050,990 of NW_020838030.1, read as the reverse complement.
ACTATCCTATACCATACACAAAAATCAACACAAAATGGATTAAAAACTTGAACATAAGACCTGAAACTATAAAAATCCTATGAGAAAACATATGGGTGAACTCCTTGACATCAGTCTTGGAAATGAGTTTTTGGATTTGACACCAAAAGCAAAAATAAACAAGTGGGGCTATATCAAACTAAAAAGCTTCTGCACAGCAAAGGAAACCATTAACAAAATGAAAAAGCAACCTACAAAATGGGAGGAAGTATTTGCAAATCATATATCTGATAAAGGGTTAATATGCAAACTATATAAAGAACTCATACAACTCAGTAGCAAAATATGGGCAATCTGATTAGAAAATGGGCAGAGGAACTGAATAGACATTATTCCAAAGAAGACATTCAGATGGGCAACAGGTACATGAAAAGATGTTCAACATCACTAATCATCAGGGAAATGCAAATCAAAGCTACAATGACATATCACCTCACACCTGGTACAATGGCTGTCATCAAAAAGAAGAGATAACAAATGTTGGAGAGGATGTGGAGAAAATGGAATACTTGTGCTCTGTTGGTGGGAATGTAAATTGTTGCAGCCACTATGGAAAACAGTATGGAGGTTCCTCAAAAAATGAAAAATAGAGCTACCATATTATCCAGCAATTACATTTCTGAGTACATATCTGAAGGAAAGGAAATCATCTTCAAAGAGACATATGCACACCTATGTTCTTTGCAGCTTTACAGCAGCCAAGACGTGGAAACAACCTAAATGGCCATTGATGGTCTACATGTAAGTGAGATAATATGGTGTTTGTCTTTCTCTGTTTTGCTTATTTCACTTAACATAATGCCCTCAAGGTCCATCCATGTTGTTGCAATGCAGACTCTGGTATCAAAGTCTGTATCAGTCAGGGTTCAACCAGAGAAACAGAAACAGCAGAATAAAAATATATGGATTTATTACAAGGAATTGGCTTTCATAATTGTGGGGGCCATCTAGGCAAGTCTGAATGCCACAGGGCAGGCTATCAGGACTCTTGGGCATGAACCGAAGCTGCTGCCCAAAGGCAGAATTTCTTCTCTTTCAAGGAAACCTCAGTTCTGCTCTTAAGGCCTTTCAACTGATTGAAGCAGGCTGTCGTAGGTGATCTAAATGACTTAATCTGGTTATGAATGTTAACCACATCTGAACAGTACCTCCACAGCAACACCTCGTGTTTGATTAAATACCGGGGACTGCAGTCTAGCCCACACCAACACATAAAGCTGATCACCACAAGGAGGGAAGACATCCCAATTCATTCTTTAAAGCTAGTATTACCCTGATACCAAACCAGGCAAAGACAGGAGAAACATGTCCTGGGACGAGAAAGGGTCCATGGGGCTGGATTCCACCCACCCACCAGACTCAAGAGCAGGATCATATTTTTCACCTCAACACATGGCTGCCCAGTTTCCACTTCATGGGGAAAATTCAGCACTTATGTTGGTTTCAAATTACTTGTGCCTAGTGTGGGAACTCCATGCTATGAAGAAGAGGGCTCCTGTGTGTGTGTGTGTGTGTGTGTGTGTGTGTGTGTGTGTGTGTGTGTGTGTGTGTTTATTCATTTATCACTCACTCATTCATTTTAGTTAACATTTATCATACCAAGCTTGTCATGCGCTGGATGAAGGAATTTAGTGTCATAAGATTGTTTTATCTTTCCAATAATTTGACTCAGTGGATACACTTGACCCCATTTACGAGTGAGGAAACTGAGGCTCAGTGAGGTTATATCGACAGGCCTGAGGATGCTCAGCAGTGGGTTTTGATTTGACGCCAAAGCCTCTTCCCCTTCACACTAGGGTTTGGTCCTGGTGCTGCCAGCTGTCACCTGAATGTGATCACCTAAGGAGTTCTGCCAGATCTAAGTTCCTTGAATCTCTGGGAAAGGCGCCCAGAGCTTTAAGATGGCCAAGAAACACCGTCAGCAACCTGGCTGTTCCAAGGTTCTCAGACTTACCCACCTCTAGGGCTTTGCTAGATGTTTCCTCGTACTTTTCAAGGGCTGGGCAGCACAGTGGCAAGAATGCAGACTCTGGAATCAGTCAGAACCCCCCGACTACTTAGCTGTAAAACGGGGGTAAAACAGTCTGTACTTCCTGAATGGGGTGGGGATTAAATGCCGCAAAGCAGGATGCCTCAATCATTAAATGTACCTATGAGTCACATGGCCATCTTGTTAAAATACAGATTTGGATTTAGCACTTCTTGGGAGGAGCCAGAGATTCTGTATTTCTGGCAAGCTCCCAGGTGATGCCGTTGCTGCTGGTCCAAGGACCACACTTTGAGTAGCAAAGAGAACGTTCATGTGGTGCACTTAGTGTGATGTCTTGGTACATAATTAATGATCTTCCATGGTAGGTATAATAAAGAGAATAATAAAAATTCACCATCTCTGGAAACCCAGCCCAGGTATTCGCTCTGCCCTCCTAGGGTTCTCTGATAAAAGGAAATGTACCAGTTTATTAGGCGAGACAGATTTCTTTTCCTGGCACTGACTTCTAAGAGAAATTGATCACCTGGATCCTCAGATAAGGGACTCCGATTAGAACAAAGGATCATGCCTTCAATGCTGCTGCAGGAGCCTGCAACGTGTAAGCCAAGAACAATCATCAGACAGGGTCTCAGGCCAAGGTCACCTCTGCAGGACCCAGGAGGGGATGTCTCTCAGATGCTCGGTTTCCTGCTGGCCGCACAGGACACAGGCTCTGGGACGGCGGCCGTGCTGCTTGGCTACCCCCTCGCCCATAGCACAGGTGCAACAGCGCCCTCCTGGTAAGACTGTCGTGAGGGCCACAGATAGCATGTGCCCATAGTTAACACCTACTCTGCGTCAAGAACTTTAGCTTGAACCATATGAAATTGCTGATAGAGCCCAATTTTTGACCTATAATGGCTGGAGCTAATATATGACCTGTGTAATCCTTACAACAAAACTTTGAGGTAGATGCCGTTTTTACCACCATTGCCCCGTTCTAAAGTGAGATCCTGCCCGTGGTCACGCGGCTGGTGGTGGGCAGAGCCAGGTTCACATGCAGGCGGCCTCGGGCTTGCGGCCGCACTGACCCGCCTTTCTCCTGACGGTGCCAGGAAGAAGACCATGAATGTGTGTTTCCTCCCCCTCAGTTGGGTCTAACGCAGACCCCTACAAAAGCCAAGGGCCCAGAGCTAATTGTCCTTTTCTGGCAGCATTTCTGCAAGGAGCTGAGCCAGTTCATTCTGGGAACATTGTTTTCTGGTGATCTGGCTGGAGCTTGAGAAGCTGGAGAGGGAAATAGGCTTGGCTGGGTCTTTAGAAACAGCCTCGTCCGAGTGGCTCCTCTCCCGGGAGCTCAGTGTGGAGACAGCATCCACTGTGCAGCCAGACCTGGCCTCATGGCTGTCAACCTGGCCGAATCGCTGGCGACCCACCGACGTTTTACTCACCCTGCATCCTCGTCCTGAGAATAGCCCAGGCTCTTCCACATCCCCTCTCGCGTAAATCCCTCCCTGGGGATGTTAGGCATCGTTTCCTGGGCCAGGCACTATATAAGCACCAGTTTACTCTTGCCTGTGGCCAGGAAGGAAGGGGCTACGAACACCCAGTTTACAGATGAGGCCCAGAGAGAGGAGCGTGTTTACTCAGGTCACACTGTAAGTGACCAGCCAAGCCTGTTGAACTCCAATTCCACCCTCCTTCCACTATGCTAGATACCATGACCTTCCATCCAAAGACCCCGAAGAGCCCATGCTTTTGTATCACTGGGAGGAGCGGCACTGGGGGAGCTCAGGAGATGGGGGCGAGAGCTGCCCTCAGTCCATGTGGTTGGGAGAGTTGACTCAATGAGAGTCCCACATTCACAGCCACAGGGATTGGTTCAGAGATGCCAGTCCAGTCAGAGTTAATCCTGGGGCTTTTGCTGGAACTACTGAGAACCGGTGTCCTCTTCGTGTTGAGGCTACCAAGCAGACAGAATGTTAGCCTGAAGCTGAAGGACCTACCTGTTTTGGAAGCCAAACCAGAGGAAAGCGGAGCCAAGGCATAGAGAGAGACTAATTTCTTTTTTTTTTTTTAATAAATTTATTAATTTTATGTATTTATTTTTGGCTGTGTTGGGTCTTCGTTGCTACACGCGGGCTTTCTCTAGTTGTGGCGAGCGGGGGCTGCTCTTCATCCCGGTGTGTGAGCCTCTCACTGCGGTGGCCTCGCCTCTTGCGGAGCACAGGCTCTAGGCACGCGGGCTTCATTAGTTGCGGCATGCGGGCTTCAGTAGCTGTGGCTCGTGGGCTCTAGGGCGCAGGCTCAGTAGTTGTGGTGCACGGGCCTATTTGCTCCACAGCACGTGGGATCCTCCCAGACCAGGGCTCGAACCTGTGTCCCCTGCGTTGGCAGGTGGATTCTTAAGCACTGCGCCACCAGGGAAGCCCTAGAGAGCCTAATTTCTGACAATATTCTTTGAGGCTCTTGATCCAGCCAGGCCTCCGTAAGCCCCTACTTACACACTGCCCTTGACACACAGCTCATCACCTTCCAAAGTAGCCCCTTTTGTTCCTGAGCTGAAACTTACCTTGCTGGAACGTACACTGATCGGTTTAGTTCTTCCAATCGGAAGGGCAGCAAAAAGCTCTAATGACAAAAGGATATGGTTTCATATCCCAACTCTGACATTTACTCTTCAAGTCTCAATTAAAATTGCAGTGATAATACCTATGTTAGAGGGATGTTGTGGGAATGTAAGAACTATTATTAAGTGCTTTACTTTTGTTATCTTGTCATATTGTCACTGTCATATTTGTTAGCAGACGGTGAGGCTCCAGACATCAGGGACCTCAGATTCTCCAGCACCCAGCAGTGGTTGGCACAGAGCAGAAACTCAATAAATGTTCGTTCAAATAAATTTGACCTCCCACCTACAGACAGCTATTTGGGGACAGCTGATCTGTCACCCCGAATCTTCTCTTCTTGTCCCTGCCCTCATCTTCACCATTTCTTTAGGTAACACAAATGGTTTTTCTTCTTAAAAAGTGTACTAACTCACTTATTCTGTGAATATTTATCAGTTACAACCAAAGGAATGAAAATAAGATCCCATGGTACAAAAAACCTAGACGTTTAGGTTTCTAACACAGTATTCAACTATTTTACTTAATGTTTTTCTCAAGAAACAAAACAAAACCAATCGCCCTAAAATTTGGAAATGAGATCCCTTTCTCACAGTATCTCTTGCTGTCTGTTGGGAGTGGTGTGGGCACACTTGGCAGTCACAACAGGCTGCTGAAATGGGACGAGCAGGTAATAGGAAACAGCTGCTTGGCCTGCACTGTCTCTAAGCTCCAAACTGGTGACAAGGTGCCGCAGACAAAAGACAGGCAGTTATGGTCTGGGTGGAGGGCCCACAAGCAGCGATGAACTCCTTGCCAAGTTCACCAGGCGAAGCAGCATCAGCTCGGCTGGCCACTGTGCACGAGGCAGCACGCCCCGCACACGCTCTCTGTCTTCAGAGCTGTGTGCACCCAGAGATGCTAAGGGAAAGGCTCACTGTCCTCTGTGTCCTGCAGTAGCTTCATAGCTCCAGTCCAGGATGCTACCCACACAGTAGCCAGAATAACCTCTGACAGCAGCAACTAGACCAGCAGTCAGCAAACTACCCTGTAAAGGGCCAGAGAGTAAGTATCAAAATACCTAAAGGCTTTGTGGGCCAGGTGGCCTCTGCCACAACTATGCTGCTCTGCCACTGCAGCCTGCAAGCAGCCACAGACACTACGTAGACGAACGAGCAAGACCGGGTTCCAATAAAACTTTATTTATAAACAACAGGCATTGATCTGGACTTGGCCCTCAGGCTATAGTCTGTGGCTCATTGGTGCCTCTGTTCAAAACCCTGTAGTGGCTCTCACCCCCGCAGAGGCAAACCCAACTCCTAACCTTGGTAGCAAGGAGTGGCCTGGGCAGGTCCCCGAGCACAACGTGAGCTCATTCCTGCCTCAAGGCCTTTGCACTTGGTGTTTCCTCCGCTTAGAACACCCCCGTGCCCACTTCTCATTGTCACATGACTCATCATTCCCGTTATTTAGGTCTCAGAAAGGCCATCCCTTCAACCCTCCAAAGTGACCCTCGCCTCCCTCCTTAGTAGCTCTTTATCAGAGCACCCTGTTTTATCTTCTGCATAGCATGCATCACAGTCTGAATGGATCTCTTCTCTTTTTGAAATTTTTTTACATTTATTTATTTATTTTTATTTTTTTGGCTGCACCACATGGCTTGCGAGATGTTCCCCAACCAGGGATTGAACATGGGCTGAGGCAGTGAAAGCCTGGAATCCTAACCCCTAGGTCGTCAAGGAACTCTGGAATGGATCTCTTCCCTTTGTCTGTTTACTTTTTCATAGTCCTTCTGCCATAAGCTCAAGAGGGTAGGGAACCTGATGTCCAGTGCCTCTGTCCACAGGGCTGGATGGCAGCACATGTGTGGAGAGTGAGTGAACAAATGAGCGGACGGGCAATCCAGTAGCCTCCTAAGCGGTTCCCCTCATCCTCCCATTCCTTCGATTCCATAGCCCTCTGATGACAGAGGTATCTTTTAAAATGAATATCAGATCACGCCCTGCCACAGCTTTAAACACTCTAGTAACTTCCCACTGCTCAAAATCCAAACTCCTCACCACCGCCCCAGAGGCCCGGCACAAGCAACTGCTGCCTGTCTCTCCCAGCCCGACTCCCTGTTCTGAAGACAGGCTGCCCAGAGGGTCCACTGATGTGACCCCAAAGGATACCACTTGGCGGTAGAGGTGTTTTTGCATGATCAGAAAACACGTTACGTTCCAGGAATTCACTTCGAAAAGATGAGGCTATGAACACCTGACTCATGAGAGGCCGGGAAGTCATCCAGTTTCCTCAGATCACCCCGCCCAGGTCAGGCTCTCGCTGGGACGTGCTCTGGGCAGAGAGAACGTGATCTCTGCAGACTGCTGCCAAAGCCCAGAGGGGTTGAGATCAGGGTGTGTGGGGATGTGGAACATAGAGCTTTTAATGCTCTTCTGGCCTGACTGGAAAGATGAGTGTGGAGCTGTCAGGGGAATGAGGATGCAGAGTGGGCAGCCTGGTGCTGTGGGCTCCTGTGCACCACGTAGATCACACTGCACCCTCCGCTGCTGCATTCAACTCCATGAAATTGGATAGCAGAGACGAGACCATGTGCGCAGCCCGCTTGGGTCTGATATAGCCTATTGCTTGGCTGTATTGAGATGAGAGATTAGAAAGCCACTTTATGGCTTCTTCTCAAATCAGTCTAGACATCTAAGTGGCTAAAAGTAGTACAGATTCTCTCATGGATGCTGCATAAAGTAGGTACTCGACATTAGAAGAAGATAACAAAGGTATTTTCATTTCAGGTGTGTGTCGGGGAATGAAGCATCTGTTTTGCTGAACTGACGCGCAACATGCAGTGTTAGTAAGACACAAAGAGCACCCACTTTGGGGCATTTTTAAAAGCCGGGCCAGTGTACCAGGCATCACAACCTAACAGGCTTATGAAAGTGACTACTTCCTGTTTCTGACCTCCCATCCTATTTGATGTCTACTTATTTTCACTTTATCTCACTGCCCTACTGTGAATTCTTATCGCCTTGCCCTGAATTCCTCCCCTTTTCTCATGATCTCTAGCTTTGGCCCCGCCCTGACTCCCGGGTGCTGGCTCTCCTTCTAAGGGTTAGCCTAGCTTGCTCACCGTAACTGGTGCCTGAGAGATAAGCCCTGGCCCTGAGCCCCTGAGCAGGGAGGAGAGGGACCCGCTAACAGAATAGACATGGTCTCCCCACCCAGGGCATCTGCACCTCTTCTACAACATCCCATCTGTCGGTTACCCTGCTCCACCAGGACACCTCCAGGGCCAGGAAACTAACTTCCTGGGACTGTCCTTGTTGCTTTCTGACAACTCTATCAGAAAGCACGAGCTGTTGAGCTGTCGACAGGCTTGAGAGCGGCCCTGAAGCCATCTGTTTCCTGCAGAGTGCTGACGCAGGGGTGTGAGCTCCGAGGCGGCTGTCAACATCCATTTTGCCTCCCACTTGCTGAGACCAACACTGGAGCCTGCGACATAAGTTAATCACTTCCACTTCTCTACAGCACAGGCTGCTGTGCTTTTTCTGCCTCTGGCCATTCATGCACAGCAGATAACCACAGCCACAGCACCGTGTGGAACACAGTCAGGATTCTGAGCGAGCCAGATATAGCCCGTTATCACTGCGGTTACAGTGTGTGGACTCATTGAGAAGTTATGGGACATTTTATCAATGAGGGACGCTGTCCCAGAAACTCTGGTGTTGTTCATGTGAACGAACGGAGGTGAAGATGAAGGCCGTGGAGATAGGGGGGCCAGCTTATCTGGCATGTTTTCCCAGTGAGGTCAGACACCAGTGCCACGCCATCTCCCCGGGTGGAAACAAACCATAGGATGCCAGAGCTGGACGCCCTGGGAAGCTTTACAGAGGGAGAAATGAGACCCAGCAAGAGGACAGGACTTGCCCAAGGTCCCTCAGGGAGACAGTGTCAGAGACTCAGGTCTATAAGCAGAAGAGTCCTGCTGCCCTCTGCAAGCAGCATCAGGCTTTCAAAGGAGGAGCAGGATCTTTGAAGGTGTGAATGTTTTGCTTTTCTGCCTTTAAAACATAAAGAGGTCGGTAGGGAGTCAGGAATGAGGTGTTTCTTTAGAATCCCAGTTGGAAGCATGACTTTTCATTTACATCAGATGTCTGTATTTTTAAAAATAATTTCACTTGGGGCTTCCCTGGTGGCGCAGTGGTTGAGAGTCCGCCTGCCAATGCAGGGGACACGGGTTCGTGCCCCGGTCCGGGAAGATCCCACATGCCGCGGAGCGACTGAGCCCGTGAGCCATGCCGGCTGAGCCTGCACGTCCGGAGCCTGTGCTCCGCAGCGGGAGAGGCCGCAACAGTGAGACGCCCGCGTACTGCAAAAAATATATATAAATAAATAATAATAATAATATCACCCATTTTCAGTTTCAGGTTTTTCTTGCGTACATGTGAAAAATAAAACGACAGTGATAAGTATTGGTTCCATTAGAAGAAGCATGCTGAGAACTATTAAATGAAGATAGTTTTATATCAATGGCATTACATGATTCAAATAGAAAATTTGTTAATTCCAGTGATGTTGGTTTTTTTAAATCCAATTCATTGAAGTTCATTCAGCCAAAGGTGATATGACATTATTGTGAAGACTACTGTAAATTTAGTTTAAAGTGCAACTCTAGAGAAAAAATCATCGTTTTTGAGGTGATAACATAAAAATTTTATTGGCGTACAGCATCATGATAAAACGATATTCTACTTAAATAGAAATAAATAAGATAAAAAGTCTAAGGAACAGAAGTATACTTAGAGTTAACTGTGGTACACACATACTTCATAGTTTTCTCCAAAATAAGCTGCAATATTAAATATACGAATATTTGTATATCCCCATAATTAGAGTAACAGAAGTACACATATTTTCATGATAAATGATAAAAACAAAAAATTCCCAGTTCACAACTCTAATTACTGGAGAGTTCAACATATCCGTGCGACCCACAGGGAAGGAAGATACATTCCCATACTCACTGATCTGTCTATAACTATGTACTGAGCACAGCCCCATCCATTCCTTCAGCAGTCCTGTTCCAGGTGCAGGGGCTGCTGAGGTGAACCAGACATGCAGCTCCCACTTCCACAGAACTTACGTTCTAGTCAGGGGAGGTGGATAATAAACAAATAAGAAAACAGAATATAGAGAATAGAGAGAAAACAGAATATTGAATAGAGAGAATTTTGGATGGTGGAGGTGCTTTGAAAAAAAATAAAGCAGATTAAGGGCACAGGAAGTTCTGAGGACATGGGCTGTTGTTGATACAGGGTGGCCAAGGGACATATTGCAGAGAAGCTAGTGTCTGAGCAGAAATCTGAAGAAATAAAGGAGCAAGCTTCAGGGGCATTTGTGGAGAGTCCTGCAGGCAGGAAAGAAACAGTGCAAAGGGCCTGAGGCAGGAGTGAGCTTGCAAGCAGGCAGCTGAATATAGTGTGGAGTCAGGGAGGAGACCCAAGCTGGTGATGCTGATTTGCGAGTTGTCAACCTATAGGAGGCATTTAAAACCTTCTACATGAGATAGGATGAAATCACCAAGGGATGAGTGTGGTCGGAGCAGAGGGGTCGGGGGAGAGACAGCTTCAAGGAGAGAGTCAAAGCAGTGTCCACTGCTGCTGAGTGGTCAAAAAAGAATGAGGAGTGACCATCAACCATGGGAGTTAGCAACTTGGAAGTCATCGCTGGCCTTGATAGACCATCTCAGTGAAGTAACAGGTACAGAAGCCTGATTTTGAGAGTAGGAGGAGAGTAACTGGAGAGAGGAGGTGAGGACAATTCTTTTGAAGACTTTTGCTGTCAAGAGGAACAGAGAAACGAAGCACTAGGGGTTATAGGGTCAAGACAGAAGACAGCTGTCAAAGTTCCTGGAAATGCAGCCACTCCCCAACCCCACATCCCCATCACCAGGAGAAAAGCCACACCCCAGAGCTCTGAGTGCTCCTGCAAGGCCCCCTCCCTACCTCTGAACACTAAGAGCCTTGCCACTGCCATCCATCTGCTTGGAGACCTTCAAGGCCCATCTCAACATTTCTATGTGGTTGTTGAAGAAAGATATTAATCATATATATAATATACAATAAATGTACCAAGACAACTGACTGTAAGCAGAAAATGAACAAGCAAAGTGCCCTCTGAAAGAGAACAATGGAGGCAAATGATTTATATTAGAAGGCTCGGAGAAGGCCTTTCTGAGGAAGTGGCTTTAAAGGTAAAATCTGAAGGATAACTAATAATTCACCACACAACAAATGATGGGAAGAGCACTGTGAGTGGAAGAGCGTCTGCAAAGGCTCTGAGGCGGGACATGGCATCACATGCTACAAAACTGGAGGAAGAATGGGTCCAGTGAGAGAGGGGTATGGGGCCTGAAGGGAGGCTGGAGTCAGATTTTGCAGGGTCCTACAGAGGACCCCTGTGTGAAAGAGGCTTTTGGTTTTTATTTTTCTTTCCAAGTACAACGGGCAGCCACTAAATGAGCAAACCATTATGTCCATCTAAGTGCCCACTATTTTATGCTTGAGAAGAAAGGAAAGCAGTCAGAAGCAAGAGAGGAAGCTTCCTTGAGGAAATGAGGACAGACAGGGCCTCTTCTACTTCTACTCCTTGGTTCCCATGTAGTCTACCTGGTGGGGTAGACCCATCACCAACCATAATGGCTGCTATTTCAAAGTGCACATTGAATCTTGAAAGACAGCGCCCCAGAGTGAAAATGATTAATACATAGGAAAAAAAGAAATGAATAGAAGTGTTCCTTAAGGAAGCCAAGACACTGAGCCCACTTTAAAAAAAGACTATAAGTCAACTACTTAAAACGTGCTTGGGACTTCCCTGGTGGTCCAGTGGCTAAGACTCTGCATTCCCAATGCAGGGACCCAGGGTTCAATCCCTGGTAGGGAACTAGATCCCACATGCCGCAACTAAGTGTTCGCATGCCACAACTAAAGATCCCGCATGTCACAACAAAGATCCAGAATGCGGCAACGAAAATCCCGTGTGCCGCAGCTAAGACCTGACATAGCAAAAAAAAAAAAATATATATATATATATAAATATATATATAAATATATATATATATATACACTCAAAGAACTAAAGGAAACAATGAGAATGATGTGTTAACAAATAGAGGCTATCAATACAGAGATAGAGATAGAAATTAAAAGAGGAACTAGAGAGAAATTCTGAAGTTGAAAAGTACAATAACTAAAATGAAAATTTTATTAGAGAGGTAAACAGCATATTGGATCTGGTAGAAGAAAGATTCAGGAAACTTAAAGACAGGGCAATTGAGATTACCCAGTCTGAGGAGCAGAAAGAAAAAACAGTAAAGAAAAATGAACAGCACCTAAGAGACCTGTGGAACAGCATTAAGCATACCAACAGATGTATAATGTAAATTCCAGAAGGAGAGCAGAGAGAGAAAGGAACAGAAAGAATATCAGAAGTAATAATGGCCAAAACTTTTGCAAACTTGATGAAAGATATAAATATATACATCTAAGAATCTGAGTGAACCTCAAGATACTCACTGAGACACGTTGTACTCAAACTGTTGAAAGCCAAAGGCAGAGTCCTAAAAGCAGCAAGCAAGAGATGACTCATCACGTACAACATTCGCAATAAGATTAACAGCTAATTTCTCTTCAGGAATCATGAAGGCCAGAAGGCAGTGGGAAGATATATTCAAAGTGCTGAAAGAATAAAATGGTCAACCAAGAATTCTATAGCCAGGAAAACTATCCTTCAAAAATGAAAGAGAAATTAAGATTTTCTAGATAAACAAAAACAGAGAGTTTATTGCTTGTAGACCTACCCTACAAGAAATGCTAAAGGAGATCCTTCAGGCTAACTGAAAGAATACTAAATTGTAACTTGAGTCTACAGAAGAAATAAAAAACACCAGTAAATGTAATTTCATAAGTAAATATAAAAGTCAGTATTAAGGCATTTGTGGTTTGTAACTCCTCTTTTTTTGCTGTATAATTTAAAGGACAACTACATAAAAAAATTTCTTAAAATATATTAATGGGCACACAATGTACAAAGATGTAATTTGTGACAATAAAAATGTCTATATGCTGTCTACAAGAGACCCACTTTGGATCCAAATACACAAATAGGCTGAAAGTGAAAGGACGGAAAAAGATACTTCATGTAAATGGTAACTCAAAGAGTTGGAGTGGCTATACTGATATCAGACAAAATAGACTTTAAGACATAAATTGTAACAAGAAAGAAAGACATTAAATAAAGATAAAAGAGTCAATCTACCAAGAAGTATAACAATTATAAATATATAGAACCTAATAACAAAACCCCAAATTTACAAAGCAAAAACGGACAGAATTAAAAGGAGAAAAGACTGTTCTACAATAATCGTTGGCGATTTCAACACCTCACTTTCAATAAAGGATAGAACTACTAGGGAAAAGATAAACATAGAAAAAGAATACTTGAACAACACTATAAACCTATGAGACCTAACACAAACAAAACACTCCACCAAACAGCAGAAAAATACACATCCTTCTCAAGTGCACATAGCACATCTTCCAGCAGAGAACATAGGTTAGGCCATAAAAAAAGTCTCAACACATTTCAAAAGAACAGAGTCATAAAATGTTTATTCCATGACCACAATGGAATGAAACTTGAAATTAATAACAGAAGGAAAACTGGAAAATTCATGAATACATGGAGGTTAAACAACACGCGCTTAAACAACCAATGGCTCAAAAAAGAACCAAAACCTATCAGATGCAGTAAAAGCAGTGCTCAGAGGGAAATTTATAACTGTAAATGCCTACTTTATTTATTTTTTATGTTTATTTATTTATTTTTTCTTACTGGTCATCCATTTTATACACATCAGTGTATACATGTCAATCCCAATCTCCCAATTCATCACACCACAACCCCCACCCCCTGCCGCTTTCTCCCCTTGGTGTCCATACATTTTTCTCTACTTCTGTGTCTCAATTTCTGCTCTGCAAAGTGGTTCATCTGTACTGTTTTCTAGGTTCCACATATATGTTTTAATATACAATATTTGTTTTTCTCTTTCTGACTTACTTCACTCTGTATGACAGTCTCTAGATGCATCCATATCTCTACAAATGACCCAATTTCGTTCCATTTTATGGCTGAGTAATATTCCATTGTATATATGTACCACATCTTCTTTATCCATTCACCTGTTGATGGGCATTTAGGCTGCTTCCATGACCTGGCTATTGTAAATAGTGCTGCAGTGAACATTGGGGTGCATGTGTCTTTTTGAATTATGGTTTTCTCTAGGTATATGCCCAGTAGGGGGATTGCTGGGTCATATGGTAATTCTACTTATAGTTCTTTAAGGAACCTCCACACTGTTCTCCAAAGTGGCTGTATCAATTTACATTCCCACCAACAGTGCAAGAGGGTTCCCTTTTCTCCACACCCTTTCCAGCATTTGTTGTTTGTACATTTTCTGATGATGCCCAGTCTAACTGGTGTGAAGTGATACCTCATTGTAGTTTTGATTTGCATTTCTCTAATAATTAGTGATGTTGAGCAGCTTTTCATGTGCTTCTTGGCCATCTGAATGTCTTCTCTAGAGAAATGTCTATTTAGGTCTTCTGTCCATTTTTGGACTGGGATGTTTGTTTTTTTAATATTGAGCTGCATGAGCTGTTTATATATTTTGGAGATTAATCCTTTGTCTGATGATTCATTTGCAAATATCTTCTCCCATTCTGAGGGTTGTCTTTTCGTCTTGTTTATGGTTTCCTTTGCTGTGCAAAAGCTTTGAAGTTTCATTAGGTCCCATTTGTTTATTTTTGTTTTTATTTCCATTACTCTAGGAGGTGGATCAAAAAAGATCTTGCTGTGATTTATGTCAAAGAGTGCTCTTCCTATGTTTTCCTCTAAGAGTTTTATAGTGCCCGGTCTTACATTTAGGGCTCTAATCCATTTTGAGTTTATTTTTGTGTATGGTATTAGGGAGTGTTCTAATTTCATTCTTTTACATGTAGCTATCCAGTTTTCCCAGCACCACTGATTGAAGAGACTGTCTTTTCTCCATTGTATATCCTTGCCTCCTTTGTCATAGATTAGTTGACCATAGGTGCGTGGGTTTATCTCTGGGCTTTCTATCTCGTTCCATTGATCTATATTTCTGTTTTTGTGCCAGTATCATATTGTCTTGATTACTGTTGCTTTGTAATACAGTCTGAAGTCAGGGAGTCTGATTCCTCCAGCTCCGTTTTTTTCCCTCAAGACTGCTTTGGCTATTAGGGGTCTTTTGTGTCTCCATACAAATTTTAAGGTTTTTGTTCTAGTTCCGTAAAAAATGCCATTGGTAATTTGATAGGGATTGCATTGAATCTGTAGATTGCTCTGGGTAGTATAGTCATTTTCACAATATTGATTCTTCCAATCCAAGAACATGGTATATCTCTCCATCTGTTTGTATCATCTTTAATTTCTTTCAATCAGTGTCTTATGGTTTTCTGCATACAGGTCTTTTGTCTCCCAAGGTAGGTTTACTCCTAGGTATTTTATTCTTTTTGTTGAAATGGTAAATGGGAGTGTTTCCTTAATTTCTCTTTCAGATTTTTCATCATTAGTGTATAGTA
>NW_020838030.1:908161-1035621 GCF_003676395.1 Aethalodelphis obliquidens | reverse complement strand
TCATTTTCACAATATTGATTCTTCCAATCCAAGAACATGGTATATCTCTCCATCTGTTTGTATCATCTTTAATTTCTTTCAATCAGTGTCTTATGGTTTTCTGCATACAGGTCTTTTGTCTCCCAAGGTAGGTTTACTCCTAGGTATTTTATTCTTTTTGTTGAAATGGTAAATGGGAGTGTTTCCTTAATTTCTCTTTCAGATTTTTCATCATTAGTGTATAGGAATGCAAGAGATTTCTGTGCATTAATATTGTATCCTGCAAGTTTACCAAATTCATTGATTAGCTCTAGTAGTTTTCTGGTGGCATCTTTAGCATTCTCTATGTATAGTATCATGTCATCTGCAAACAGTGACAGTTTTACTTGTTCTTTCCAATTTGTATTCCTTTTATTTCCTTTTCTTCTCTGATTGCCATGGCTAGGACTTCCAACACTATGTTGAATAATAGTGGTGAGAGTGGACATCCTTGTCTTGCTCCTAATCTTAGAGGAAGTGCTTTCAGTTTTTCACCATTGAGAATGATGTTTGCTGTGGGTTTGTCATATATGGCCTTTATTATGTTGAAGTAGGTTCCCTCTATGCCCACTTTCTGGAGAGTTTTTATCATAAATGGGTGTTGAATTTTGGCAAAAGCTTTTCCTGCAACTATTGAGATGATCATATGGCTTGTATTCTTCAATTTGTTAATATGGTGTATCACATTGATTGATTTGTGTATATTGAAGAATCCTTGCATCTCTGGGATAAATCCCACTTGATCATGGTGTATGATCCTTTTAATGTGTTGTTGGATTCTGTTTGCTAGTATTCTGTTGAGGATTTTTGCATCTATATTCATCAGTGATATTGGTCTGTAATTTTCTTTTTTTGTAGTATCTTTGTCTGGTTTTGGTATCAGGGTGATGGTGGCCTCATAGAATGAGTCTGGGAATTTTCCTTCCTCTGCAAATTTTTGGGAGAGTTTGAGAAGGATGGGTGTTAACTCTTCCCTACATGTTTGATAGAATTCACCTGTGAAGTCATCTGGTCCTGGACTTTAGTTTGTTGGAAGATTTTTAATCACAGTTTCAATTTCATTACTTGTGATTGGTCTGTTCACATTTTCTATTTCTTCCTGGTTCAGTCTTGGAAGGTTATACCTTTCTAAGAATTTGTCCATTTCTTCCAGGTTGTCCATTTCATTGGCATAGAGTTGCCTGTAGTAGTCTCTAATACAATACAATCCTTTGTATTTCTGCCACGTCTGTTGTAACTTCTCCTTTTTCATTTCTAATTTTATTAATTTGAGTCCTCTCCCTCTTTTTCTTGATGAGTTTGGCTAATGGTTTATCAATTTTGTTTATCTTCTCAAAGAACCAGCTTTTAGTTTTATTGATCTTTGCTATTGTTTTCTTTGTTTGTATTTCATTTATTTCTGCTCTGATCTTTATGATTTCTTTCCTTCTGCTATCTTTGGATTTTGCTTGTTCTTCTTTCTCTAGTTCCTTTAGATGTAATGTTAGATTGTTTATTTGAGATTTTTCTTGTTTCTTGAGGTAGGCTTGTACAGCTATAAACTTCCCTCTTAGAACTGCTTTTGCTGCATCCCATAGGTTTTGGATCATTGTGTTTTTATTGTCATTTTTCTCTAGGTATTTTTTTTTCTTTTTTTTTTTTTTTGCAGTACGCAGGCCTCTCACTGTTGTAGCCTCTCCCATTGTGGAGCTCCGGAAGCGCAGGCTCAGCGGCCATGGCTCACGGGCCCAGCTGCTCCGCAGCATGTGGGATCTTCCCAGACCGGGGCACGAACTCGTGTCCCCTGCATCGGCAGGCAGACTCTCAACCACTGCGCCACCAGGGAAGCCCTCTAGGCATTTTTTGATTTCCTCTTTCATTTCTTCAGTGATCTCTTGGTTATTTAGTAACGTATTGTTTAGCCTCCACGTGTTTGTTACATTTTTTTCTCTGTAATTGACTTCTAATCTCATAGCGTTGTGGTCAGAAAAGATGCTTGATGTGATTTCAGTTTTCTTAAATTTACTGAGGCTTGATTTGTGACCCAAGATGTGATCTATCCTGGAGAATGTTCCGTGTGCACTTGAGAAGAAAGTGTAATCTGCTGTTTTTGGATGGAATGTCCTATAAATATTAGTTAAATCTATCTTGCCTATTGTGTTACTTAAAGCTTGTGTTTCCTTATTAATTTTCTGTCTGGATGATCTGTCCATTGGAGTAAGTGAGGTGTTAAAGTCCCCCACTATTATTGTGTTACTGTCGATTTCCTCTTTTATAGCTGTTAGCAGTTGCCTTATGTATTCAGGTGCTCCTATGTTGGGTGCATATATATTTATAATTGTTTTATCTTCTTCTTGGATTGATCCCTTGATCCTTACGTAGTGTCCTTCCTTGTCTCTTGTAACATTCTTTATTTGAAAGTCTATTTTACCTGATATAAGTATTGCTACTCCAGCTTTCTTTTGATTGCCATTTGCATGGAATATCTTTTTCCATCCCCTCACTTTCAGTCTGTATGTGTCCCTAGGTCTGAAGTGGGTCTCTTGTAGACAGCATATATATGGGTCTTGTTTTTGTATCCATTCAGCGAGCCTGTGTCTTTTGGTTGGAGCACTTAATCCATTCAAGTTTAAGGTAATTATCGATATGCACATTCCTATGACCATCTTCTTAGTTGTTTTGGGTTTGTTTTTGTAGGTCCCTTTCTTCTATTGTGTCTCCCACTTAGAGAAGTTCCTTTAGCATTTGTTGTGGAGCTGGTTTGGTGGTGCTGAATTCTCTTAGCTTTTGCTTATCTGTAAAGCTTTTGATTTCTCCATTGAATCTGAATGAGATCCTTGCTGGGTAGAGTAATCTTGGTTGTAGGTTCTTCCCTTTCAACACTTTAAGTATATCATGCCATGCCCTTCTGGCTTCTAGAGTTTCTGCTGAGAAATCAGCTGTTAACCTTATGGGAGTTCACTTGTATGTTATTTGTCGTTTTTTCCCTTGCTGCTTTCAATAATTTTCTTTGTTTTTAATTTTTGCCAATTTGATTACTATGTGTCTCAGTGTGTTTTCCTTGGGTTTATCCTGTATGGGACTCTCTGTGCTGCCTGGACTTGGGTGGCTAATTCCTTTCCCATGTTAGGGAAGTTTTCGACTATAATCTCTTCAAATATTTTCTCTGGTCCTTTTTCTCTCTCTTCTCCTTCTGGGACGCCTATAATGCGAATGTTGTTGCGTTTAATGTTGTCCCAGAGGTCTCTTAGGCTGTCTTCATTTCTTTTCATTCTTTTTGGTTTATCCTGTTCCGCAGCAGTGAATTCCACTGTTCTGTCTTCCAGGTCACTTATCTGTTCTTCTGCCTCAGTTATTCTGCTATTGATTGCTTCTAGTGTAGTTTTCATTTCATTTATTGTATTGTTCATCTCTGTTTGTTTGTTCTTTAATTATTCTAGATCCTTGTTAAACATTTCTTGCATCTTCTCGATCTTTGCCTCCATTCTTTTTCCAAGGTCCTGGATCATCTTCAGTACCATTATTCGGAATTCTTTTTCTGGAAGATTGCCTATCTCCATTTCACTTTGTTGTTTTCCTGGGGTTTTATCTTGTTCCTTCATCTGGTACATGGTCCTCTGCCTTTTCATCTTGTCTATCTTTCTGTGAATGTGGTTTTTGTTCCACAGGCTGCAGGATTGTAGTTCTTCTTGCTTCTGCTGTCTGCCCTCTGGTGGATGAAGCTATCTAAGAGGCTTGTGGAAGTTTCCTGATGGGAGGGACTGGTGGTGGGTAGAGCTGGCTGTTGCTCTGGTGGGCAGAGCTCAGTAAAACTTTAATCCACTTGTCTGCTGATGGGTAGGGCTGGGTTCCCTCCCTGTTCGTTGTTTGGCCTGAGGCGACCCAACACTGGAGCCTACCCGGGCTCTTTGGTGGGGCTAATGGCAGACTCTGGGAGGGCTCACGCCAAGGAGTACTTCCCAGAACTTCTGCTGCCAGTGTCCTTGTCCCTTGGTGAGCCACAGCTGCCCCTCACTTCTACAGGAGACCCTCCAACACTAGCAGGTAGGTCTGGTTAAGTCTCCTATGTGGGTCACTGCTCCTTCTCCTGGGTCCCGATGCACACACTACTTTATGTGGGTCCTCCAAGAGTGGAGTCTCTTTTTCCCCCAGTCCTGCCGAAGTCCTGCAATCAAATCCTGCTAGCCTTCAAAGTCTGATTCTCTAGGAATTCCTCCTCCTGTTGCCAGACACCCAGGTTGGGAAGCCTGATGTGTGGCTCAGAACCTTCACTCCAGTGGGTAGACTTCTGTGGTATAAGTGTTCTCCAGTTTGTGAGTCACCCACCCAGCAGTTATGGGATTTGATTTTATTGTGATAGCGCCCCTCCTACTGTCTCATTCCAGCTTCTCCTTTGTCTTTGCATGTGGGGTATCTTTTTTGGTGAGTTCCAGTGTCTTCCTGTCGATGACTGTTCAGCAGTTAGTTGTGATTCTGGTGTTCATGAAAGAGGGAGTGAGAGCATGTCCTTTTACTCCATCATCTTGAACCAATCCAAATGCCTGCTTTAAAGAAGAAGAAATATCTAAAATAATCCAACTTTCCACCTTAAGGAAATAGAAAAAGAAGAAAAACTAAACCAAAGCAAGCAAAAGGAAGAAAATAATGAAGGTAAGAGCAGAGATAAATGAAATAGAGAATCAAAACACAATACAGAGAATCAATGAAATCAAAAGTTGGTTCCTTGAAAAGATTAAAAAAAAAAAAAACGGACAAACCTTTAGCTAGAATGACTAAGAAAAAACAGAGAAGACTAAAATTACCAAAAGCAGGAATGGTGGAGACAACATAGCACAGTGGTTAAGAGTTTGGACTGTGAAGCTAGACTGCCAAAAGCAAAAATAAAAGTGTAGACATCCTAATGACATTACAGAAATAAACAGGATTATAAAAGATGCCTATGAACAACTGCATGCCAACAAATTAGATAACCTAGATGAAATGGACAAATTCCTAGAAACACAAACTACCAAAACTGGCTCAAGAAGAAACAAACTTTTACAGACCTACAACAAATAAAGATATTAAATCAGTAATTGAAATCTTCCAGCAAAGAAAATCTCAGAACCAGATGGCTTCGTTGGTGAATTCTACAGTGTTCAAAGAAGAATTAACAAGAACAACCCTTCTCAACTCTTCCAAAGAACAGAAGAGGAAACACTTCTTAACTCATTCTATGAAGCCAGTATTACTCTGACCAAAGCCAGAAATAGACATCAAAGAAAAGAACACTAAAAACCAACATATCAATACGAGTATAGATGCAAAAATTCATCAACATAATACTAGCAAACAGATTCTAGAAGCATATTAAGAAGATTATATACATAACCAAGTTGAATTTATCCCAAGAATGCAAGGGTGGTTCAACATACAAAAAGTAATCAACAAAATACACAATATTAATAGAATGAAGGGGAAAAAAACCCAACTGTGATCATCTCAGTTTATGCAGAAAAAGGAGTTTACAAAACCCAACATCTTTTCATGATAAAAAATGCTCAACAGGGCTTCCCTGGTGGCGCAGTGGTTGAGAGTCTGCCTGTCAATGCAGGGGACACAGGTTCGTGCCCCGGTCTGGGAGGATCCCACCTGCCATGGAGTGGCTGGGCCCGTGAGCCATGGTCGCTGAGCCTGCGCGTCCGGAGCCTGTGCTCTGCAGCGGGAGAGGCCACCACAGTGAGAGGCCCGCGTACCGCAAAAAAAAAAAAAAAAAAAAGCTCAACAAATTATGAATAAAAGGGAAATTCCTCAACATGGTAAAGGTCACCTATGAAAAACCCACAGCTAACATCATAGTTAATGGTGAAAGACTAAATGCTTTCTAAGATCATGAACAATACAAGGCTGTCTACTCTTACCATTTCTATCCAATATTGTATAGGAAGTCCTGCCTAGGGCAATTAGTAAAAACAAAAGACAGCTAAAAATGGCAAGACTTCCCAAAGTGATCAACAGATTCAGTGCAACCTTTATCAAAATTCCATCTGCCTATTTTGCAGAAATGGATGAACTGATCCTAAAATTCATATATAATTGCAAGGGGCCTTGATTAGCCAAAACAATCTTGAAAAAAATACAAAGTTGGAGGACTCACACTTTCCAATTCCAGGACTTACTACAATGCTATGATAATCAAGGCAGTATGCTAATCACACACAAAGGAGGGAAGTTAGAACCTTACCTAATAAAATATTTAAAAATGAACTCAAAATAGATCAAAGACCTAAACATAAGAGCTAAAACTATAAAACTCTTAGAAGTAAACATAGGATTTAATCTTCATGACCTTAAATTTGGCAATAAATTCTTAGATATGGCACCAAGGCACAAGCAACAAAAGAAAAATATATAAATGGGACTTCATCAAAATTAAAACTTTTGTACAAGAAAGGGTTCTATCAAGGAAGTGAAAAGGCAACCTATAGAATGGGAGAAAATATTTGCAGACCATATATCTGACAAAGAATTAATATCTAGAATATATAAAGAACTCCTACAACTCAACAACAACAAAACAACCCAGTTAAAAAAAGGGGCAAAGGACTTGAATAGACAGTTCTTCAAAGAAGATATAGAACTGGACAATAAGTACATGAAAAGATGCTCATCATCATTAATCACTAGAGAAATGCTAATTAAAACAACAATATGATATCACTTCACACCCATTAGGATGCCTATGATTTTAAAAAGTGAAAAATAACAAATGTTACTGAAGATATCAAGAAATTGGAACTCATATTACACACTGCTGGTGGGAATGTAAAAGGTGCAACTGCTGGGAAAAAGAGTATGGCTGTTCCTCTAAAAGTTAAACACAGGGACTTCCCTGGTGGCACAGTGGATAGGAATCCTCCTGCCAATGCAGGGAACACAGGTTCGATCCCTGGTCTGGGAAGATCCCACATGCCATGGAGCAGCTAAGCCTGTGCGCCACAACTACTGAACCTGCACTCTAGAGCCCGCGAGCCACAACTACTGAGCCCGCATGCCTAGAGCCTGTGCTCCGCAACAAGAGAAGCCACCGCAATGAGAAACCTGCGCACTGCAACGAAGAGTAGCCCCTGTTCACCGCAACTAAAGAAAGCCCGCGCACGGCAATGAAGACCCAATGCAGTCAAAAATAAATGAATAAATTTTAAAAAAAAAATTAAGAAAAAAAAGTTAAACACAGAATTACCATGTGAACCAGCAATCCACTTCTAGGTATATACACAAAAGAACTGAAAACAGGTGTTCAGGATAAAACTTCTACAAGAATTTCATAACAGTACTATTCACAATAGCCAAAAGGCAGAAACAACCCAATATTCACTGATGGATGAATGGATAGACAAAATGTTCTATATCCATACAATGGAATGCTATTTGGTCATAAAAAGGAATGAACACTGATCCATACTTCAACATGGATCAACCTTGAAAACATTGTGCCACGTGAAAGAAGCCAGATACAAAAGGCCATATCTTGTATTATTCCTTTTATACAAATTATACAGAATAGGTGAATCCATAGAGACAAAAAGCAAATTAGTTGTCAGGGGCTGGGGTAAGGAAGAAATGGGGATTGACTGCTGAATGGGTATGAAAATGTTCTGGAATGAGATAGTGCTGATGGTCGCATAATATTAGGAATGTACTAAGGTCACTGAATTGTAACTTTAAAAAGGCTAAAATGGTGAATTTTATGTTATGTGACTTTTACCTCAATAAAAAACACAGCACCCCAATCCTGCAGAATATCACTCCTAGGCTGGCATCTTAACTTTGCTTCTAAGAGGCCCTTCTGACATTCTACTGGGCCAACAGTAGCTTCTGGTGACACATTCCCTGGGAAGATCAGTGGGTCCTGGGATCTTGTGCCCATTGCTGTACATCCTTTGTCATTAAGTGAGTCCCTTGGTATAAGACAAGGTAATGTGGGATCTTATGAAGATAAGTCAGACTCTTTGTAAGTTCTCAGATGGTGGTGCTGGCTATCACCCTGTTGGCAGGAGAGGCAATGAGAAGCAGATGCTGGCTGTCGGAATTTGGGTCTGGATACAATGCACTGTAAAGGCCTGATGGGATAAGGGTGAGAAACCAACAGTGCATCTTTCAAAAACAGAAGTTCAAAACAAATGACAATGAAAACACAATGACTCAAAACCTATGGGATGCAGCAAAAGCAGTTCTAAGAGGGAAGTTTATAGCAGTACAATCCTACCTCAAGAAACAAGAAAAATCTCAAATAAATTACCTAACCTTACACCTAAAGCAACTAGAGAAAGAAGAAAAAACAAAACCCGAAGTTAGTAGAAGGAAAGAAACCATGAAGATCAGAGCGGAAATAAATGAAATAGAAACGAAGAAAACAATAGCAAAGATCAATGAAAGTAAAAGTTGGTTCTTTGAGAAGATAAACAAAACTGATCAACCTTTAGCTAGACTCATCAAGAGAAAAAGGGAGAGGACTCAAGTCAATAAAATTAGAAATGAAAAAGGAGAAGTTACAACTGACACTGCAGAAATACAAAGGATCATAAGAGACTACTATAAGCAACTCTATGCCAATAAAATGGACAACCTGGAAGAAATGGACAAATTCTCAGGAAGGTACAAGCTTCCAAGACTGAACCAGGAAGAAATAGAAAATATGAACAGACCAATCACAAGTAATGAAATTGAAACTGTGATTAAAAATCTTCCAATAAACAGAAGTCCAGGACCAGATGGCTTCACAGGCGAATTCTATCAAGCATTTAGATGAGAGCTAACACCTATCCTTCTCAAACTCTTCCGAAAAACAGAAGTTCAAACCCATGTAAATCTTCCTAACTGAGGTATCTTAGGCAATGCTAGCACTGTGGGCAGCGGACCCCTGGAAAAGTGAGATGTCTTTCTACTTCTAAAAAAACCAAAGCTCCATTTATGATGCAACATGGTTAGCACCTATCTATGTACACTGTCTCCACTGATTCTTTTAGAAGTTCTTCAGGATGAATGTCCTCACTGTGCAAATGTGGGAACTGTTGCCTATAAGTCGAAGTAACTGCAATGTGATCACAGGACTAAGTGGTGGAGGTGGAGGTGAACAGGGCTGTTACACTCCATGATCCATGCTGTTTCTTTAATGAGGTTTCGCAAATACATGGCACATCTGCTACCACCACCTAATCCAGTGCTCCTGGCACATATTATTAATCAATCATGGCTTCCTTTCCCTCTGAGTCTGGACTCAGCTTTACCATCCTCTGCAAGACAGCCACTTTAAAAAACTGGCACTTAGGATGAAAACTCCTCTACTGTCCTAGCATCACACACCACACTGCCTCCTTCTATCTGAATCTACTTTTGAGCCAACAGAAAGTCCTAGGTCTATCCAGAAGACCCCTCTAGGATGTGGCCACTTCTTACCTGGGGCCAGAATAATGTGTGGTTGTGAAGCCCGGGAAGCAGTGGGCCAACTGAAGACAGAGACAAGGGTCAGGAACTGAAAGAAACAGGAGGAAATAAAGGCAGGAGGTGAGGGTCCCAGCCCCACATCTGCTTCATTTCCAGGAGGAAGCAAGTGGCTCAGCCCTGGCCAATCAGTCCCAGGAACTGAAAGCAGCACATGACCTGGGGCCAGGCCCATCATAATGAATCCTGGAACTCTGTTTGAAATTTTGGGAAAGGGGTAATACGGCTAAGTTGTAGAATGTCCCCTTGGCGCTTCTGTGGCCATCTTGCCAGGATGAAGGGAGCGCCTGGCTGAGAATAGAGTCAGCACAACTAAAGCAGAGCCAAGGGATAGAGCGAGAGAGAGTCCTGCTGATACGGCTCGAGCCCTGCATGCAGCCATGTCTAGTCAGCCCCTCCTGCGGCTCCTTTCTTTTTCCTAAGCCTGTTGGAGTTATTTGTCAATTGTCAATGAAAAAAATCCTGGTCAAGACAATCTATTTGTCTTCCATAGCTGTTCTTTGCCTCAATTATTGTTGAAAAACATGTGCCTCATCTTCTGTGTGGATTGAGCAACTCTTCACTCATCTTTGCCCAAATCACTACCCCTGCCCCACTCTTACCGCTGTGCGCCAACCTACAGGCCCCTCCTGGGCTATCTGCTCAAACTCCCCCAGGTTTATGAGATAGCTGCCTGGTGAGCCTCTGTGCGTCTTTTGGAAAACCTCCTTGTTCTAAGACAGGAACTATTGTGTTTGATACCCAATGTTCCCGATGAAGAAATCATGACATCAAATCCTCTCAGACTGCAGTGCCAGGAAAATATAGGTACTATTAATCACATAGTTATTCAGTGACGGGGCCAGGATTCAAACCCAGCGTGTGTGGCTCCCAAGCTCACTGCCACCAATGAAGTATCCTGTCCCTATTCAGTAAGTGGCCATGACTGTTGTTACTAACAATGATAATCAGTCACTCCAACATAATGGCCTGATCACCGGCCCTACCCCATCTTCCAACTACTCCAATTCGCTTTATAAGAAATAATCTACAGCTGGATAAGAAGTAAAGTAGCCATGTTAGGACCTGTACTCCAGAATAGAGAAAGCCACCTGAGGCAGACACAAAGTTTCCTTGTTCCATAGCTATCTTTTTCAATATAATAAGCTTCAAAAAACCAGTTTTCCTGGGCATATATCTGGAGAAAATCAGAATTTGAAAAGATACGTGCACCCCAATGTTCAACTATTTACAATAGCCAAGACATGGAAAGAACCTAAATGTTCATCAACAGAGGAATGGACAAAGAAGATGTGGTATATATATACAATGGAATATTACTCAGCCATAAAAAGAAGGAAAAAATACTATTTGCAGCAACATGGATGGACCTAGAGATTATCATACTAAGTGAAATAAGTCAGACAAAGACAAATACCATATGATATCACTCATATGTGGAATCTAATTTTTTAAAAATTATACAAATGAACTTATTTACAAAACAGAAACAGACTTAAAGATACTGAAAACAAACTTATGGTTACCAAAGGGGAAATGTGGCAGGGGGAGGGATAAATCAGGAGCTTGGGATTAACATAAACACACTACTATATGTAAGATAGAGAACCAACAAGGACCTACTGTATGGCACAGGGAACTCTACTCAATATTCTGTGATAACCTATATGAGAAAAGAATCTGAAAAAGAGTGAATATATATATACGTATAGCTTAACTGAATCACTGTGCTGTATGCTTGAAACTAACACAACATTGTAAATCAACTATACTCCAATAAAATAAAATAAAATAAACAGTTTATTTGGTACAATAAAAGCTGGGTCAATCCATACTTTATTACCTGGCTATCTCTCATCTACCAATCTTACCTGGGCATTGTAGGTGATATGAATTATGAACCTAGGAGCTAAGAAATGTGTGGGTTCCAGGCCTAGCTCTGCCATTAGACATGTACAGCTTCAGGCCACTTTCTTCCCCTCTCTGAACATCACTTTCCACATCTGTAAAATTGGAAGGTGGGTATGTGTGCAAGTGTGTGTGAGGTCTGACTAGAGTGATATTTCCCAAAGTGTTTTCCAGTAGGCATTTTTCAGAAGTTAAAAAAAATCCCCCCCATCCCCCGGTCCAGTAATTTTGGGAACACTGGGTGGGACAAAGTTAAATACCACCATATTTACTGCAAGACTTCTTGGAAACTTGAGTCTGCTCTTATGCATTGTGACTCTGACAGGAAGGCAGAGCACACAGCAGTTCCCAAACTTACTTGAGAGAGGAAATTTTTCTAGGTACACTCTCTTACTGGGGAGTTGTTCTGTGAAACAGAATTTAGGAAAAGTTAGATTAGGGGATCTGTAGGATCCCTTTCAGCTCTGAGAAGTTTTAATTCAAAATTCACTATTTTGGCCTAGGGCTCTGTGAGGTGTTAAACTACATCCTGAATCATGAAAGAAAAAAATAATTATGGTCAGTAAAGTTTAGATGGAGTTCAGTTGTAATTTATAGAATTCCAGTTGCTGAAAATGAGAGAACCCATGAGTGGATGGGTGGTTATGATCCAATAAACCAAATATTCAATGAACTTGGACCATGCCAGTCAACAGAAGGAGCTATATTGTAAGCTGACCTCGTTACAAGTTTCCCTTTTGGAAATTCGAGGATATACAGGTTACCCTTTCTGTACTCCCCGAGTCTGGGAATATATAGTCACAAATTCATGGCTTGAGGAAAGTGACTTAGAGACTCTGAGTCGTAAAATCAAAATGGCTTTGAACCACTTCAAAAAGGCACCATTTCAGAAACGAAAAAGAACTACCTGTTAGCATGCATGTTGTCTGTAGGAAAGCAAAGAAGCACAATGAGCTAACGAGCATCTCATTGAACCGGCCTGGGGAAGAAATTAATTCTGTAGCAGCCCTGATTACTAATTGTAAAAACGTGCACAATGCAATTTACATTGTACTCAGGGAGATTTCTTCATTGTCTTATTTTGATAAGTATAAAAAGTACTCATAGAAAAGGACTTCATGGATTCATTCTTTTTTTTTTTTTTTTTTTTTTCTTTCATGGATTCATTCTTGACTGAAGTCCTCTAAATCTATTTTCACTCAAAACTGAATTCTCCCATCATGGGGGTTTTCAAGAGGCAGCTAGGTGTAGGGCAACGGGCGTGGCACTAGAGTCAGACATTTACTCGATGAATCTGTACTGGGTGGCCACTACGTGCCAAGCACTGGGAATACAGCAGTGACCAAAGAAGCCAGAAATCCCTATCCTGATAGAGTTGCCATCCTGGCTCTGTCACTTATCAGCTGTGTGAGCTTGG
This sequence comes from Aethalodelphis obliquidens, assembly GCF_003676395.1. Classification (NCBI taxonomy): domain Eukaryota; kingdom Metazoa; phylum Chordata; class Mammalia; order Artiodactyla; family Delphinidae; genus Aethalodelphis; species Aethalodelphis obliquidens. The sequence goes on along the minus strand of NW_020838030.1, from coordinate 1,022,816 downwards.
GCAAGTCATTTAATATCTCTGAGCCTTAGCTCATTATAGCATGGTCACAGGATTGTTGGGAAAGCTATATGTCAGATTTTGTACATGGAGTGTCAAGCCTAGGGCCAGGCACCTAAATGTCTTCTAGAAAGGGCAGTCAGGATAATGGCTCCTGCAGCCAGAGGGGGAGAAGGGAGTTCAGATAGATCCAGGGAGGCCTCACACTGCAGGCAGAGCCTTTGAAGAAGGTGCAGGATGAGCAGGGGCATCTGGGAATAATGTCTCAGCTCCCCAAAGAAGCCCCACTTGTGTTCCCTGCCTTTCAACCAATCCCCTCACTTTTCCCAGGTCTGCCAGCATAAGCAGCTGCTGGGCTTGGTGACCTCTTAACCCCAGGGCCTGCCTGCTGGTCCACGTCCTCACACAGCGAACCAGATTTCCTGACAGAAGTTCAGCCCTCACTGCTCTAGCCCCTTGGATACTCTCCAAGGTCACAGGCCTCACTGCAGCCTCACTGCCAGCCCAAAGGCATCCAGGAGGTGGTCAGCACAGATCCAGTCCCACTCCACCCGAAGGCCGTTCACCCGCACATCCTGCCCAGCCTGCCGCCGTCTTGCCTCATGTCCTTGAGCTGCTAGCTTCCCCCTCTGAGTCAGGTTCTCCTCTGTAGACTGAAGGGATTTGTCCAGACTGCCCTACGGATGTCTCCCAGTTCTGGGGTTCTACAAGGTTCCTCTCACAGGATACCTGGCAGAGATTTGGAATTAGTCAAACTTCAGTTTTTCCATTATTACTTGCACTTTCGGAGCTCAGTTTTTTTATCTGTAAAAATGGGGTTAATAATCCCTACTTCTAAATCAAGACTGTTGACACGGTGGAGAGAACATGGATCTTGAATCGGACAGACTTGAGTTTGAATATTGGTGTCACTATTTGCAAGGCAGGTCACTTCTGCTCTCTGGAAGCCTCAGTTTCTTCATCTGCAAAATAGGCATATGGCACCTACCTTGAAGAATTGCAGAAGTGAGGCAAACTATGCATCATACTTGCACATAGTAGATGATCAATAATTGGCAGCTCTTATTATTATTGTGGTTGTTATTTGCTCTAAAATAAGTGCCTGATTAAAAGCTGATACCGTCCCCAATTTCCACCACCATGCTCACCCTCTCTGGGTCTCTGAGGCTGGGGTTCCTCCTGCCTCTAATCAGTGATGGGGCTTCTATGGCTGAAAGCTACATGCAGAGGGGTCTCAGTGGCTGCAACAAATTCCTTTTAGGCTGCAGAGTCCATGGTCCATGCAACACTTCCTGTTGAAAGGTGTGTTCTCAGATACATATGATGTGCCCTCAAATACACAATACCCTACTCGGCCTCTTCTTCTGGGATCCTAATTCTGGTTCATGCTTTGTAGTGGATATAAAGCCATCCTTTCTTTAAGAGATTTGAATCTCAAATTTTCCCATGACCTCACCCATCGCTGCCATTTGTCCCATGCTCTGCTGTATACCTGGGACTGTCCGTTCAGAAGAGCACGTGACACCAAAAGGGACTAGAATTCCTGAATCTCAGGGTTAGAGGGGGATGAATGGTACTTAGTTGAAACCCTCTTCTGGTGCTTGAACTTTCTCTACTCCACCCTCTGCTGAGGGGTCCTTCAGCCTATCCTTGGTTACCTCCAATGACGGGGAAGTCACTAAACACAAAGGTGGTCGTTTCATCACCTACTCGGTTGCCAGTTAGCTGCCTGGCTTGCTTGAAAAAGCATCGATCAGCAGTGAAAGAAAAGCTTCTCTCACAGGTAAGTCATCTGTGAAATGTAGTTCCGAAGAACAATATTGTTTTCTTGTCCACCCCCCTCCCTAACTCTGAACTTTGTGGCCACAAAAAATAGAGATATGACATTTTTCTCTAGAATAACAAAGCTCTGTTAATGTGTCTCTTTTATTCACCCACCCGCTAGACATTCCCACAAGGAATCTACTTTAGATGCCCAGAGAGAATGCATTTCAACTCTAAACATAATTAGCTAGCTTCCAGAAGGAGGAGGAGAGGCATTTATGGGCATAGATAAATCATATCCTTGGCCAAATACCCTCTTCTATTTTCCAGCAGGGAACCCAGAGCAATTTCAGAACACAACACTGTTTTCCTTGTGCAGCTTCAGAAACCGAGGCGCAGAGAAGTGAAGGTCGCCCAACAAATCAAGGGCAAAGGTATGAACTAAATCCCAGGAATCCAAGGCCTCCCGGCATAGTAACTGATTCGCTAAGATAAATGTTTGTCTTGCTAACTAGGGAAATTTATTGTGGTCTTTACAGAGGGATTCTTGAGGCTCAAAATTATAAACAGGGAAACAGGGCCTGGTAATAAGTTGAGTGATTAATTGGCAGAGAAAGCTTTCAAGGAGGGAAAGGATCAATGAGCTGAAAAAAAATCAAACATCTTTTAGGAAGTTTCCCTGCTCTCTTGCATTGTTTTAACTCTTCATGCTCGGTCTCATCATTAAACATTTTTGAAGTGGGTTTTTATTTTGTTTCTTGCTTTTTGCTTTTTCAGTTATTCTTCTGGTAAGGTTATTTGATTACATCTCCCACTTAGATTATTTCTTAGGTTAAACTGAACTTAACCTTTGCCCAGTGAAGCAGAACAGAGCCTTGCTTATCTGAAGTAAATGGGACCAAGAAGCCATGGAAACATAACCAGAAATGGCTGAGATACAGCACATTTTGTTTATTTGCTGAGGAAAGGGGAATAGTGAGGGTTAGTGTTGAGGTCATGGGACATAGGAGCTGTGACAGCTCTGAGGGAGCCCCCTGAAGAGTGGACCCACTCACAGCAGCAGCTCCTTAGAGGCAGCAGGTCCCCAGCAGTAGGACTGAGATGATGGTTACCTTCCCAGCTCTGCATTGCGCCTGCTGTGCGACTTCAGCAAGCTGGGCAACCTCTCTGAGTCTCAGTTTTCTCAGCCAGCTCTGGCTAACCTGGGAAGCTCCGTGGGGGTAAGGGCTGTGTCTGTTGTGTTAATCAGTGTTTTCTTAGTGCCTAGTGGATAACAGGCACTTGCTAAGTGTCTGCTAAATGAATGAATGGAAAAGGGTCATTGTGAAGATTAAATGAGAGATTGTAAGTAAAAGCCTAGGACATTTTAGATGCTCTTTAAACAGTAGTTCTTACATTGCCAGACTCCTTCCATCAGTGTCTAGGCTGGAAGGAGTCTGGTGGTGCATCGTAGAGCAGCCCCTTGTCCTGCGGATGAGGAAACTGAGGTCTGTCTGTTCATTCATTTAACACACACACGTGAGGTGCCTCCTAGCTGTCAGGCACCATACTGGGGGTATACCAAGACAGATAAAATCTCTTATGATGATGAAGCTCATGTCCGAGTGGGAAGAGACAGTAAATGAGCAGACAGGTGTATAAACGAGAATACTTTTACATGCCAACCAAGTGCTATGAGAATAAGAAAGCAGGTGACATGACAGAGAGGGTCTGACAGTGGTGGCTGGGGGCTGCATTAGATGGGGTGACCAGCTGGGGCCTCTCTGAGGAGGTGACAGAGGAGTACAGACCTGAATGACCAGGAGACGGTCAGACTTAACTCGGAACCCAGAGTGCTCTGGATCACTGCTGCTTGCTTGGTTTATTTTGGTGTTTGTTCTCATAGGTCTTTTTTCAAGGGGAGGGGATATGACTCTTATTCTGATATAATTTTAAATTATAGAAAAGTTCTGAAATAGAATAAGAAACTCTCATCTTCTAGATTCACCAACTGTTAATGTTTTGCCCTCTTTACTCTCTCTCTCTCTAAACATATTACATGTTATACACATATACATACACACTCACACACGCATACTTTTTTCAGACCATTTGAGAGTACATATTGCAAACATAATGCCCCATCACCCTATACTTCAGTGTGTATTTCCTAAAATAAGAACATTCTCGGGACTTCCCTGGAGGTCCAGTGGTTAGGACTTCACCTTCCAATGCAGGGGGTGTGGGTTCGATCCCTAGTTAGGGAGCTAAGATCCCACATGCCTCGCCGCCAAAAGACCAAAACATAAAACAGAAGCAATATTGTAACAAACTCAATAAAGACTTTAAAAATGGTCCACATCAAAAGAAAAAAATAAATCTTAAAAAAAAAAGAACATCCTCTTACACAACCACAGTCCGTATTTAAATTTTGTCAATTGCTCCTACAATGACCTTTTAAAATGACATATATTTTTCTGGGTCCAGGATCTCATACAGCATTTAGTCCTTACATCTCTTTAGTCTCCTTTAATGCGGAACACTTCCCTAGCCATTCTTTGTCTTTCTCGACCTTGACATTTTTTAAGCATGCAGGTCAGTTACTTTGTGACCTGTTGCTCTATTTGGGTTTCCTGATGCTTCCTGAGGAGCAGATTCGGTTATGCCTTTTTGGCAGGAACGCCACTGAACGTACACTCTGCCCTCCTCAGCACTGCACAGCGGGAGGCACGTGGTGCTGGTCTGTCCCAGGGTGGGTGATGCTAACTTTGACTGCTGGGTGAAGGTGGTCTCTGCCAGGTTTCTCCACTATAAAGTTACTATTGTCCCCTTTGTAATTAATAAATCATTTGTGGGGAGGTACTTTTAGAATATAAATATTCTGTTCCTCAAACTTTCACCCATCAGTTTTAGCATTCGTGGCTGATTTTCTTACTCCATCTTTCCTTCTATGCTTATTAGTTGGCATTCTACTGCAAGGAAGAGTTTTTCCTTCTCTTTCATTTATTTACACAATAATTTATTTCCTTATAGCACTACAAACCCATTGGCTTTTACTTTATTCAACAGGTTATAATCCACTACTGCCAGATTTGTCTCCTATTTGGCCAACAAGAGCCCCTTTATTCCAGCCCCTGTGTTTTTCTGACGTGTCCCCATCATTCTTTAAGCATTTCCTTGCTTTCTGGCACAAGATGTTTAAGACTCATCTTGCATTTTCCCTGCACAAGCCATGGAATAAGCCTCTTCTCCAACAAGCCTTTTGGTATTAAAAGACACTTAGAGTCCAAGCTCTAGGTGCCAGGTAGGCTCCTGCTACCAGTGCATTATTGCTCTTAGGCTCTCGCAGGGGACAGAGCTAGAAAGCTTCTAAAATGTTAATGTGCAGGAGGCACTGGGATATTGTTAAAGTGCAGATTCTGATTCAGTTGGTTGCATTTACCAGCTGGTGTCAGGTTCTGCTTTTCTAACAAGCTTCCAAGTGATGCTGACGCTGCTGGCCCACAAGCCACCTCTTGAGCACCGAGGATATAGGACAATGGTTCTCAAACTTAGGCACGTGACAGAACCTGCAGGGTTTGTTCAAATACATACTCCCAGGCTCTACTTTTAACGTTTCTGATTCAGTAAGTTTAGAGTGGGGTTCCCAGGTGATGCTACTATTTCTGATCTGGGACCACACTTTGAGAACCACTGATCCAGGACATTGGCTCTCAAACGTGGCTGTATTGGAATTCCTGCTGAGTTTTGTTTTGTTTCGTGTTGTTCTTTTTTGGCTGCGTGGCATGCGGGATCTTAGTTCCCTGACAGGGATGAAACCTGTGCCCCCTACAGCGGAAGCGTAGAGTCCTAACCACTGGACAGCCAGGGAAGTCCCCTGGTGAGTTTGTTTTTTAAAAATACTGATCATTAAGGCCCCAGAGATGATGATTTAATTGGTATAGGATGCGGCCTGGGCACTGAGAATGCTATGACTTGCGTAAGTGTTTCTATTGCTCAGCACAAGTTGAGAAGATTGTTCTAGAAGGAGGTAGGAGTAAATACAAAGGCCTTTGAGAGGGAATGAGCTTGACATTTTCAAGGGTCAGCAAGGAGGCCAGTGTGAATGCCAGAGGAAGTGAGGTGAGAAAGGTGGGCAGGGGTAGGATCAGGGCGGGATGAGATGGGTCAGGTATGCAGAGGTCACTCTGGTGAGATGGGAAGCCACTGGAGACTTTAAGCACAGACGACATGACGTGAATGCCTTAACCATGACCCTCATCTGACAGTCCCGAGGCCAGCCCTCCTTATGCAGGTCCACAGGCTTTCTATCCAAATGAGTTAGAACTGTGACAAATAAAGGATGAATTATCTTCACAGCCTTCTCTTAGGGTTCCCTATGTTTTAAGTACTGCCCATGGATTTTGTTCAGAATTACTTTCCAGAGCTTTGAAATCCTGAAAAAGTAAGTGTAGGCGTGGTAATAAGGTATTACCTCATGGAAGAAACACTTGGCAGATAGGGGACATCTCTAATTGTTGATAAACACACCCAGGAGCGCTTTGCTTTAAGAAAACGCAATGTGTGTGGCACAATGTCAACATACTTAGTGTTACTGAACTGTACACTTCAAAGTGGCTAAGATGATAAATTTCATAGTTTTTTACAATTAAAAAAAGATAATATTCATCATATGTGTGAAAGACAAATCTACAGAGCTCTGAATGCTCTGATCTAACTTTTTTTTGTTCTTCAGGAAAGTTACCATAGGTATGTCACTACCATATGGAAACTCTATCATACCATTAAGAATAATGCAGAATTTAAACCAAGAAAAAAAAATGTATAAAACCATGAATTTGGGAAATGGATAAAGTTGAGAGCAACCACTCACTTTAACAAAAGGATTCTTCACGTGAGGGATTTTGCCTCAGGTTCACCTAAGCAACAGTGTCCCTCCAGGGCACTAAAAACAGGATTCACTTGACATGCAGCAGCTGCGGAAACATAACCAGCCTGGAGACAGAAGCTGATGAGAGGCCTTCTGTGATGTCAATTCCAACAAAGTGAAAATAACTTTGAGATTTCGCTTATCTGCTCTATCCCCTCAAGGTCATTGCACAATATGAGTGTGCTTGGATCGGACAGGATTCCTGGGACACAATTCACATTCTATTTTGATTCTGGCAGTTGGTAACCTTTCTTCTAGGAAATGGAACAACAACAACAAAAAAAACACCTGTTGGTGATATTCATGTCCTGAGCATGCGAGGGCAGGGAGGCTGCCCAGCGCAAATTGAGCAGAGGTGGGTGTGGCCCTGGGTAATTTTTAGCAACACTCCCGGGCCTGATAGTTGATGGCAGCCTGCAACCAGCTCTGTCAACCTGCCATGAAGATGACCTGTCCTTTCCCTCGGTTATTTGAGCCCTGGGTTTTTCCTGGGCAAGAGCTGACAGTGATGTCATCGTCTCGTGATGCTGCTGGGTGACCTTGTTCATAGACCTGGTTCCACTCATTTCTCTTGTACCCTAATATTGAACTGAGAAAAACACTGCTGAGAATCAAGGAGGGAGAGGGTCAAGACTCTGCACAAGGGAAGACCCCTTGACCTCTCATCTGATTTCCAAATCCTTTTCATTATTAGCTTTTATCCGACCCACTTTCTAGCAGTCCTCAGCCTGGAAAAGCCTTTAAGGAAAAACAATGCAAAAAGAGATCAATGAGATTATTATTTTTTTAATGCTGTAGGAGACTCAGCCAGGCAGAAACTATGAACTCATAAAGAACAGCTTTGATCCTTATTATAAGACAGAGAAATATTTACGACTGGTCTTTTGTACTATGGACCAACCACAGAGGCCTGAAATGCAGACAGGAGGAGACAAGAACGGTACTTGGAGCCGCTGGCTTAATTAAGGAAAACAAAGATATTCTGGGCTGCTACTGCATGCAGGCCCTGAGCCAGACCCTGGGTGGACGCCAGTGAATGCTTAGCCTCTTCATGAGGTGGGCACGGCTACCATCCTCGCTTTATGGAGGAAGAAACTGAAGAGTAGAGGCCAGACCTGTTGTTCACCTAGCAAGCAGTGGTACGGGGAAATGAATGCAAGGCTTCTTGACTCCAGATCTGTACCGTTCACCTAGCACACAATTGTTGGCTTTCGAATACTATAACCAAGAGTTTTTCAAGAACTCCAAACTGAGGCTCTTTTAATCAGTAACAGAATGATCGCAGCCTGCCCCCCAACACACAATGCTTAAGCTGAAGGGACACTGCACAGATGAAGGCACTGAGGCTGTGAGCAGGTAAGAGGATCTGCTCAACAGCAGCAGCATCTGGACTCAAACCCTGATAAGAGCTCTCTCCGACCACCTGTCGACCACATGTACACACAGGACAGAGTGCTGACAAAAGGCATGTTGTTTGGGATGTGGTCTTGTCAACAATCTCATTTTAATTCAGTTAAGATGTGGGCACGAGGGACATTTCACCCTACAACTTAGTCCCTGGGGCCTAACAGCACGCTGTTTTCTTTCCTTCTTTGATCCTGGCAGCAACAGATATTGTTGGGTTAGAGCTCCACTTATTTAAGGAAATAAGTGGCGCAGGCTTTGCTGGCCAGCACGAATCAGCGCTGACTGCAAACCAAGAAACGTGGAGGCAGAGAAGCAGAGAGCACAGCGCCACCTGCCGCTGACATCTGAGATGGCAGTGGAGGCACGCTCTGAGCTGGGCGCTGCATTAGGAGCACAAGCCCATGGCCGGGTGGTCAAATTCTCCCTGCATTTCCCTCATGTGAGGCCAGAAAGGGTGCGAGTCTTGCCAAAATTCACAAAACACGGATGAGAGAGCTATTTCCACCTTTGTTCTTCCCACCAGGCCACCTGAGGGGAGAGCAGTCATTTCCCCTCAAGGGAACAGACTCCCAGCCGTCCCCTGCCTCAAGGAGGAAGATTCCTCCCTTTGAGAAGGGAAGGCCCTTACTGGGGGTAACACCTCCCACGAGAGGGAACATGCCTCTGGCTCAGGCCCTCCATCTCTCTCCAGAAGAGAAGAGGAAACACAAGGAGAAGTGCCTGGTGCATAGCCCCAGGTCCTGCTTCATGGGTGTGAGATGCCCAGTGAGCCACGAAATCACCACTGGAGCCACGCACATGGCAGCTTTGCACGTTGGCTGCTCCACTGTCCTCACCAGGCCACAGAAGGAAAAGCAGAGCTTACAGACACAGACAGCACTAAAAGCACTCTGAACCAAGTTGAGTGGGAAACCATACCAATAAACAAGTTTTGAATTAAAAAGAGAGAGAGAGAGAGAGAGAGACAGACAGACAGACAGAAAGGGAGGGAGGGAGGGAGGAAGGAAAAGGAAGTGAAGTGTTAGTGTGTGATCAGGAGGGACCGTGCGGACTACACATCACGCAACGCCAGGGACTGTGTGTGGGCCCTCAGGTCTTCCCCCTCCTGCTGCTGGTCTCCCTGCAGACCCCTGACCAGGCAACACTGCTCTCGCCTCAGAGCTTCTGCACGGTTCCCAGGGGCCTGGACTAATGCTCCTTCCTGCTGCTCAGATGTCTGTTCAAACATTACCTACTTAGACCACCTTCCACTGAGTCGCGCTGTGTGCTCAACACCTGACCCTCCACGTGCCTCACAGCACTAGCACTGTGCACTGTTTGTGTTTTCAGTCCTCCATGGACAGAGCCTGGCACAGAGAAGACATTTGAGAATAAATTTTAATTGACTGAATTGAATTATTTCACATTCATGGTCCTCCTGGAATCTATCTGGGGAGAAAGAGTGGGGATAGTTGAAGTAAGATGAGTAAGTGACCAGAGCAAACTGAACAGGCCTCCCAGTACTGCCTCCTTCTCTGTGACTTCTGAACCGGGGGTCTGTGATGTGTCTGCAACGTTCCTGGCTCCATCCTGGGCTTCTTATAGAAAAGCTTTCCAACCCTTACAGGCTGACCTTAGGGCATAAGTAATTTGCCCAGCTGGCCCGTGGCACAGCTGCGATTTGTAGCCAGGTTTATCTGACTTGACCACATCTCCAGACTCTGTGGTCAGTCTTCCAACCCACCAAGGGCAACTCCGGGAGTCCTGTCAACACCTAGAGCCCAGATCCCCATAGCACTGTAGGTGGGTAGGATGACTGCCAAGAAAAAATTCCTCTGTTGTAATCAATATCAGAACCTGCGCTGGGGCATGCTACTTCTACATCCAGGAAACTTCTAGAAGCAGGCAAGAAAATAAGAACCTGTGTGCTCCAGGTATTAAAATTGAGCAATGGATCTAAAAGGAATTAAAACACTTGGCGGACTTCCCTCGTGGCTCAGTGGTTAAGAATCCGCCTGCCAAGGCAGGGGACACGGGTTTGAGCCCTGGTCCGGGAAGATCCCATATGCCGCGGAGCAACTAAGCCCATGCAGCACAAATACTGAGCCCGCGCTCTAGAGCCCGAGTGCCACAACTACTGAGCCCGCGCACCTAGAGCCCATGCTCTGCAAAGAGAAGCCACCACAATAAGAAGCCTGCACACTGCAATGAAGAGTAGCCCCTGCTCGCCACAACTAGAGAAAGCCCACGTGCAGCAATGAAGATCCAACTCAGCCAAAAATAAATTAATTAATTAAAAAAATAAAACGCTTGGCTTTCTTATTTTCTGGTGTTAGTTTTCCATGTAAATTGATAAATAGTTAGGTATCTACTGTTGGCATATACTGCTATTCTCAGGTAAATGGTAATGGGGGCAAGATGGCTAGAAGGGCAAAAAGTGTCCAGTTGTGGGCAGGACATCACAAGTATCTGGAAAACAATGTGCAATGGTACTTTGAAAGTACCATTTGCCCTGAATGGATAAAGAAGTTGCAATATACATATATATATATATGTATATATATATATACACACACACATATATATTTAAATGATGGAATATTATTCAGCCACGAGAAAAGAAGAAATCCTGCCATTTACAACAATGTAGATAGACCTTGAGGGCATTATGCTAAGTGAAATAAGCCAAACAAAGACAAACACTGCATGTATCATATGTGGAATTTTTAAAAAAAAGGAAAAAGTCAAACTCATAGAAAAATTGTTTTCAAAGGCTGGAGGGTGGGAGAAACAGGGAGAGGTTGGTATAAACATACAGACTTTCAGGTATGAGTAATATCTGACAATTAATGTAAACCATGGTGACTAAGTTGACAACACTGTATTACATAATCTAAATTTGCTGAGAGAACTTAAAGTTCTCATCACACAGACATACACGCAAAAGATGAATATGAGGTGATGGATGTATTAACCAGCTGGTGGGAATCCTTTGACAATGTATACTTATATCAAATCACCACAATGTCCACTTTAAATATCTTACAATTTTGTCAATTATGCCTCAATAAAGCTGAAAAAAAGAGTACCATTTAGCCTTTCCACCCATAGTGTTGTCACTGGCTTTCTTATGGTTTAATTACTCAGCCATTCAGCATTTATTGGGGACACACTCTTGGCCAAGCCCTGGGCTGGGGTTGTGACAATGGTCCCTGCTCACAAAAAGCCACTTGTTGGGTGGGGCTCGCTGTTTCTCACTCATATCATGCAAGTATCCCACCCTCCTCAGAGCTCTGAGGACTCCAATACCTACTCTCAGCCAAATACCCTCTTGCATTGCAGGTCCCCACCTTGGCCCCCCAAGAGGACTCGTTACTATCAGGCCCAGTCATGGAACACATCTAAGCTCCTTACACACTGACTGACCCCGCTCAGGGTGCTCGAGGGCCTCCTACTAGATTCCAGAGTGATGGCTTCAAATCATAATGTCTGCTATGAGGTGTGTTCCAAGAAATTTGTTGCTAATAATCAAGTATCAAAATGGCTTATTTTTGTAGAAGTTAGAGGAGACTACAAGTTATTCTTACGTAGCAGGCATTCTTTGTCTCCAGCTCCCATCCACTCTTTTCCCTGGTTCCCTTTAGAGAAGTTACCCCTCTCCACCCTCAGACCACATGGCCCAGGCAGGGATAATCTGACTCTTAGTTCCAATCAGAACCCTGTATTCTCTTGGCCACGATGACTAGTCATGGACCAGCACGTGAGCCAATCGAGAATGAGATCACTGCAGCTGGCAAGCAGGTAGGCTGTAAGCCTGGATCTGCTACCAGGCAGGGCTTGCCCAAGAATGAAATCCACATAGCTCAGCAGAGCTGAGGAACAAAAACATCAATGAGCCTCTGGTTCCTGCCAGGATGACTCCTGGAATTTTCAGTGACTCTCCCTGTCCAGTGCAGGTGGGCATTGCTCACAGCTGGCAACTGCTCACACGATGGAACATTCCTCCCCTCTGACTACAGGCTAATATCAATGTAGGTATATATTACAGGTATTTCTTGTTTATTGTGCTTCACTTTATTGCGTTTTTTTTTTAACAAATTGTTTGTGGCAACCCTGCATTAAGTTTATTGGCGCCATTTTTCCCAACAGCATTTGCTCAGTTCATGTCTCTGTGTCACATTTTAGTAATTCCTGCAATATTTCCAACTTTTTCATTGTTATATTTGCTATGGTGATCTGTGATCAGTGATCTTTGATGTTACTGTTGCAAAAAGATTTAGACTGGCTGAAGGCTCAGAGGATGGTTAGCATGTTTTAGCAATGAAGTATTTTTTAATTAAGGCATGTACATTGTTTAGACCTAATGCTATTGCACACTTAATAGACTACAGTATAGTGTAAACATAACTTTTACATGCCCTGGGAAAACAAAAAACCTGTGACTCGCTTTACTGCAGTGGTCTGGAACCAAACCTGCAATAGCCCCGCGGTCTGCCCGTATATGTAATAAAATGAAGTGTGAAAACAGCCTAGTTTGGGCAGATCCACAAAAATCACTATTTAAAATGTGTGAAAATTGCCCACTTGTAGCTAATGCTTTTAGTCTTATTTGCGATACTCAAGTTACTCAGATTTCAATTTGGGCACATTTCATCTCAAAGCTGAGTGTGTAGTTCCACGTTCTGTCTGTCCATCTTTCTTTGTGGGAAGCCGTGACAATTCACGACAATCTCTTTCATGAATCCACCAACGCGGGGATCCAGGTATGGCATCTGCTTGAGAGGTTTCCAAAGGAAAAATGGGTAGAAGGCTCCCCTTGAGTTACGTGACACCGCGTTGCAGAAACCACCAGTCACCGGCTCCAACGACAACGGGCCGTCCAGCTGACCAGAGCTCGGTGTGCTATGTGGCACCGGAAGTCCAAGGTATGGCACCGGGGGCCCTATCAGAGGGCAGCGCCCCTGCAGACCTGGAGAGAAAGCCTTGATGGGGATCTGTGGCAGGACGCTGCTTGAGCGGCCCCTGCTGTGGACTGGCTCCCAGCTCCAACCCTCCAGGCAGGTAGCGTGAGCTCCAAAAGGGCTCGCAAAACCCCCATCTGGTAACACGCAGATGGTTATCCTGCAGTTAAATCTTTTGTTGCCCCCTCCCTGTATCTTAGCAGACAGGAATAAGTGGACATTTGTATGGGGCTGCTGAGTTTTATGTGCATGCGATGGCAACTGTGTCTGACTGTAAGGTTCATGGTTTTCAGAAACGTGTGCATGTACACAAGTCCTCACAGCCAAAAAAAGTTCTGCTGTAACCTATCAATTTTAGGAGAAAAAAGAGAAAGATGACCAAGAACGGAGTAGAAGAAGTATTCAGGAATTAGGCACAGATATCAGATGCCACTAAAAATAAATGCAACGTGGAGAGAACCGCAGAGTGGCCGTCATGGCTGTGGTGGACATTAGGAGCCAGAGCTGCACCACATGCCTGGCCCACTCACTCACACAGGTACTTCCTCAGACCCACAGACAAGCAACGAAAGCTCATGGAGCTTCAGTTTCTCGTAACATCCTGCAGGAGAGCTGCTGCAGGGATTAAATAGGAAGACGTACACAAAATGCCTTTGCCTGGTGTACTCTGTTCGACAAAAGGTGGCAATTATTACATGTATCACCATCCTCAGCACTTAGGCAAGCATTCTACTCAGACAGGGTGATCTAAAGGATCAACCACTTGCTACCATCAGAACCACAGTCCCATTCCTTCAACAGTGAACAGGCTGCTATAAACAGGTTGCGTCCTGGGACTACTGAAGCCTGTGGACAAAGTGCGGCTGGCAGAAGTGAGTGGTTCTCTCCCGTCTACTCACGTAAGGTAAGGCATCTGTCAGCTTGCCCACACTTGTTTTTTTCTTCTCCACTAACTTGCAGGAACAGGCACAAGAAATAAAATGAAACTTTATTACACAACGCCTTAAAGAAAGCATCTTTCTTGCACGTGGCTTAAAATATTGTGCATATGTTAAGCATATTGTGCTAGATGACGGATTAACAACCACTGAAGCCTGGCCTTAGAAATAACCCGGCCAGAGAAAAGAGAACCAGCCTCCCATGTTTCACTGCAGAGCCAGTGTTTACAACGAGAGCCCCACCACCACGACCGCCCACCCATGGTGCTCTTCTCTGTGCTCTCACGGCATCCCATACCTGCATGACGCCATCAGCCCTGACCTCACTGTCCTGCAGTTACTGGCTTCAACAACTGCCTTTCCAGAAGACTCCAGGAAGGGAAGCAAATGGACAAAACTGTCGTTCCCAGGACTCAACTTGGTGCCGCAAACACAGCAGATGCAACACAAAAGTGTACAAATAAAGTGAATGGAACACATGTGCTTATTTGAAAGAATTCACAAGACAGGAGACTGCATTAAAAATCAAAAAAGGAAACATCAAATTTAATTTAAAGAAAGAAACCCAGAAATTGTCCGAAAAAACAATGGAGCAAATCAACTCCTGAAAAAGTTCTGCATCTTGGTGATCACATTTATTGGAAGGGTTGGACAAAAATAAAAATGCCATTTAGCTTAAGAATTTGTGAGTTATCTGCAAATCAACTTATTTCAGAAGTGGAAGAATTCTTGGTTATTTCTTAAAATCAAAACGTACGCCGGTTTCTCTTTTGAGTATCTTCTACATTTAAAGAGGCAATCATACAAAATCTCCTATTTTCCACACAGGATAAATTCTTTGTTTCAACCAACTCTCAATGGTGGGGCAACTAGCACAACACCGTCTCCCCGGACAAAGAGCATCGGAATATTCCGTTTTGTTGACTGGAAGAGGAAAAGAAACACAGAACACATTTATACAAATTTGTAGTAGTATTATTTATTTTTCGAGAAAGAAATTTGAAAACAAAAAACCACAGATTCATCATAACACAAACAAATTGCTTAAAAAACCTGTTCACTTACCTTTGTGGCACAAAGAACCATCTACTAACTGTTTCTTTTCCTGGAACACAACTGGGGCAGAGGCGTCCACTATCCACCCAGCCCTTTCTGTCCCTCTTCTTGGCACACAGCTAGACCACATTTCTCATGCTCCCTGCCAACCAGATGGTGCCACGGACTGGGTTTTAACCAATGGAAAGTGAACAGAAGTGATGAGCAACCTCCCACAAAGGCGCCTCTGTGTTCTCCCGCGACCATGGACTCAGATTATGGAGAACCCTGGGGATGGCAGAGCCAGGAAGCCTGGGTCCCTGACTGAGCACCTGGAAGAAAGCTACTGTACCGACCTAAAACCTCACTAAAGACCGTTGTGTGGGTACAAATAAAATCCTACTGTGCTAAGCCCTCCTGTGTTGCTTCTATGTGCTACTGCACTCATATACAGAATGGATACCTTTTGCATTAGCCTAGGGAACAAGCCTTAGGCTGTAAGGAAACAGATATGGAAGGTCTGAAATTTTCTCATGCCTCGGCAAAACATTAAGTAAATGTTGACTCCAAAGGTAGCCCAAAAGATGTCCCAAACCTACAGGTTCTGGGGAAGAGGCTGGAAAAAGCCCAAAAGATGTCCCAAACCTACAGGTTCTGGGGAAGAGGTTGGAAAAAGCCAAACGTTAGTAGTGTTGCTGTTAACCTGATGCACTGGGCAGGGCAGTGTAAGGAAGAGATGAGCTTAGGTGAGAACTAGCTGGTTTTCAAGTAGAGATTACAAGAAACAGCATTCATGATGTCATAAAAGCCAACTGTTTTTAGACTCCCAACTGTGGACAATAAGCAGGAAAAATGCATTAAGGAACAAAGCGGCCCTGTAAATTTTCTCAGGTAAACAAGCTCAGCCCTGAGGGGAAGATCAGATTAAGGGTGTCCCTTTCCCACCCAAATTTACTTTAGCAAATGACCCAAGGTAGTCAACGTTAATTTGTGGGAGAGGTAGTTACACAAATTAGAGGTGAGGAACTAAAGAAATAAAGGTGTCTACAAGTTCTGTACAGAAAAAGACTTTGAGGTGACTGGCCCAAAGAATTGATTGGAAGTAAACAGATCAGAAATATATGAAGTCATAAGTTTTTAAAGAAATGGTATTGCCAAAGAACCCATACATAGCCTGGCTGAAAAAAGCCTTTGACAATTTGAGTCTTCCAGCATAAGTGAGACGTTTCTGTGAACGTTCTGCAGCCTCCAGATTTAGCAAATAAAAATACAGGTCACCCAATTAAATTTGAATTATAGATAAATGAAAAAGAATTTTTTTTAGGATGTCCCAAATATCACACAGGACATACATGACCTAACCAAGGGATTTCTTCTACTACTGCCTCCCCAGGGGATCCATCAGTGCGAAGGACCAGTAACTGCTCTACGTTCCCGTTCTTTCCTTTTCTGAAAGGGAGTTTTTAGGGCAGCAGATATCCTTGTCCCTGCTGTGCTACAGTGGAGGTGGGTGGGGCAATGACAATTAATTTATCCTTTTTAGCTTACAGGAATCTGTACCACAACTGACCACACGTAGGTCCGACAAAGAACTCTCTCTCCACCAGGCAGAAAATATTGGTAATAGCTATGTCTTCAGAACTTTTTAAAAATGTAAGAACCATGTTTTATGAGCTTCTTGGGTACTGGAACTAACATAAAAGGAGAAGCCCCGACAGTAAATTCAAGTAGTGCCTATAAATGTAGCATGCTAAACCAAGTACACTTACGTGCCATCCATGAATGTATCCAACTCTTTCCCAGATAATACACTCTCAGGGCAGTGGTTCTCAAGTTTCAATGTGCATAAGATCACCTTTAGGGCTGTTTCCTGGCTCCATGCCCAGAGATCCTCACTCAGTAGGCCAGGGTGTGGCCCATGAACCTGCATTTCTAACACACTCCAGGTGTGCACATACTCCTGGTTCGAGGAACACACTCTGAGAATCACTCTCAGAGAAACAAGGATCATGTCTGCTGTCTGCTACTAGGAAGCAGCACTGCCTTCTGGTTTCCTTCTAGTTGCAAAAGGCAACCTAGTCTTACCATAGCCAGTTCAGTGAAGGAGTCAGCGCTCATCAAAATAACTGATATATTTTACTCAAATCCCTCACTCAGTGGTCATACTTCTGAACTAAAAAGTTCCAACCTTACCTTCATATGGAAACCACTTCATCTGAAATGATTCTCTATTAATTCAATTATAGTTTTCTGGAGATACAAGTAAGCAGCTTCTATGATCGCCCCCAAGGATCCCTGCCTCCTGGTGTTCACCCACTTGTGTAACCCCCTCCTTCTGAGTGTGCATAAAATTTGTGCCTTGCTTCTAACTAGTAGAATCTACAAAGTTAGTGGGTGTCACTATCATGATTAGGTTACATAAGATAGTCACTTCCACCTTGCTAGCCAGCTCTCTTGCTGGGTTTGATGAAGCAAGCTACCAGTGGTAGAGGCCCTGCAGCAAGGAACTGAGGTGCTCTCAGTCCAAAACCCTCGAGCAAATGAATCCTCTCAACAACCACGAAAGTGAGCTTAGAAGCAGAACCTTCCCCACTTTAGCCTTCAGATGAGAACCCAGCCCTTGTGCAGCCTTGTGAGAAACCCTGAAGCAGAGGACCCAGCTGAGCCTGGACACCTGACCCACACAAACTGTGAGCTAATAAACGTGTGTACTTTTAAGCCACTAAGTTTTCGGCTGACTTGTTATATAAAATTCTGAGATATAACGTCCAAATAACTGAGAAAATCATGAACAGAAACAGGGAATTGAGAATGAGCTCATTTTGAAGGTGAAGAACACCAGAAGTTTAGTTTTATATGTACTGAGTTTGAGATAACATCCAACGTGGACATAGTTTCAATAAGAATATTGGAAATGAGAGAGTGAAGCTCAGAAAAGAAAAAAGCTGGAGACACAGATTTATCCATAATCATAATGGCCACCAATCACCACTTGCCACCAGCTTTACAAGCACCAAATTCACTGCAACCTGTAATCCTGGGAGGAAGGCACAATTATTGTATTGGCATTTTACAGAGGAGGGCCCTGAGGCTTAAAAAATTTCTAGAACTTGCCCAAGGTCACATAACTAATCACCAGCAGCCAGGATTTGAACTGAGATCTGTTAAGCCAGAGCTCAAGCTTTCATGCTGTACTATTATTACAGACTGATGGCTTATAACAAACAGTAATTACTAATTGACATCTGAGGGGGGAAAAGAAGCAGATTAAAAAAAAAATCCCACGTTCAGAGGGAGAAAGAAAACTAGCCACGGAGTCGGGAGTGGTTGAAAAGAGGAGGAAAGCCGGGATAAAGCAGAACCACAAAACCCAACAAAGGCTGACGTGTGAACACTTACTATGTGCCTGTCGCCACCTGAAGGCTTTTCACGGAATCTCTCAATAGCTGTATGAAGTGAGTCGTATTACCATCCCCATTTTACAGATACAGAAACTTAGTCACAGACAAGTTGGGTAACTGGTACAATTATATAGCTGGTAAGCAAGGGAGTCAAGATGTGAATCCAGGCGGTCCTGAGGGCCAGAGTGGCTTCTCAATACTTAAAAGACTGAACAACAAAATGTGCCAATATCTGGAAGATCTGCATAATGCAGTGAACCAATATTTTCCAAACGACCAGAGCTTGATGTTACAAAATCACGCATGTATAAAAAATCCATTCCAAGCGCAAGGTAGACCAATGAATTTGCATATAACAAGAAAATGAAAAGTTCACTGATATAGTTTCAGATTCTACACTACAACTAGCCTTTAAGAAACTACCGCTTGCTGAGTTTGGGTGTAGTATCAAAGGCAAGTATCCACAAGAAATACTCCTCCCTTTCCAACTACCTATCTGTGTGACATTCACAATATAGCGCAACAGATTAAATGCAGAAACAAAGATGTGAGTAACTAGTTGTTGTCTATTAAGCCAAGCATTTGCAAAACATAAAACAAAGACACTTCTCACTGAATATTTTGTTTTAGAAAATATAGCTATTATTCATAAAAATGTTACTTATGTCAAAATGTAATCGATTTATTATTTTTAATTAGTTAAATATCTTAAAAATTTCTCAGTTTTAGTTTCTAGTAAGTATTGATACGTAAGTCCACATCAAACAAAACACTGTCCAGTATTACTGTTATACACCAGCACACAGAGGCATCTTACACAGCCATATCTCAACGAATCTTGGCAACCCTATGACAGAAGTGACTGTATTCCTGCTTACCAGTGAGGAAGTTACATCTGCAAAGGTACTTCCCTTGTCCAACGTACCCCAGATAGGAAGCGGCCAAGCCAGCACTGGAAACCAGGTCTGTCCAACCCCAATGCCTTTGGTTTTTTTAATTGCTACACTCTACTGAGTCCATGAATAGGTATCAAAACACGACAGGCTTTCCATAAATAACTGTTGGATTCTGAGAAGAACTGACATTTTAAAAGCGATGAATGGAACTGCAAGACTTACTTTATATATCTCTTCATATGTTTCTTCATCAATTTCTATCGTCGTCACAGTTTCTTCCACATCTCCCAATATCATATTTAAATGCTGATCATAGGCCTGAAGTGGGAAGGTGAGGGACCAAGAAATGTAATAAGCAAATTAGGAAATAATAAACAGGGCTTATAATATGCAAATCACTCAATTACAAGTAACACATAATACTTACACCACAAAGTTTTACATGCAAATAAAAAATAATCCTGCTGTGCTAATATACTGTTTCTCTGCCAATCATCTCCATGTTAACTTAATTGACCTGATACAAATATAAAACTGTTATGGTCAAAACTGAATTACTCAAAATAATTTGAAATTAGTTTTAAAGTGCCCACCCTATTTGTTATCTAAGGCAGTCACATAAATATTTATAATATTTAATTATGAAAAAAAGCCAGTTCATATACCTCTCAGTATACTTCTTTCAATTCCATCTGTAATAGCGTGACAAGAAAGATACAGTAAAGGAAATAAAATTCTTTAACTGCTAAGATGACAGCAATGCAGTCTCCTAAAAGCACAAGACCCTGTCACTCAACACACCCTGTCCTAAACTAAACACCACAAAGTAAAGTAAGTAGAGCAACACCCTGCACATTATAGCCTCACCAAAACCCACCAGAACACCAGCTTTTCGGCACCTGTGGGCTCGATCAACAAATATTGCAACTCAGATATTCAGGGATGTCCTCAATCCAAGCTCTAAGGCTCATGCATTGTACTAAAACGTGAAGCTCCAGGGGGTGGGAGGGAGGGAGTGGCTTGTTTAGAACCCACTTATGCTTACTTCTAGCCAAGTGTTAAATGGTTCACCAGCTCACATCAAAATAAAAATAGCCAATTAGCAACACGGGGAACTGCTAGGCAAAACAACAAACGGGGGCAAAGATCTACAGATAAGGGCCAGAAAACAAAAGGTTGAGGGTCATTCAGTACAGAGACAATTGAGTGTAGGCAAGGAACTGAAGAAGCCTCCAAGAGTTAAGGCAACACGTCTGTCCTGGGGTGTTTGTCTACTTGCCACTGGCCCAAGAGATTAAGTTCAATTCTATTTTTCTCTGCGAAGTTGCCACTATTCCATTACCCGGGATTCTTCTTCCTTTCTGTAATTTAAGACTACTAGGTCCCCACTTCCTTTCCAAGCACAGGGGGTTGTCTACCTTTAGGTTTCATGTTAGGTAGAGTCATAGTACTTAAGAGGGGGTTGAAGTCAGACTGCCTAGGTTCCTAGCCTGGCCCTCTTTTTACTGGCTGTGTCACCTTAAGCAAAGTAACTTCATCTTTCTGAGCCCGAGCTTCTTCAAACGTAAAACGGGATAATGAGTATCTACCCTCATAGAATTGTTACAGAGATTAAATAAGATATTACATGCAAAACACTTAGAGTAACAGTACCTGGCATATAAATAATGCTCAATAAAAAGTAGCTATTTTTAATCACTTTAGGGTAGAATGGTAGTTATAAAAACAACTTAGGAAAGTAACGAGTTATCAAGAGGAGGCAAAACCTTTAGTATACTCTCTTCATGAATAAATGGGACCACCTCAAGGGACCAATCCCATAGAAATATTTACAGATATACACAAAGGTCGATGTATAAACATGCTTATAGTAGTAAGAAATGGAAAACAATCCTAATATCACTGCTACCATATACAGAATTCTACAGTCATTTAAAAAAATAAAGGAGATTTATATGCACTCATGATCAATAATTTCCAAGAACAATTAAGTGACAAAGAAAGGTATCCCCAAAATGTATAGCAAGATCCCATTATTTTTTTTAGAGGTGGTGTATATAGTGCAAATATATACATATGGACACACATTCTTGTATATATGTGTAGATATATAGAAAAGACCTGAAAGACTATAGACTCAAAAGAAGAAATGGCACTTTCCCTTTTACTCTATGTATGTCTGTGCTGTCTAAAATTTTTCACAACAAAACACAAATTTATATATGTCAGTAATTTAAAGAACACTTAAATGAGAATGGAGGACAAATAAATATTATTTACAAATAAACAGGATAAAATGAAAGAAATGAAAATATTCTTTAATAAACACACCATTTCCGTTAAGAGAAATAAATGTTAACAATAAGAATAAAACACAGTTGCATTTGGCTTTTGGAAATATGGCTGACTTTCCCCCTCCTCCTTGTCTACCTTCAAACACTCTTCCAGAGTGGACAGTTTTTACATTTCAAAGGGGTGGGACAAGGGAGCAACGGTAAGGAAATAATCTGATTTCAAGGAGATTTAGTAAATTTACTCACATGTAACCTGCCTCGAAGCTCTCTGTCATTTCTCATTTTCACATAGATTCGTTCATCTAGACTGAGCCTGATGAGATCCAGAGGCTCTTCTACAGTGTTGGTAGTTTGTTGCTGATAAAAGAAACACGTTTAGTAATACAGTACTAGAGAGTAAAGTGTATGAACCATCGGTGCCCTGCATGACTGTGGGCAAATTACTTAACCCCTCTATGCCTCAGTCTCCTAATCTGCAAAATGTGTATAACGACAGTGCCTACCTAACACTGTTGTTGTGAGGCTTAAATGACATACTTGAAGGCATCGAACAGTGCCTGACACAGAGTAAGTGCTAGATCAATGAGGGTTGAAACATACGTACACAGAAAGGAGTTATATGACAAAATCATCATGACGGCACTCTGTTCCCTCAAAATCCAAACTGTCTGACCCCATTTCAGTGTGTAGGGAGTCACTCTCTCAGAGACTTTAGCTTTATCTCAAATATCATTTAGTAATTTGAAGAACTTACATTTAATGACTACCACATACTAGTCAGAATGCTAAGCAGAGATGAATGTTTGAGGGAGGATTATGAGTTCAGTACAGGGCAAGTTGAGTTTAGGGTGCCATTTGGTCAGTAAGATGAATATATTTAGCAGGCAGTATAGAATACTGGTTGAAAGCATTGGCTTTGGAGTCAGGCAGTGTGGGTTCAATTCCTGACTCTGACACTTACGAATTGGGATTAAAAAATCATGCCATCCTTAATTCTCAGTTTCCTTGTTTACAAAATGAGGAATCCACAATCTTCCCTTCATAATTCTTGTGAGGATTAGAGCTAATGTATTTAACTGAAGTATCTGATATATTTTAAATAGTATCTGGCAAACAGAAAAGTACTTATAAATGGTTCTTTTTATTACTATTAAAGAACTGTTGGAAACAAGTCTCAAAGAGACCAAGGCTAGGATGACCGGGGTCCATATGGAAGGGATGCTTGAAGCCAGGAGAGCTGATAAGATTATTCAAGGAGAGCTGCTTCAGTAAGTACATAAGGCCAGTGGAGGAAGGTGACTGAATGTTACAGGCTCTACAGCCCTAACATAGAGTAAAAGGGGAAAAAAAAAAAGAAGAAAAAATACTGACTCACGTAGTCCCCATCCCCAGTTCAAGAGGTGTTTGTTAAGGACCAGCTAACCAAATACTAGATTACAATGATACAGAAGTCAGTCCCTGCCCTCAAGTTCATTCTAGTGGGGAGAGGCATATAAATAAGTAATCATAACACTGTAAGGATATATACGTGACTGTGCCCTACTACCCACTGTCCACCTTTTTCATCCCGTAGTTTTAAACACTGCCTTTTCAAAGCGGACTCCCTGATCATTCGATTTATTCACTCAATAAGTATTTGTTGAGTGTTTCCAGCACCGTTCTAAACCCCGAGGACAGAACAGCGAACAAAACTCTTGCTCTTAAAGCACTCACATTCCAGTTGGGGGATACAGGCATTAAATAAAGAAGCATATACTTAATATGAACCAATAACATGCTAGGAAGAAAAATAAAGCAGACTGGAGAGTGCCGTTTGATGCCAGGTGGCCAGAGAAGTCCTCTTTGAGGAGATGAGATTTCAGTAGAAAGCTGAACAAGCTGTAACCTGATCCACAAAGATATCTGAGGAAGAGCATTTTGGAAAGAAAGGAGAGCGGGTGAGAAAGCCTGCAGGACCATCAGTTATTCTGAATACCAGTTCCTTGCTTGTTACCTTCATACCACATCACAGCCCCGCATATCGCGCACACTTATGTTTACTTTTTACCCGTCCTTCCCCGAATATAAACTTCAAGTGGGGCCAGGGACCACGTACATCAATGCCAGTGTCCCTGGTGCTCAGAACGGTGTCCAACCGCACAAAGACGATGCTCACTAGGTGTTTGTTGACTGCAACAACCGCTGCGCTCAGTAACGATAACAACTCCTTAACTGTACTATCAGGCTTTCTATCAGAATCCCGACAGGTCCGTGAGGCAGGCAAGGATAATTATTCCCCACCCTACGGAAAAAGGTGAGACTCAAGAGAAAGGAAGTGACGAGAGCGAGGAATAACTAGTTTCCAGCGGACTTCGAACAGAAAAAAAATCTCAGGGCCTCAGGCAAAATTGGGAGGAGGCGCGGTTAACCAAGAGGCAGATTAAGGCCGTGAAGACCCAGAAAGAGGCGGCGTAATTGGCCACCTTGCCGTGAGCTTGGAGAAAGCAACCCTGACAGGCAAAGTGGGGCAGAGCCAGGCCTGGGCGTGGGAAAGCCGCGCCGAAGCGAGTTCTTCAGAAGACACTCACCTGGTCCACGTCATCCGCCATCTTTCAAACCCTGCGCTCTTTCCCGCCTCTCGCGAGAGCACGAGAACCCCCTCCGGTCTCTGGAAAGGCGAGGACGCAATGCACCGGAAGTAGAAATAATCGGTTTTGCTGCTTCTTGTTTCCTGCAGTTGGCATTGGTCCTTTGGGGCTGGGGCGGAGCTTTATCAGGGGCGCCGACGTTGGGGCGGGGGGAATTGGGTACCTGGCGTCTCAGTGAGGGGGCGTGGCCGCGCCTCGCCCCGCCTGGGGGCGGAGCCAGCGCGCGGGCTGCGTCCCTTGGCGGCGAGGTGCGTCCAGCGTCCGCCAGTCCTGCCCAGGCAAAGATGGCTCGGAAGCGCACGGCGGGCAGGGAGCCGCGGGGAAGCGAGTTGCGCGGCCAGGTGGCCGCGGGCAGGGGGCCGCGGGGACGTGAGTCACGCAGCCAGACGGCCAAGGGCGAGAGCAAAGCCAGGCGCGAGGAGAAGGAGGCGGGTGAGAGCGAGGCCGAGCCGGGCTTAGGGGGAGAGGCTGGAGGAGGGCGGGAGGTAGGCCGGGTGGGGGAGGGCGAGGCTGGCCTCCTGCAGGTGCGGGCGAGGCAGCCCCGCGCCCACCTGGGCCAGCGAGACGGCGTTCCGGTGACCGCGGGAGGCAGGCGTCATGCGGCTGCCCCGGGCCTCCCCGACGTCGCTGCGCCTTTGCCCTCCGTGCCGGGAGCGATGCGCCCTGAGCGGTTCCGCGGAGCCCGGCCGGACCGCGAGCTCCCCTGCTCAGCCTCTTCCTGCTCCGCGTCACCCGCAGGATCAAGTCCGGCCTCCTGGTAGATGCAGAGGGTGCATAGGCAAGAGGCACTGCGATTGTTTTGTGTCCCCACAAGACGAACGGACCAGGACTTAGAGTGCTGGAGTGTGCTGATCTCCTGAATAGTACCTTCAGCCAAATCTCACCTCAGAGCCCCAGCTTCAGATCCCACCTGACTTCTTCACGTGCATATCGAATAGGCTTCTTATATTTGCCCTGGGCAAAGTAAAACTCTTGATTTTCCCCAGTTAAACCTGCCCCTTCCCCACTTTTCCCCTTCTCAGGAATTGATCCCTTCACTTCTTTAAGCAGACCCCTCCTCTTCCTTACACGCACACCTCCAGTCCTTCAGCAAGTCCTGTTAGTTCAACCTCAGAACCATATCTCCAATCTCTCCACTTCTCTTTATTCCCGTGGCCGCACCCCCTGCCCAAGCCACCCTCACTTTTCAGTTGAGCGACTAGCGATTGCCTCTTCACTGGCCTCCTTACTTCTTTTCATCCCTCACCACGGCAAGAGTTCTCTATGCAGGGGCGCAAGTGATCTTAAAAAAAAAATCAGATCTTGCCATGCTCCTGCTTCAGATCCTCTGTGGCTTCCCATTGCTCTTGGCATAAAATCCAGATTCCTCACCATGGCCTACAAGATCCTACGTGATATGGCTCCTGCTTCTTCTGTTGTCTGCTACCACTGTCTTCTTTGCCAGATACCCTCCTTGTTGGCCTCCGTTTGGTTCCTCAGATACGCTGTTATTTTTCACTTGAGCCTTTGCCTTTGATGTTCCTTCTCCCTAGAACGTTCTTCCGTGGCTTTTGCCGTGGCTCACTTCTGTTCCTCCAGGTCTCAACCCAGGCACTCCTCAAGTATCCTGCCTAAGGTGGTCTCTCCCAGGTACCCCTCGTGACAGAGGCTCTGACAGCCTGTGCCACATCTGTAATGATATTGTTCATTTATTTGCTTCCTTTTTGACCTGTCTTACCAGAATTTAAGCTTATGTAAACATGTCTTATTTTTTTGCTGTATCCTATCTTGTCCTCCCCCCTTCTCTGCGTATACTAAGTACTCAGTAAATATTATAAATAATTGCATAATGCATGCTGTAGAACGGATTTCTGGGGTACCTGATATAACTGGGTAGACGATTAGCCTAGGTCACCATCAAGGGCTCCTGTGACATAGATTCAGTAATTCTGTGATTCTGTACATATTTTAAGGCCATCATTCATTAGGAAATAGTCAAATGGTAACCATTTCTAAACTTAAAAGGTGATTTACCTCACAGTTAATACTACAAGTTCCATTTTATTCGTTGACTCATTCCTATAACATTTTATGAGTACCTAATGTCTGCTGCACACGAGCTAGGTGACATGGGAGATAGAGGTTTCTTGGAGATCAGAGTAGGGTAGTGTTCACATTTACCAAAAAAATATCCAAGACAGCGTGTGGTTTCATGGGATAAGGTATAAGGCTTTCTGACTTCTGAAGGAATAATCGGGAGAAATTGGGAAATGCTCTCTGAAGAAGTTATGTTTGGTCTGCAACTTGAAGAATAGGTAATATTTCAGCAAACGGCTGTGAAAAGGGGTTGTCATTCTAGTCAGAGGGAATGTATTCTGAATACGTGGCAATTAAAAAATTTTTTTGAAATCAAAAGGTATTGGAAATGCCACCAGCCTGGGTAGCATTCCTCCCAGCTAAACACTTCACCTTGGCACCAGGTTGGTATAGCTCCAACATTTAGTAGTTATATGTGTTTGGGTTATATATGAGAGGCAAATAATTTAGCCTCACTGGACCTCGTCTGTGAAACTTAATTCTAACCTGCTGGGTGGCTGTGAATTTTCATCCCGTAAGGCTCCTGGTATGGTCCAGGTGAAGTAATCAGATGGGGTAGCTCATATCAATTCAGCCTACACGTAGGCAAGGATGCACTTAAGCTTCGCTCACGCTCTGCGAGCCAGTGGAGCTGCAGTAAGTTTCCAATGTAGCTTCCGGGAAGAGTTATCAGCTTTGATGTGGTTGGGTAGAGGAGCAATTTGGTTGTGGTTTTGGCCGCAGGTGACACTGATTTGGTGACTCTCCAGTGTACTGTCTAACAGCACCATAGTGTGGGTTTTACCAGAACCTCAGTGCATGCACATGAACGTGACACTTGGCTGCTTCCAACAGCTGGGGACAAAGAAAATAGTCTTCCACGTTATATCTTTGTTTCCATTAGGGCACTTCTGGTTTCTCCATATTTAATCTCAATGTTAAATCCTTCATCGATGTAGTTCATTAACTCCTTCAACAGCTACTTACTGAGCACTTGCTATTTTCAGGCCCTGTGCTAGGCACTGGAATTATAGCGGTGAACAGGATAGGCAAGGTTCCTGCTCTCATGATGCCTGTAATCTTTGGGGAAGGGTAGGTAGGACAAGTAAGTTAAAAAATAAATTCACATGGTGATAAGAGCTATGAAGAAGGTAGGACAGGTTGCTGTAATAAAGCTGACATGGGGACAGGGAAGAAGCGGCGGTCAGAATTAGTGGTCAAGGAACTCCTGTGTGAAGACTTGACACTTTGAGCCAATTACTGACTGTAATGAAGGAGCCTTTTGTAGGACATTGTGGGGGAAGAGAGCTCTGGACAGAGGAATCAGTAAGTTTAAAGACCCATAGGAGGGAATGTTTTGGAATTGAGGTGAGAGACGTGAGTAGGACCCTTAGGTTGGAGACCAAACTAAGGAGTTTGCATTTTATTCTTAGTGCTATGAGGTGCTGCTGGCAGTTCTAAGCAGGTGTTTTTTTTTTTTTAGTAAATCAGTGGCTGGCCAATCAAGCCCCAGTGGTTAATTCATGCCCTGCTGAAATTACTTGGTTAAGGTCAAGGAGGCTGGTTAGACAGTTGTCCCTCGGTATCTGCAGAGAATTGGTTTCAGAACCTCCATGTATACTAAGATGTGCGGATGCTCAAATCCTTTACGTAACAGTGTAGTACAGTCAGCCCTCCGCATCCTCGGGTTCCACATCTGCAGATTCAACCAAAGTTCAGTCCGAGGCTGGTTGAATCTGTGGATTCAGAACCAGGGGGATATGGAGGGCTGACAGCTCTAGATCTTGGAGAGTCCTGGAAAATGGCCTCTTTTTTTTTTTTTTAATTATAGTTGACTTACAATATTAGTTCAGATGTACAATAGTGATCTGATATTGGACTCTACTCCATATAAAGTTATTATAAAATATTGGCTATATTCCCTGTGCTATACATTGCATCCTTGTAACTTACTGCTTTTATACCTAGTCCTTTGTACCTCTTAATCCTCTTCCCCTATCTTGCCTCTCCCCCCACCCCTTTCCCCATTGGTAGCCACTAATTTGTTCTCTGTATCTGAGTCTGTTTCTGTTTTGTTATATTTGTTCATTTGTTTTATTTTTTAGATTCCACATATAAGCGAAAACACAGTATTTGTCTTTCTCTCTCTTATTTCACCGAGCATAATACCCTCCATGTTGTTGCAAATGGCAAAATTGCATTCTTTCTATGGCTGAGTAATATTTCTAATTCCTTTAGATGGTAGGTTAGGTGGTTTGAGATTTTTTCCTGTTTCTTGAGGTGGGCCTGTATTGCTGTAAGCTTGCCTCTTAGGAGGAAGCTTTTGCTGCATCCTGTGGATTTTGTAAAATTGTGTTTTTATTTTCACTGTCTTAAGGTATTTTCTGATTTCCTCTTTGATTTCATGATTCATCCATTGGTTTTTTTTGTTTTTTAGTAGCATCTTGTTTAGTCTCCATGTGTTTGTATTTTTTTCTTTTTTCTTCCCGTCACTGATTTCTAGTTTCATACTGTTGTCATTGGAAAAGATGCTTGATACATTTTCAGTCTTCTTGAATTTGTTGGGACTTGTTTTGGGGCTAGCATGTGATCTATCCTGGAGAATGTTCCACGTGCACTTGAAAAGAATGTGTATTGTACTGTTTTGGGACAGAATGTCCTGCAGATATCTATTAAGTCCATCTGGTCTAATGCGTCATTTAAGGTCAGTGTTTCCTTTTTTCCCCCATTTATTTATTTATTTATGGCTGTGTTGAGTCTTCGTTGCTGTGCATGGGCTTTCTCTAGTTGTGGTGAGTGGGGGGCTACTCTTCATTGCAGTGTGTGGGCTTCTCATCGCAGTGGCTTCTCTTGTTGCGGAGCACGGGCTCTAGGCGTGCGGGCTTCAGTAGTTGTGGCACATGGGCTCTAGAGCACAGGCTCAGTAGTTGTAGTACACAGGCTTAGTTGCTCCGTGGCATGTGGGATCTTCCCAGAACAGGGCTCAAACCTGTGTCCCCTGCATTGGCAGGCAGATTCTTAACCACTGTGCCACCAGGGAAATCGCAGGGTCACTGTTTCCTTATTGATTTTCTGTCTGAACCATCTGTCCATTGATGTAAGTGGGGGTGTTAAGGTCCCCCACTATTGTACTGCTGTCAATTTCTCCCTTTATTTCTGTTAATATTGCTGTATATATTGAGGTGCTCCTATGTTAGGTTCATATATATTTATGAATGATATCTTCTTGTATTGACCTCTTTATCATTGTATAATGTCCTTTGTCTTTTAGTATAGACTTTGTTTTATAGTCTGTCTTGTCTGATACAAATCTTGCTACCCCAGCTATCTTTTTGTTTCCATTTGCATGGAATATCTGGATAATAGCCTCTTGATACTGTGGCACCAAAAACAGAAAAAAAAACAGTAAAGAATAAAGAAAAAAATGTCATCCGTATGTCTGCCATCCAGAAACAGCCACCACTAAATAATAGTGTATTTCCTTCTAGTCTGTGTATTTTTTTGTGTGAAGTAGAAAGTATACTATTAAAATAATTTTGCATTTTTAGCATTTTATCATATATCATTTTCCTTTGTCTTAAAAGATGGCTGAATTACATATCATTGTGTGACTGTACCATAATTGATGCTTATCTAATGGATAGACATTCAGATTTTAAAAATTTTGGATATTATGAATAATGATACTATGAACAGTTTTTTGATTCACAGTTTATTTCCCTTGTTCTCACTTTTAACTCCTCAACCTCTCTCTTCAAAACACAAAAATACACGGCTGTGCCTTTTAACCAACCAAGTGACTTTGGTGAGGAAGAAACAGCGCTTCCGGAGCAACCCCCGCCTGCATCTTTAGATTAGTAAAGTGGAGTATTAACAAAGGGCTGAAAACCACTGTAAGATCTAGAAATCCTGTTTTTAAGGGTGCCCTACCAAACTGTCAAGTCATAAATAAACTTTTAAGCAAATTCTGGCCTTGAAATAAGAAATCTGTTTCCAGATTATAAATAACTAATTTTGAAATATTTTGTTTCCATTAAAATGTTTAAAACCTGGGAATGCATAAATTTCTTCTTTTATAAAACATTTGAAAGAAACAGAACTGAATCAGTGATTTTAACCAGCATTAAAACAAATGCTGTTATAAGGTGAAATTTATTAAAATTAAGTTATGATTTTGTTTAGATCAAAAGGGAGAGTCTTTTTTCCCCATGCAAAATTGTATTCTTGGGGAATATAAATACCTATCCAGAGAGTCAGCAGGACAAACCATAGATGAAAGGAATGAATTAATTTGATATTTTAGGTTAATATTGCAGCTCCTTTTGGAACCTCAGTGAAGGCTAGGGTATTTTTGTTTTCCACAGTTAATTGAAGCAGAGTTCTGCAGCAGCAAAAGAAGATGATTTAAGATAATTTGCATGAATATATTTATAATAAAATAGAAAATATTTCCCTGTCATATTAATACATATTATAAATATATATAACAGTAATATATGTTAATAAGCAGACCATGCTTTTAGATACCCTAGTTGAACTAAAACCAACAGTTTATGCATTTTTTATATTTCCCTTTAACAAAAAAAAGAAACAATAATTATTTTGAGAAAATAAAGTTATTTTTGAGTTACTGCTAACTCATTCCAACCCTAAGTTTGCTGAGAGTGGCACCGAGGTGAGACTGGAAAGATTTCATAATGTATGTGTTTTGAGTAGTGTTTGGGTTTGAAAGATGACAGGAACTTAGATTAGGAGAAATCGGTTGTGCTAAAACTGGACACTTGGACATGTTTATGAACTTGAATCATTTCACTTAATAGGAGTGGATTATCCCTAAAATAAATAATTAGTCTTGGCAGGTAGTAAATAAGCAAGGTGTTAATTAATGGATTGATGAATCTTCCTTGCTGGATATTAGCTGAAATTTAAGGTTTGCAGTTTAGGTTGTATGAGTCATGTGGTGGTGTGTCTGTAGTCTTAGGAGGAGTAGAATACAGTGCTGATAAAGGAAGAGTGTAGAGTGTAGACCGGCTGGAGGTGGGAAGAGGCTGAAAGTTGGTTGCTGACCCAACATGGGATGGTGACGGAGGTTTAGAGGGAGGTTACCAGAGAGGACTTCTCATGACCCTGCCCATGAAGCTACCGTGTCTCCACCTTTCCTTTTGTCCCTTATCTCACGTTCTGTGTGGTCATCTAGATGTCTTCGAAGATGAGAAACCTCCAAAGAAGAGTGTTCTCTCAAAAGTTTCACGAGGAAAGAGGAAGAGAGGCTTCGGTGATTCTGGGGGCCCAGCAGATGGTCCAGCAAGAAAGAAAGCGGCCAAAGTGACTGTTAAATCCGAAAACCCTCAGGTTATTAAGGATGAAGCCCTCAGTGATGGGGAAGATTCCAGGTGAGATGGCTGAAAACCTCTTGAGCAGGTCTTGATTGTTCCCATCAGGGAAGTGTGACTAAGAAAACCTACTCTTTTTGCTTGTCACTGGGATCTGTGGAAAAGGTGGGATCTTTAAACTCTTCTAGGTAGAGCTCAGACCACTAGTAAGAGCTGGGAAGAGTCTTGGCAATTATATAGTTTACCTCCCAAACTTTTCAGATGAGGACGACAGCTTTCAGAAAGTGATTTGTTCATGGTTACACAGCTAGATGGTGGCCAAAACCAGGATGAGACCTCGGTCTTCTGACTCCTGGTCCAGTACTCTTTATACCACACGAAGACATTTCATACACGAGGCATTTCCCTGACGTCTGGCCGTGTCCTGTCCTGCTCTCCTCGGGTGCGCTCCGCCCCTGCCCAGCTGGACTTCCCTCCTTCACTTGACACGTGCTCACGCTCTTCCTTCTGCCTGGAACGGTTTCTTCCACCTTCAAGATGCAGAGCAGAAGTCATCCCCTCCACAGTCTTAATTGATTCCTCCCCCTTTTCCTCCTCGGACTTCTTGCTGCATCTTGTAAGAGTGTAACTGATCCGCCTTGTGTTACACTTACTTGTTTCCGTGCCATATACCACTGTGAGCTCAGACGGCTGGACCCACACTGGTTCATTTGTTTATGCCCCGTGGTGTCTAGGGCAGGGCCTTTGACAGTGAATGAGCATATTAATATGTGGTGAACAATCAACACTTGATCATCTGCCTCCTAGGGAAATTGGGGAGGGGGGAGGAAGAGGACAAACAGAGAGGCAGTAGTTTCTTCTTTGTTTCAGAAATAAACCCTCACTCTTAGTGTCAGCTTTTCCAGCACCTCCAGTCCTGGCTCAGAAAGTAGGCCAGGACAGGGCAGCTGTGGGAAGGAGCGCAAGGAAGCGTGTGGATTTTCCACCATCGTTCATCTCTTAGACTTTTCCTGCGAATGCCTCTGAGCTTACTGCTTCCCAGTTGCCTCTCCCCACTTGTTGCATTCTTTCTGCATAGAAATTCACAAACAGATAGACCAGGATGTTGCCAGGGAAAGCTCTGGTCCCCCTTTCCCTCTCAGTTAAGAGTTGCCATTTCTGCCACTTTTACTCTAAGGGGACATTTTTGTTGCTGTGGTGTTGAGAGGAAGTGGCAGGGTAAAAAGGGAGTGTTTGTCTTTTTAGAGCTGAAGCCTGAGGCTTGTTATTTTAAACGTCTGTGCTAAAATCTTGGGTCATATTCTCACTGGATACCATGTGTCCAGTCTTACAAAGGCTGTAAGTAACTCAATTCCCTGAACATATTTTATGTGTGAATTTGCACAATTTTATTGCATATTAGCAACCGTTGACTCTTGAGCCAGTATTTAGCCAGCTCCGTATCTACGTAGTTCTCTCCTTACCCTTCCAGTTGTCCATGTTCCTTATGACTCACCTGTGTTCAGTTACATCCCCACTTACTTAGAAGTTAAAATTCTACCAACCTCGGTCTCCTTTCGTCTTATTTCCCAGAGGTGGGGAAACAATCTTCTGAGTTGGCTCATGGTAGGATCCGCAAATGTGACTTCTCTCCTCTTCTTTCTGGCGTCTGGCTGCACGTGTGTGCACACAGACATCGCAGCTTTTACTTCTGGGACTCACATTATTTTTGTGGTTTTTTTCTAACTTGCCCTGTATCATTTACAGACACAGATGTTTCCCTTCACACAGCTCTAGATTGTAGGTTCATCATGTTCCTCCTGTTTTGACAGCACATCTAGTGTGCGACCTGTGATCAGAGCACATCTTGGCGGGAACTTGAGACCCGGGCTAATGGAGGAAGTGAGGCTCAGAGCTCACAAATCATCAACTAATTGCAACAGTTTCTCAGTAAATAGAAGGAGTCCTTACAGTTGAGTTTAGTTTAAACATAGCCCTAGGATGTCTGAGCTTTTCTTCATCTTCCCTCCTGTGATCTCTACACAGGGACTTCCCGAGTGCCCTCAAGAAGGTGCACCGTCCAGAGAAAGAGGCTGCTGCAGACAAAGGTGGGGGTGAAGGGGGCGACGAGGAAGAGAGTGAGGAGGACTGGGAAGAGGTAGAAGGTAAAGTGTCTTCCTCTGTTCTCAGAACTGTTTGATGCTGTTTTTCTGTTGGATTCCGTTTGGAGTCATGTCACTGCAATCCTGTCCTTTTCTTTTGAAACTAATAAAAACAAAGTTGCAGTAGGGGACTTGCTTTTGATGTAAGGAAAAAGTCATGACCAGGTTAGCAAAGAACATTGTATATTCTCTTCCTCTGGTGGTGCTCCATGGAGGGGATCATGAGATAGAGAAGCCACATCATCTCATAGAGCACGGGCTTTGCGGGTGCTCATACCTGGCTCAGAGGCCAGCTTTGCCACTTGTGCAGCTGGGTGAGTGAGTAACTCCAGCTGTCCGAGCTGAGTTTTTCCACTGGTGACAGTTGGTAAACACCGAGCACTTACTGTGAGCTGGGCACAGTCTAGGCTCCAGGTTGTTGTGGGAAAATGTGTTGGGCCTGGTGCATCACGTACTCACAATACATAGCCCCTAATGTCACCATCACTAGCGTGACTTTTCTTCCCCAGCTTTTTATTTTGAAAGTGTTCAAACCTACAAAAAAGTTGAACATGTAGTCCATACACTGTTCACCTAGACTCACTAACTTTACCATTGTGCTGTTTGAATGCACCGGCATCTTTCCTTCTATAAATCTGCATTGTGGAACCACGTGAAAGTAAGTCACAGACATCCTGACTCTTCACTCGTAAATGCTTCAGCATGCATTTCCTAAGAGTAAGACATTCTCCTGCATGGTGAAATACCATTATCATACCTAAATTAAGTCCCTAATTGTTATAAAACTATCCTTTATAACTGTTTTTCCTCTTTTTTTTTTTTTGCTTTTCATAGCACTGGGTTTTTGTTTCGTTTTGTTTTGTGTTGGTGGAGTCCTGGGCCTCTTGTTTCGTAGAATGTCTCATATTGTGGTTTGTGATGGTGGGAACCTTGTTTGAATGCCCCCTGGATTTCTTACAAACTGTAAGGTGAGGCCAAAGACTTAGGTATATTTAGATTAAACATTTTTTGGCAGGAACACTTCAGAGCTTTGTACTTCACAGTGCATCCATTCAGAGGCATCTAATGTCAGGTTGTACTGCTGCCGATGCTAAGTTTGATCATGTCTGTGGTACTGCCTGATTGTGCCAATGTAAAGGTACATTTTCCTTTTGTAATTTACCATCTCTAGTGGGACTCTGATTCTGCGTGAATATCCTGTTCCCCAGTCACTTTCTACTTAATGGTTTTAGCAAGCGTCAATGATCGGGACTGAATCAAAGATTATTATATTGAGCACTGCAAATATTTTGATTCTGTCATCTCATGTATATTTATTAGCTGACTTTGATCTGTAAAGAAGAGCTCTGCCTTTTAAGAATTGTATTTATTTATTTTGGGTATCACTATGGACTTAAAAATTCAATGTTATCAGTTATCATCATTACATTTTCTGATCTTTGGATTGTCCCACGTTTGGCGAGCAGGAGCCCCTTTGAGCTAGCTACCCTACAGAGTCCTTTTGACATGACTTCATTAGTTTCTGAGAATGTTTTTGTTCTTTGGCACAATAAGATGTTCCAGGATCTCTCTATACTCCCTTGCTGCACACCTGGAATTGGCCTTTTTTTTCTCTAAGAAGCCCTGGTTCATTTTAGTAGGAACAGGTACATAGAAACCAAGGTCTTGGCACTGGGTATTGTCATTGCCAGTGGGGTGTCATTGCTTCTAGGCCCAGAGCTGCTTTGAAAGGAACTTTGCTAATGAAGTTCACAGTTCAGCAAATTTAATTTATTTCAGCTGGTGTTTATAAGCAGTGTAGCAGAGAAAGATGAAGATGCATGCCTTGCTGTGTATTCAGTACAAGTTTACAGTTGAATGGGGAAGTCATGCCTCTCTACAAAGCAAATTTTTATGAGCGTTACCATAGTGATACAGAGAATAGGAAATTGCTCCCTGAGTCTCTTCTAAATCACACACAGATGAGCATTAGCTCCATGATACCAGGGGTCTGTATCTAATTCACCTCACTATCTCTGTGCCTAAGGTTCTTCCTCTGAGGGCTGTTTCTCTGGGTTCTTGTGCAGGTTAATGAGACAGTTAGATTGTAAGAGCACAGGGCCTGGCATTTCCTAGGAACTCAGAACATGGTCTCCACGGTTTCCTACCTCACACCCATTCCTCACTTGCTCCGTCCCAGCAGAACCTCGATTTTGTTTGGTACGGTATCTATTATAACGATAATTATTATTATTGATTTTAAAAATTACTGTTTATAGAAGTTAGTGAGCCCGTGCCGGGTGACGTGGGGGAAAGCGCAGCCTTCTCTACATCCGCTCTGCCCGTGAAGCCCGTGGAGATAGAAATTGAAACACCGGAGCAGGTGAAGGCAAGAGAAAGAAGGTACAATTAAGCACTTGCTTCTAGTTTCTGTCACGTATCATCACTGGCAGCTGCTCCTCAATGAAAAACACATAGGAGACCCGGGCTGAGTGTCAGAGCTGTCAGGAGCGTTAGGTGAGAGAGCCCTGGGCTCACCTTTAGGACTGAAGGAGACACCTTTGTGTCCTGGCTAGGGCAGGAGGTGTGCCAGGGGCTCTGCAGGTTGCCTGTCATCTTACTCCGTCTTTAGGACAGTGTGCGAATGAGGAGCCGGAGACTCAGAGAGGTTAAGTAACATTTCTGCTGTGCGTGGATGCACCACGATCTGTGTCCCTCAGGCTGACCCGGCATTGCTGTTCGTCTCCCCATGTCACTGCAGGGCCTGCGGCAGTGCCTGCTGCGGCTAGGGGCCCCCACTCCTCTCCAGGGTCCCCAGGCCCTCGGCAGCCCCTGGCAGCCCGGCCATATGGAGTGCGTCTCCTGGTAGTTAATTGGTTCCTGAGGCCCCCGTGTGATGGGCACGTTATTAGGCCTGAAGGAGGGAGACAATAGCAGTCAGGAAGCCTCAGGTTTTCCTCAGGATGCTTGGGACACAGACATGAGAGAGATTTTACAGCAGAACAGCATCGCACAAACGAGCGTGCGCTAACTTGACGTAAGGCAGTGTGTGCTGAGGAGCCGGTCAGTCCTGGTGGCGGAATAGTCAGAGGGGACATCCTGGAGGGCGGGCTCTGAAGCATGCTTGGATGGAGGGTGGGCGCAGGTCGAGCAAGGGGAGGGAACGTCCTGGGCCAGGGCTCGCGGGTAAGGAGGAGTGGGAACAGCCAGCCTGCAGGTCTGCTGAGTAGCACAGCCTCAGTCATTGCAGCTGAAAGGTGTTGATGGGAGAGTGGGGTCGGCCTTCACCCTTCATCCTCTGAGTTTTCAATGTGCATTGCAGTGAAAAGATAAAAACGGAGTTTGAGACATATCTTCGGAGGATGATGAAACGTTTCAATAAGGAAGTCCGTGAGGACACACACAAGGTACGGCAGGGAAGGAGGAGGGTGGTACGCAGGGGAACTGGGTTTTCCGTCAGCCCTGCCTCTGGGCTTCCACTCACTGTGTGACCTGGTGAGTTTCTGACTCGCTCCTGAAGTGGGGGTGATAACAGTGTCTGCCTGGGGGGATGGGCGTGAGGAGTAAGCAGATAGCACATGTAAAGCACGTAGCTCAGTGCCGGGCGGGCAGCAGGGGCTAATACCAGGCACTGTCCTCCCATCCCTTCTCTCAGCCGTTTAATAACGTTGGTTCTGATCTCAGCTAAAGTTGCTGTGGCTTCTGGCTTCAGCTGGTACTTCCTGAACATACACCGGGGCCTTAGCAAGGTGCTTGGCATTGTGGGGAAAGAGACTTGCATGAAGCTTGTTTCCTACCATTCAGGAGTTTCTTATCTCACACAGGGAACAGGAAATACATCAAAACAGGGAGACTCGAGACGTAGCACAAGGAAAGAGATCAGTGTGGGCCTCAGTAGCCGAGGAAGGCCTCATTTAGGAGAGAGGATGGGGCGGGTCAGGAGGAAGGATGGCACAGGGAGACGCAGAAAGGCCGAGTGGTGGCCGGGCTGGTGGGACAGCCGGGGGCCTGCGTCTAGGAGGCAGCATGCGCTGGAGGCCCATGGAGAGTGAGGCAAGGGCAGACTTTGGTTTTCCTCTGACCGGCAGCAGGCAGCTAGGGAGAGTGTAGTGATGCGGAGGGTGGAAGGGGCACTGCCTGCAGCAGCTGCAGAAGCCGAGGGGTGCAAAGAACACAGAGTCAGGGTGGAGAGACGAGGGGAGAGCTGGCCTGGCGCCCTCACAGGCCTGGGCGCCGAGCCGGGTGGCTGGGTTTCTTTTACCCCTTGGTATTGGAGGTGAAAGAAAGGCGAGGATGACTATGACTCCAAGATGTGAAGCTTAAGTGAGGGGAGAAGGGCGGAGCATGGGCTGCAGCAGGCCGGCTGTAGGCAGGAAGAAGGGGGACTGCCTTGAGGGGAAATGATGCAAAGCTGAGTGGGAGGAGGAGCAGACAGCCTCGTGGTTGTTTCCGGAGGCTGGGGAAGGCTGGGGTAGGCTGGGGTGGCGCGCAGGCGTGGGGACACGTGTGGGTCTGCGGCGGAGGCATTATACACACCGGGGTGGGGTTGAGGTGCACACGGCCTATCCCATCCCAGCTGCGACAGCGGCTCTCCCCCATTCCGTTTCCTCCTGATCTTTTTGGAGCAAACACCAGACTTTGTAACATTTCATCCACAAATCCTTCAGGATGTATCAGTACCTCTAAAAGATAAGACCTCTTGAGAAAAAGGAAGTTTGTATTTGGCAGCTTTGAGATGTGATTGTTTCTTTGAGGGAAGGAGTACCTAGAGAGAAGAGGGGATGAAAGACAGAGTCTTGGGAGATGGCAGCGTTAGTATTTTTACTTTCTTGTATGTAGAAATGACAACAAATATTTCCTGTCCGCAAAACGTCTTTGAATTTGGCAGCAAAAATCCCACTGGTTTTCAGCCTTCCCTTTTCCCTCTCCCCAGGTTCACCTTCTGTGTCTGCTTGCAAATGGCTTCTATCGAAATAGCATCTGCAACCAGCCAGATCTGCGTGCCATCGGCCTCTCCATCGTCCCAACTCGCTTTACCAAAGTGCCACCTCAAGACGTGGACGTCAGCTACCTGTCAAACCTGGCGAAATGGTAGGGCCTTCAGGCCTGTGCTGCAGAGCGTAGTGTAGGATTTGTGTCTCAGAGGCTGGGTGCAGGTCAGTTCCACAGACCCTCCTTGAGGGGCTGGGAAGGCTCCCCAGGGGGAGGGTGTGAGTTGGGTCTTCAGGAGTTGGCCAGACAGGCTGGGAAGAGGGGCACTGGCAGGCGGGGCTCCCAAGACACCCCGCTCTGTGTTTTGGCTGTAGAAGAACAGAGTTCCTCTTTGCCCTGACGTCTGACGCAAAGGAATGCCTGATTTCTCTCCAGGTTCATTGGGACATTTACAGTTAATGCAGACCTTTCAACCAATGAGCAGGATGGCCTGCAGACGACGCTGGAGAGAAGGTTTGCTATTTACTCTGCGAGAGACAGTGAAGAGTTGGTCCACGTGAGTGACTCCTGGCAGCACTGTTTTCATTAGGTCTGTTAGCTGGGGAATATGGCAGTCATGTGCCACATACCATTCCAGCTGTTTTACATATATTTCCTTGCTCAGTTCTCATAAAGTAAAAACAGGTACTGAAGCTCAGAGAAGTTAAATCACTTTCTTAGGGTCATTCGGTTGGTAAGCATTGGAGACAGGATTGGGCCCACGTGTGCGTTGAAAGCTGCCCTCTCTCCTGTCTCTTACTTGGTGTCCTGGTGTATTAAAGCACTTAGTTTTTGGTCAGCTGCCCTCGAATTGTTTACAGTAGTCAAAAATCGTGTTTAAAAGCCCCAAGGAAATGTTTTTTCAAATTGGCTGCTGAAATCCTTAAGAAAGTGTTTCCTTACCTTCCAAGCTGGGTGAAGATGCTGGCAGGTGGCCGTGCAGTGAGTAGGGTTCTGTCCAAAAGGAGTCTTGGCGAAGAGTTTGTGTGTAGACAGGCTTTGTCGCATGCTTAAAATACCCTTAGGTAAGGCTCTGTCTCAATAAAACAAAAATAGGTAGAAATGTGGTTTTATCCCTGGAAGATTTCTGTTGATGCATATACTTGTGTCTGAGCTTCAGATTCCGTTCAGGGAAAGAGACTTTTTGTATCTTTAGAGACCAAATGACTGGCATCTTACGTCTCTTCCAATTTGGCTTGAAAAAGTGTGGGTATCTGGACAGTAATTGTGTGGTGATATCACCACCCAGAGAAAAACACTCGTATTTCAGTGTCATCCTCCCAGACTTTGTTCCCACGTATATCTGTGCATGTACTGTTTTGTTTGTGTAGTTTTATTAAGCAAAGAAATAGTTTTTTTTAAAGAAGTAAACAATTCAGTGATACTCGGTGCATTTTCAGTGTTGTGCATCCGCCACCTCTATCTATTTCCAAAACACTCTTACTATCCCAGGAGGAGACCCTGTACCTATTACACAGTCACTCCCATTCTTGCTCCTTTTCCCACCTCCCCAAGTATCTGGCAGCCACCCATTTGCATTCTCTCTCTATGGACATATTTTGGATATTCCATATAAAAGAAATCACAGTACAGTCAGCATTCCTTATCTGCAGGTTCCACATTGACAGATTCAGCCGACTGCCAACCAGATTTATATCTGCAGTTGGTTGAATCCGCAGATGCAGAACCCAAGGATAGAGGGAGCGCCAGCTGTACTCTGCCATTTTGTATAAGGGACTTAAGCATCTGCGGATTTTGGTGTCCGGCGGGGTCCTGGAACCAATCCCCAAAGATAACCGAGGGACGGCTACATATGACCTTTTGTGTCTGGCTTCTTTGACTTAGCATGCTTTCAAGGTTCATTCACGTTTGTAACATGTATCAACTTCATTCCTTTTTATGGTGAATAATATTCCATTGTATGGACAGACCACATTTCACTTATCCATTCATCAATTGATGGGCGTTTAGGTTGTTTTCCATCTTTTGGCTGTTGTGAAGAGTACTGCTATAAACATTGTGTGTACATATATTTATTTGGGTACTTGTTTTCA
The DNA here is from genome assembly GCF_003676395.1 of Aethalodelphis obliquidens. Classification (NCBI taxonomy): domain Eukaryota; kingdom Metazoa; phylum Chordata; class Mammalia; order Artiodactyla; family Delphinidae; genus Aethalodelphis; species Aethalodelphis obliquidens. The sequence continues at coordinate 982,075 of NW_020838030.1, read as the reverse complement.
GTTCTTTCGGGTATATACCTAGAAGTAGAGTTGCTGGGTCATATGGTAATTGTATGCCAAACTGTTTTACATAGCAGCTGCACCATCTTACCTTCTCACCAGCAAAGTACAAGGATTCCAGTTTCTCCAGATCATCACGAACACTTGTTATTTTCCATTTTTTGGATTATAGTCATCCTTACAGGTGTGAAGTGGTACTCACTGTGGCTTTGGTCTGCATTTTCCCGATGATTAATGATGGGTTAATGTCTTTTCATGTGCGTATCGGCCATTTGTTTATCTTCTTCGGAGAAATGTCTGTTCAGGTCCTTTGCCCATTTAAAATTGGGTTCTTTGTCTTTGTTATTGAGTTGTAAGAGTTCTTTATATATTTCGGTTACCAGACGCCTATCAGATATATGCTTTGCAAATATTTTCTCCCATTCTGTAGGTTGTCTTTTTACTTTCTTCATGAAGTCCTTTGATGCACAAAAGTTTTAATTCTGACAAAGTCCAATTTTCTATTTTTCTTTTTTTTTTAAATTATTTTATTTTTGGCTGCATTGGGTCTTGGTTGCTGTGCGTGAGCTTTCTCTAGTTGCGGCGAGTGGGGGCTACTCTTCGTTGCGGTGCGCGGGTTTCTTAATGCGGTGGCTTCTCTTGTTGCGGAGCACGGGCTGTAGGTGTGCGGGCTTCAGTAGTTGTGGCACACATACTTAGTTGCTCCGCGGCATGTGGGATCTTCCCAGACCTGGGCTCGAACCCGTGTCCCCTGCACTGGCAGGCAGATTCTTAACCACTGTGCCACCAGGGAAGTCCTCTTTTGTTTCTTGTACTTTTGGTGTCATATCAAGAATTCATTGCCAAATCCCAGATCATGAAGATTTCCTCCTGTATTTCCTTCTAAGAGTTTTACAGTTTTAGCTCTTACATTTAGGTCTTTCATCCATTTTGAGTTAATGTTTTTATATGATGTAAGGTAGGTGTTCAACTTCATTATTTTTGCGGTACACGGGCCTCTCACTGTTGTGGCCTCTCCCGTTGCGGAGCACAGGCGCTGGACGCGCAGGCTCAGCGGCCATGGCTCACGGGCCCAGCCGCTCCGCAGCACGTGGGATCTTCCTAGACCAGGGCACGAACCTGTGTCCCCTGCCTCGGCAGGCGGACTCTCAACCACTGCGCCACCAGGGAAGCCCCAACTTCATTATTTTTGCACATGGATATCCAGTGGTCCCAGCACCGTTTCTTGAAGAGACTAGTCTTTCAACTATTCATTGTATTTGTTGTATTATTTTCACTATTTATTGCAAGTTTTTCAATGGGGATGAATGGTCTTGGCACACTTATCAGAAATCAATTGGCCATAGACAGTTGGGTTAATTTCTGGGCTGTCTGTTCTATTCCATTGGTCTACATGTCTGTCCTTATGCCAGTGCCACACTGTTTTGATTACTGTGAATCTGTAGTAAGTTTTGAAATCAGAAGTATGAGTACAACCTCATAATGCCATTTTGGCTATGTGGGGCCCTGTGCAGTTTCACGTGAAATTGATGGTCTGCTTTTCCATTTCTGCAAAAAAGGCCATTGGAGGGGCTTCCCTGGTGGCACAAGTGGTTGAGAGTCCGCCTGCCAATGCAGGGGACGTGGGTTCATGCCCCGGTCCAGGAAGATTCCACATGCCGTGGAGCGGCTGGGCCGCTGAGCCTGCGCGTCCGGAGCCTGTGCTCTGCAATGGGAGAGGCCACAACAGTGAGAGGCCCGCGTACCGCCAAAAAAAAAAAAAAAAGGCCACTGGAGTATTGATAGGGTTTGCATTGATTCTGTACATTGATTAGGGCAGCATTGCTATCTAGTCAATATTAAGTCTGTAAACATGGCTTTTTCCTTTTTTTTGCTTTTTAAATTTCTTTTAGTTGTATTTTGTAGTTTTCAGTGTACCTTTCTTTCATATCCTTGGTTTTCTCTAGGTATGTTATTCTTTTCGATGCTGTTGTAAATGGTATTGTTTTCTTAATTTCCTTCTCAGATTGTTCAGTGACGGTGTATTAAAAAAACGGCTGATTGTGTTGATCTTATACCTTGCAGCTTTGCTGAGTTCATTTAACAGTTTCTTGTGCATTCTTTGGGATTTTCTATATATAAGATCTTGACCTCTGTGAATAGAGTTAGTTTTACTTCTTCTTTTCCAGTTTGGATGCCTTTTGTTTCTTGTTCTTGTCCAGTTGCTCTGGCTAGAACTTCCAGCACAGTGTACAATAGCAGTGACAAAAGCAGGCATCTTGTCTGGTTCTTGATATTGGGAGGGAAAGCTTTTCACTCTTTCATGACTGAGTATCTTGGTAGTTGTGGATTTTCATATACATTCTGTATCATGTTGAAGAAGTTCCATATTTCTAGTTTTCTGAATGTGTTTTAATCATGAAAGTGCTTTGGATTCTGTCAGATGCTTTTTCTGTGTCAAATGAGATGATTTTGTGATTTTTCTCCCCTTCATTCTACTAACGTAGTGCATTGCATTCATGGATTTTCTGTTGATTGATTGATTGAAGTATAGTTGATTTACAATATTGTGTTAGTTTCAGATTACAGCATAGTGATTTAGTGTTTTTTGCAGATTATATTCCATTATAGCTTATTACAAGATAATGGGTATAATTCCCTGTGCTATACAGCAAATCCTTGTTGCTTATCTATTTTATGTATAGTAGTTTGTATCTGTTAATTCCATACCCTAATTTGTCCCTTTCCTCTTCTCACTCCCCCTTGGTAACCACAAGTTTGTTTTCTATATCTGTGACTCTGTTTCTGCTTTGCATATACTGTCATTTGTATTTTTTTTTTTTTTTGGTTCTACGTATAAGTAATATCATTACCATATTTGTCTTTCTCTGTCTGACTTATTTCACGAAGCATAATATTCTCTAGGTTCATCCATGTTGCTGCAAAGCATTTTATTGTTTTTTGTGGTTGAGTAATATTCCATTGTATGTATATACCACATCTTTTTAATCCAGTCATCTGTTGATGGGTACTGGGGTTCCTTCCCTGTCTTGAGTATTGTAAATAGTGCTGCTGTGTTCACTGGGGTGCATGTTATCTTTTTGGATTAGAGGTTTTTTTTCCAGATATACCCAGGAGTGGAATTGCTGGGTCATATGATAGTTCTATTTTTAGTTTTTTAAGGAACTTTCATACTGTTTTCCATAATGGCTGCACCAATTTAAATTCTTACCACCAGTGTTCGGGGATTCCCTTTTCTCCACATCCTCTCCAACATTTGTTATTTGTAGGCTTTTTGATGATAGCCATTCTGACAGGTGTGAGGTGATAGCTGATTGTGGTTTTGATTTGCATTTCTCTAATAATTAGCAATGTAGAGTATCTTTTCATGTGCCTGTTAGCCATCCATATGTCTTCTGCCCATTGTTTGATTGGGTTGTTTGTTTGTTTTTGTTTTGCGGTACGCGGGCCTCTCACTGTTGTGGCCTCTCCCGTTGCAGAGCACAGGCTCTGGACGCGCAGGCTCAGTGACCATGGCTCACGGGCCCAGCCGTTCCGTGGCATGTGGGATCTTCCTGGACCGGGGCACGAAACTGTGTCCCCTGCATCGGCAGGCGGACTCTCAACCACTGCGCCACCAGGGAAGCCCAGGTTGTTTGGTTTTTTTGTTATTGAGCTGTGTGAGCTGTTTGTATATTTTGGATATTAACCCTTGTCAGTCTCATCATTTGCAAACATTTTCTCCCATTCAGTAGGTTGTCTTTTCATTTTGTTAATGGTTTCCTTTGTTGTGTAAAGCCTTTTAAGTTTAATTAGGTCCCATTTGTTTATTTTTGCTTTTATTTATTTTGCCTTAGAAGACTGATTCAAGAAAATATTGCTACAATTTATGTCAGAGTGTTCCGCCTATGTTCTCTTCTAGGAGTTGTGGGGTTTTTTTTAATTTTTATTTATTTATTTATTTATTTATGTCTGTGTTGGGTCTTCGTTTCTGTGCGTGGGCTTTCTCTACTTGCGGTGAGTGGGGGCCGCTCTTCATCGCGGTGCGCGGGCCTCTCACTGTCGCGGCCTCTCTTGTTGCGGAGCACAAGCTCCAGACGCGCAGGCTCAGTAGTTGTGGCTCACGGGCCTAGTTGCTCCGCGGCATGTGGGATCTTCCCAGACCAGGGCTCGAACCTGTGTCCCCTGCATTGGCAGGCAGATTCTCAACCACTGCACCACCAGGGAAGCCCTCTTCTAGGAGTTTTACGGTTTCAGATCTTACATTTAGGTCTTTAAGCCATTTTGAATTTATTCTTGTATGTGGTGTGAGGGAATGTTCTAATCTCATTGTTTTATATGTAGCTGTCCAATTTTCCCAGCAACACTTGTTGAAGAAACTGTCTTTTCTCCATTGTATATTCTTCCCTCCTATGTCATAGATTAGTTGACCATACGTGTGTGGGTTTATTTCTGGGCTCTTTATTCTGTTCCTTTGATTTATATGTCTGTTTCTATGCCAACACCACACTGTTTTGTTTACTATAGTAGTATAGTAGTATAGTATAAAGTCTGGAAAGGTTATGCCTCCAGCTTTGTTCTTTTTCCTCAGGATTGCTTTGGCAGTTCTGGGTCTTTTGTGGTTCCATATAAGTTTTAGGATTATTTATTCTAGTTCTGTGAAAAATGTCATGGGTATTTTGATAGGGATTGCATTAAATCTGTAGGTTGCTTTGGGTAGTATGTTCATGTTAACAATATTAATTCTTCCAATCCAAGAGCATGGGATATCTTTCCATTTCTTTGAATCATCTTCAGTTCCCTTAATCAGTGTTTTATGGTTTTAGCAAATAGATCTTTTTACTTCCTTGGTTAAGTTTATTCCTAGGTTTTGTGTTTTGGGTTTTTTTGGGTTTTTTTTGGGGGGGGATGCAATTTTAATAAACAGGATTGCTTTTTTTACTTTCTCTGTCTGATTATTTCATTGTTAGTGTATAGAAACACAGTACATTTCCGTATATTAATCTTACATCCTGCTGCCTTGCTGAATTCATTTATTAGTTCTAATAGTTTTTATGTGGAAACTTTAGAGTTCTCTATATAGAATATAATGTCATCTGCAAATAGTAATAGTTTTACCTTTTCCCTTCCAATTTGGATGCCTTTTATTTCTTTTTCTTGTAGCTAGGACTTACAATATTATGTTAAATAGAAGCAGCAAGGGTGGACATCCCTGTCTAGTTCCTGAATTTATTGGGAAAGCCTTCAGTTTTTCACTGTTGCGTATTATGTTGGCTGTGGATTTGACATGGTCGGCTTTTATCATGTTGAGTTATGTCCCCTCTGTACCCACTTTGGTGAGAATTTTTATCATGAATCGTTGTTGAATTTTGTCAAATGCTTTTTCTGCATTTATTGAGATGATCATGTGATTTTTATCTATTCTTTTGTTAATGTGGTGTATCACATTGATTGATTTACATATTTTGAACCATCCTTGCAACCCTGGAGTGAATCCAACTTGAGTGTGGTATCCTTAGTATGTATTGTTGGATTCAGTTTGCTAATACTTTGTTGAGAATTTTTGCATCTATATTCATCAAAGATTTGGGGTTGTAAGTGTCTTTGTCTGGTTTTGGTATCAGGGTAATGGTGGTTTCATAGTATGAATTTCGGAGTGTTCCCTCCTCTTCATTTTTTTGGAATAGTTTGAGAAGGATAGATTTAAGTTTTTGTTTTTGTCTTTTTGTATGTTTGGTAGAATTCCCTAGTGAAGCTCTCTGGTACTGGACTTTTGTTTGCAGGGAGTTTTTTAAATTATAGGTTGTATTTCACTTCCAGTGAATGGTCTGTTCAAATTGTTTCTTCTTGACTCAGTTTTGACAGGCTGTATGTTTCTAGAAACTTGTTCACTTGTTCTAGGTTGTCCAATTTGTTGGCATATAACTGTTTGTATTCTTTCATGATTTTTTGTTTTTCTGTGGTTTCAGTTGTTTCTCTTTTATTTCTTATTTTGTTTATTTGGGTCCTCTCTCTCTTCTTGTTGGTGAGCCTCGCTAGAGGTTTATCAATTTGGTTTATCTTAAAAACAAAAACAGCTCTTGGTTTTATTGATCTTTTCTATTGCTTTTTTGATGTCTTTTATTTCCTCTCTGATCTTTATTATTTCTTCCTTCTGCTGACTTTGGGTTTTGTTTGTCCTTCTTTTTCTCATTCTTTTAGGTTATCTTGTTTGAGATTGTTTGTAGGTTATCTTGTTTGTAGGTTATCTTGTTTGAGATTTTTCTTGTTTTTGTGGAAGGCCTGTATTGCTATGCGCTTCCCTCTTAGAACTGCTTTTGCTGCATCCCATAGATTTTGTAAGATTGTGTTTCTATTTTCATTTGTCTCAACATATTTCTGATCTCCTCTTTGATTTCATCATCAACCCACTTGCTTTTTAGTAACATGTTGTTTAGTCTCCATGTGTTTGTTCTTTTCCTGTTTTCCTTTCTATGGTTGATTTCTAGTTTCTTACCGTTGTGGTGAGAAAAGATGCTTGAAAATATTTCTGTCCTCTTAAACTTGTTGAGGCTTGTTTTGTGACCAAGTATGTGTCTATCCGTGAGAATGTTCCTTGCTGGCTTGAAAAGAATGTATATTTGGTGTTTTTCTTATTTAGTGTCCTGTAGATATCTATTAAGTACAGTTGGTCCATTGTGTCATTTAGGACCTCTGTTGCCATACTGATTTTCTGTCTGGATGATCTGTTCATTGATGTAGGTGGGATGTTATAGTCCTCTATTGTTATTGTATTCCTGTGAATTTCTCCTTTTACGTCTGTTAATATTTGTTTTATATATTTAGGTGCTCCTGTATTGGAAACGTATATGTTAACAAGTGTAATACGCTGTTGTATTGATGCCTTTATTGTTATGTAATGTCCTTCTTTGTCTTTCTGTATGGTCTTTGTTTTGAAGTCTGCTTTGTCTTTTGTTAAGTATTGCTGTGCCCGCTTGCTTGTTGTTTCCATTTGCATGAAGTATTTTTCATACTTCGCTTTCAGTCTGTGTGCGTCTTTTGCCATGAAGCGAGTTTCTCGTGGCAGCATCTTGTAGGTTCTACATGAAATTCACTGCTTAGCTGCTGCACCTTGTTGAGGTGCCACGTGTGGCATGCGCTGACACTGTCTTCCCAGCGTGCCCCGTCGCCCCTGTGTGTGCACTGACGGGAGTCTTCACAGTCCCACCTGGATCACATCCTAGGCACCCCGTCTGCCTCTGTGCGGCTAGACCCAGTCTCTGCACTGATCTCACGCCAGGCCGTGGTGTGGAGTGAGCGGGGCCAGGGCATTCGCCCCTTTGAATTGGGAAGTGCGGGGAGGCGGCCACCACCAGGGCAGGTCTCTCTGTCCTGGTTGTTAGCAAGCCAGCCCGCATGCTCCTCTTGAGTAGAGTCTAGGCTTCTCCAGCCCTCCTGTCTGTCTCAGTGGGCTTCCCAGCAGGAAGGGGACTCCCCAGGGCAAGCGGACACCTTCTCTTCCTGACAGATCCCTCCCAGGAGTGCCGGTCCCAACCTGGTACCTTTCTTTTTTGCATCCTACCCAATTACATGGAGATCTTTCTTGCAGCTTTGGTTATGGGAGATCTTCTGTGAGTTTCCAGTTAGTTTTCTGTGGGAGTTATTGCTCGTGTAGATGTGTTTTTGGTGTGTTTGTGGGGGGAGGTGAGCTCCACGTCCTCATACTCTGCTGTCTTGATCCCCCTCTATTGGGAGGGCTTGATTTTTGACTCAGTCTCTCAGAGTCTCTGTTTTCTCTTGAGTTAGTTTTGGTAATTTGTATGTTTCTAGGATTCGTCCTTTTCACTTGGCTCACCTTGTATTTAGTGTAGGGGTCATACAGTTTTGTAACTTAAATTTTTTCTTCAGTGACGTACTTGTGAAAGGTGGTGACCACGCGTCTTTGTGAGGCACAAGATCGCTTCCAGAGTGCTGTCGTGTACCTGACCTTATTCAGTCTTCCCTGTGGTCTTGTGAGGAGGGCGAGGTGGGGATGTTCCGGATGGAGGTTCTAGGTTTAAACCATCATTCAGCCGCCTGCTGGTGCTCGGTTTCCCTGCCTTTTACACCCGTGCCCCTGCACCACCCACACACAGAGAAAGTGAGGAGCCAACCAACACTCGTATGGTGTGCACTGTGCCAGTTAAGAGCGTGTGGTCAGCCACACTGTAGGGGTGAGTTCTGTTTTCCACGTTTTCCCACTGATGCCCTTTTCCTGTCCCAGGATGCAGTCCAGGCATTAGTGATCTTGTCACCCCAGCGCCCCTGAGGAGTGCTTTTTAGGAATTTTGTAGAGTTCCTCAATTTGGGTTTCTTTGATGTTTTCTCATCCGCCATTTTTAACTCCAGAAGAAACAAGGCAAAAGTAGTTATTTTTTTCAATATAACTGGCTTTTCACAGAAAACCTGCCTTCCTGTTTCTGACTTTTGCTCTTGCTTTCCGAGGAGGGAAGATGACTATAGTGATTCATGAGGACGCCAGGACCCTGAGGTCTGTGTGGGAAGATCTTGCTCACGTGCTGTCCCACTGTTGTTGTTTTGGAGGTTAATTCCCATGAGGAGGCTCCCATCCTTCCAAGTTCACAGAATTTTTAGAGCTGCAGCCTCTGGTTGAAATATTCGCTCTGGGGAGGTTGAGTGCATGGGAGGGCTTCTCGGGCCTGATGATGATGATGCCTTTTCTCTCGAAGTGGTATTTTGCTTTACTGTTTTATCACAAACACATGTTGAAAACAGAACAATCAGAAGATAGGTAAGCTGGAAAAAAACCAAACACCTATAAACACCCATAACCCAATATGGGTGCTTTTCCAAATACACATACATGTTTATGTCTGGACACGATTTTTTCTTACAAAAATTAACATAACTCATTAAAAAGCAAACATTTATTTTCCTTTAATATATGGTTACCTTTCCCCATTTTTCTACAAAGATAAATCTCTACAGCATCATTTTAATAGTGTTGAGGGTTCCAGGCTTCTACTGTTAGACAAGTTGGTTGTTTCCCTTTTATAAATAGGCACCACAACAAACAGCTTGGAATTATGCAAATGCTTCATTCTTCCCTGAGGATAAGCATGTTGTTCTTTTTCATCATAGATATTTTTACTGATTCTCCGGGCCCTACATCTCCCTACCCGACTTGTACTGTCTCTACAGCCAATTCCTCTGAAGTTATCAGCAGCGAAGGTGAGGTTCCCGGGGCTTTCAGAGAAAAGAGTAGTTGGTCAGGGAGGAGTGAGAAATTATGAGACTTAGAGCAAACAGATCTGCTCATTAGACGATTTTTAAAAATCAGTCTTCGTGGACCAGGGTTCCTCTGAGCCTGCCTGGCACAGGCCCTGTGCTGGGAAGACTGGGCGCCTGGGTGGGTATCTAGCAGCCGGGCTTTGCGTGCGTAGAGGGGCCTGCGAGAGCCTGGGCTCCTTCGTGCTCTGGTTTCTGTTCTGTAAATGGTAGAATAAAAAGGTACTGGTCATCCTCAGCAGTGCGGAGAGAGGACGGTGAGGACTCAGAGCTCTGCCATCATCCAAGGAGGCTGAACACTGTGCTCCTTGGGGTGCTGGCATTGTCCGAAATTCGGTCCAGGAGTCAAGTTTAATAATTTCTGAATTCTTAATGCTGTGACTTTGTTTGCAAAATGCCTTATGTGCAAGGTGAGTACTATTGCTGAGGAAACTGAGACTCAGAAGTTACATAATTTATCTGAATCACATAAAAAATGAGAAAGCAGAAGTGGAGTTTGAACCCGGGTTTGTTTCCACATCCTGTGCTCTTTTCCCTGTGCTACACTTTGTATTGAAAAGAATTAGAGTGTGGCCTTATTTAAGGAGCTGCAGAATTTAGTGACTGCTTTCTTACAATCCTGGAGGGTAGCCAGCCTGTCACTGTCTGAGCCGGGAATGTCTTGTGTACGCTGGTGTTCCAGTGTGACTTAGCCCCATTAGATGCCAGAGTCTTTATTGCATCACTAGCAAAAAAAGAAAACACAAAAATTTCCTATTCTGTTTAAGGGAAAGAAACCTTCCAAGGAGAGATCCACAGAGGGTCCTGGAGGCTCCTCAGAAACTTCCAGCCAAGTTCCTGGAAAGCCAAGCAAACCAGAGACCAGCAGAGGAAGCAGACGAGAGGACATGTCTTCTGAGGGCACTGGCAGTGCACCTGACAAAGCGAAGGGGAGCAAGGCGGCTGCCACCAGGAAGAAACGGAGAGAGCCCTCCTCCAGCAGGAAAGAAGAGGGCAAGGCCGGGGGGCAGACGGAGGGGACCCAGAGGCGTTCGCGGGGCCGGGAGCGGCAGGCGGCCGCCAGGGTGTCTTACAAAGAGGAGAGCGGGAGTGACAAGGCCAGCAGCAGCTCTGACTTTGAGCTCTCCAGCTCGGACAGCCATCGCCCATCCGACGAGGATTCTGAGCCAGGCCTTCCAAGGCAGAGGAGGGCCGCCGCCCCTCAGAGGATGAAGGTGGGGTCCAAGAGGGAGTCCAGGTCCCAGCGTGGAAGCGACGGTCAGCCCCCTGGCTTTCCAGAAGCGTCTGTAAGCGCTTCCAGCAGTAAGCGTAAGAGAGGCAAGCGTAAGATGCCCGTGGATGGTGAGGAAGCAGACGGCCGGAGAGCAGCTGGTGTGGACCAGTGGCTGGAGGTGTTCTCTGAGCAGGAGGAGAAGTGGGTGTGCGTGGACTGTGTGCACGGTGTAGTGGGCCAGCCCCTGACCTGCTACCAGTATGCCACCAAGCCTGTGACCTACATCGTGGGCATCGACAGCGACGGCTGCTTGCGCGATGTCACACAGAGGTATGACCCTGCCTGGATGACGGTGACCCGAAAGTGCCGGGTTGATGCCGCGTGGTGGGCCGAGACCCTGCGACCCTACCAGAGCCCGCTGGTGGAGAGGGAGCAGAAGGAGGACCAGGAGGTGAGGCCTTGTGCACGTGCACCTGCTGGATGCCCAGCCCCGTGTTGTGTTTTTACCTCAATTAATTGTCACAGCAACAGTACAAAGCTGGGGTTATCGTAGCCTTAATTTTACCAGCTAAACGTTTAGAATCTGAGAGATGAGCCAACCTGGTATTTGAACCCAGGTTGCTCTGGCTTCAAAGCCTGTGTACTTTCAGTTATTGCCCAGTTATAAATTTGGAGCTTTATGTCAGGTAAGTAGTCCTGAGTGAAAGAGGAAAACGCGCAGTAACATAATTGGTCCCCCTTCTCAGCGTGCACACGCGCAGAGGTGTGCACGCCAGCACCCCTGCCCCGACCCGGCACACTCAGCTCCCAGGAGGAGGGCTGAGGAGATGGCTTGTCTGTTGAGGGGCACCCTGGGGGGCGGCTTCTGGAGCAGCAGCGCGTCCCTGAGTCGTGGGACAGCCGTGGGCCCGGAAGAGGGCCGGGGGCTTGTGCAGGGCTGCCCACAGCGCAGGGTGGGCAGACTTGCTAGAGAATTATTCCCACTTCCCCGGGGCAGGGAGTCGTCCCTCTGCACTGCATCGCTCAGGGTGTGGCTCAGAGGTAACAGGGTCGTGGGAGTCATGCAGAGCGTGTTGTGACTGACCTGGTTCAAGGGCTTGTCATGCAAGCTGGCCAAGCGGGGTCCCTCCTGCTCCCCACTTGCCGCTCCTCCCTTGTCTGTCGGGGTTTGAAGAGATGCTGCGGGGAAATGCAGGAGACCTGGTGAGTGGGATGCAGGTGAGAGCAGTGGGCTTGCCTGCGAAGAGCTAGGCTCCTTGAGGCGGCGGGGAGAACATGTGTTGATCGTAGTGGACGGAGAAGGTGTGAGTGCTCATTCTGGTTTCCGGGGGAGTCGAGCCGCTGAACCCGTGTCACAGAATTGTGGTGTCACTTGAGGTGAGGCCTCCTCCCGAGGAAGGCTCTGCTCGGGCCGGCCGAGGTGTCAGAGGGTAGGGCTGACTTTTCTGTTGCTGCGAGCTGCAGGATTACCGGCCCCTGCAGAGCTTCCGAGGCACCTAAACCCGTGGGACAGAACGCCAGGTCACAGCATGGTGCGGCGGCCCTGGGGCCCCGAAAGCCCCACGGCACCGTCAGTTACCTGGGCAAGTTCGGGGGTCGCCGCCAACCTCCCTCCCTCTCCGAGCACCACGCCCAACGTCGTCTCTCGGCCTCTGCAGTTTCAGGCGAGGCACCTGGACCAGCCTCTGCCCACCGTCATAGGCATGTACAAGAACCACCCTCTGTACGCCCTCAAGAGGCACCTCCTCAAGTACGAGGCCATCTACCCCGAGACGGCCGCCATCCTCGGGTACTGCCGCGGAGAGGCTGTCTACTCCAGGTGAGGAGTCGCCCGGCGGCCTGGGATTAGCAGCCTTCGCCGGGCTGGGGTTCGAGCTTCACGGTGTGCGCATGCCGTTTGTGGGCGGGGGGCATGGCAGAGAGGTTGCGGCCTGGAAATGAAAACCACGGGGATTACAAGATCAGCAGGGGGCTTCCCTGGTGGCGCAGAGGTTGAGAGTCCGCCTGCCGATGCAGGGGACACGGGTTCATGCCCTGGTCCGGGAAGATCCCACATGCCACAGAGTGGCTGGGCCCGTGAGCTGTGGCCGCTGAGCCTGCGCGTCCGGAGCCTGTGCTCCGCAACGGGAGAGGCCACAACAGTGAGAGGCCCGCGTACCGCAAAAAATAAATAAATAAATAGAAAAAAAAAAAAGATCAGCAGGGGGAGAAAAGCTATGGGGGGAAAGATAGTAGGACAGATAAGGATTATATGGGGTAATAAGAAAACACCCCCCAAAACAGAAGTCAAAAAACATGCAAAAGGAAGGAATAAAGGATTTGATAATGAAACTTAAAATGAGCAGATATTTTAATGGGGACAGAGTTTCAGTTTGGGAAGAGGAGAAAGTTCTGGAGATGATGGTGGTGACGGTTACATAACAGTATGAATGTACTTGATGCCACTGAGCTGTAGACTCGGAAAATGGTTCAGAGGGTAAATTTTATCTTATGTGTGTTTTTTCCCCACAGTAAAAACATTGCCAAAGAAGGGGGGAAGGGAACAGCATAGAAAACAAAATATATACAAAGTTAAAACTGAGAAAAAATGTAATAAACTTAAGGTGAGTCAGCATTAACAATGGAAGAAATGGAAGAAATGTTAATAGAAAGAAAATAAGTGATTTTTAGAAACTCTAAAAAGACCAAGACCAAGATGCAAGACCACAAAATAGAGGATGTTCTTAATAAATGAGAAAAGGAAGACAGAAAAGGAAACTTAGGGAAACTCACAGGAGTAGGTGGCTCAAGTCCTCTGCCTGAGAGCTACTTCCTGCAGCTCAGCCCCGAAGGGAGTCATCCCTGACCCTCCGGTTAGGGTCACTGTGGGAGCTTTCTGTCCCCTGGCTGGTCAGGGGCCCAGCTGCCGACAGTCAGCGTCCAGGGCCTGGCGACCTCAATGGAGGATACAGCACAGGTGTCCTCACGTGCAGGGGACATCTGGTGGGAAGGGGGTCCCTGCCTGGAGAAAGCTTTCGAGGCAGACTTTTCCTGTTTTTAATGTAATAAAATATACAGAACGAAATTTACCATGTAACCGCTTTAAGAGTCCAGTAGTACTAAGTACATTCACATTGTTGTGCAGCCATCACCACCATCTGCAGAACTTTTCTGTCTTCCCAAACTGTCCCCATCAACACTAACCCCCCTCCCCCCACCCAGGCCCTGGTAACCACCCTCTACTTTGTCTCTATGAATCTGACTCCTCCAGGCACCTCATAGAAGTGGATCCTACAGCATTTGTCCTTTTGTGACTGGCATCCATGGCATGCATTGATGGACACTTGTGTTGCTTCCCCTTCTGGCTGTTGCTTTTAGTGCTGCTATGAACATGGGTGCACAGACATCTCTTGAGACCCTGCTTTCAGTCCTTTTGGATGTATATGCCCAGAAGTAGGATTTCTGCATCACATGATGATTGTTTAACTTTGTAAAGAACCTCCGCACTGTTTTCTGCAGTGGCTGCATCATTTTATGTCCCCCAGCAGAGCATGAAGGTCGCATTGTCTCTACATTCTCGCCAGTTCTTGTTTTGTTTCTTGAGTAGTGTCCTAATAGATGTAAAGTGGTTAGAAGCTGAGATTTATTCTGAACGGGCTGTCTGTGCCCACTTCCCTCTGCTATCCTTATGAATGTCCAGACGATGCCCACCTGCTTGCCCCTTCTCCGCTCCTCCCGGAAGACCACCACTGTGACAGTCGCTCTTTCAGGCAGAGATGTGCCCCTGCGGTGGGTACGCGTGTGGAGCCCTTGGCTCTGGTCCCGCCAGCAGCTTGTGAGGCAGGGAGGCAGCACTCACCGTTCCGGATGGATCGGGGGTCACCCCGCTAGGAAGGGGCACAGAGGAGGTGTGACCCTGTCCGGTGCACTGTGCTGGACGTCAGCCTCAGCCCGGGGGCAGGCAAAGGGCCGGATGTCCGCACCACAGGGAGCTTAGTGCCCCTGCTCCTTGGAGCCCTACTGAAGGGCGGGCCTTGCTGAAGGCTCAGCAGGAAGCAGCTGGAATGTGAGGCAGGGTGTGGCTCTAAGCTCTGGAAGGAGAGCGAAGCCAGAGCCAGGTGGAACCGATTGCTCTGTGTGCATTCATCCTAACCTGTGTACTTTGTCAGCTTACTGTAGTCTCCGTGTTGTTGTCTTCTGGCTTCCCCACCCCTTCTCTGGACACTCGCCCCTCCCTCCCCGTCTCTGGTATTCAGGAGCAGACCAGACCCTGGGGGGCTTGCACCTGTGCTGCTTGGCCCCCCCCCCCCCCGCCCCCGGCTGCTGGGCCCTTCGGCGGGAGGAGGGGGAAGGCACCACGGGAAGCCATTTAGTTTGGGATTTGTGAGTGGATGCATCCCCCTGCGAGACAGCAGGTGCCTGTTAACCGTGGGCCTGACGCAGGCCCCTGGTGCCCCGGGAGACGCTCCAGGGCCGAGCTCCCCCTTCTCCTGGGGGGCCAGAGGAGGCAGCTGGGCCCTGCGGGCTACTGGGCACGGGGTGCTTCAGTGGGCGTGAACCCTGTCTTGTCTCCCCTTGGCTCCTTAGGGACTGCGTGCACACCCTGCACTCCAAGGACACGTGGCTGAAACAGGCCCGAGTGGTGAGGCTTGGAGAAGTGCCCTACAAGGTAACAGCCGCGGGACTGTGGGCTGCCGCGCACGCTTGGGGACAGACTGTTCTGGCTTGAGAGGATCAGAGGAGAAGAGCATCTTTACTGAGGACCTTGTAAGAGATGGGCCTTCCCGAGCACACAGGAAATCTAGGCCAGCAAGCAGCCCTCCAAGCCCCAGTGTTGTGGGTCAGAACCTTGGCCTTGTGGGTCAGAACCATGTCACCCATTTGTTCTGAGAGGCCGGAGCCCTGCCTAGCGTGGACAGGCCCACCCGCCCTCACTGTCCCTTCATTTTGCATGTATGTGATCTTTGCTGAGTCTCACAGGAGTTAGCATCAGGATGCCCGTTGTACAGATGAAAAAACAGGAGCTCAGAAAGGGAAACCTGTCCAAGGCCTGAGCTAGTGAGATGGCAGCGTGCAGCCCCAATGCCTCATTCCCTCTCTAGCCGGTCAGCTGCCCACAGACGCATGAATTCAGTGCAGACCACACAGGCTGTCACGGGACATAGGGCCCGCTTCAGCCGGCGGAGGACGGTGGCCAGTCATGAGACACAGTCGCTTTTCTTTGTCAGATCCCTCGGAGGAGCCCTTCGCATTGTGAGACCCAGGGAGCTGGGCCAGGGTGCAGGGGCCTCTGGTTGGTGGGAAGGGGCTGAGGCACGGGGAGCCGGTCACTGCCAAAAGCAGGCCCCGTCACTCACCGGCCACAGGAACATCTCTGAGTCCCAATTTCCCCTTCAGTGACGGACACCAAGCACAGCATAGCTGTTCAAGACACACGCTCTACAAGCTGTGTGACTGTAGGTGAACTGTTTACACCTCCTAGGCTGCTGTAAGATGGAGGCGATAATAGACTCTACTTCCTGGGTTTGTTGAAAAGATTAATGAATACACAGAAGCACTGAGAACAGTGCCCGGTGTACAGTGAATGCTCAGGAAGTGGTTGCCTTCGTTACTAACTGTGGCTGTCCCCTCGGGTGTAGGTTGTAAAAGGCTATTCCAACCGGGCCCGGAGAGCCCGCCTGGCTGAGCCGCAACTGCAGGACTACAATGACCTGGGCCTGTTTGGCAAGTGGCAGACCGAGGAGTACCAGCCGCCAGTGGCTGTGGACGGGAAGGTAAGGGCCGCGCTCAGTGGTACCAGGCCACCTGGTAGGTAAGGGCCACGCTCAGTCGGTACCAGGCCACCTCCCTCTGTGGCCGCCGGACCCAGTGTGCCACCCTCCGCAGGTCCCCCGGAACGAATTTGGCAACGTGTACCTCTTCCTGCCCGGCATGATGCCTGTCGGCTGCGTCCAGCTGAACCTGCCCAACTTGCACCGCGTGGCCCGAAAGCTGAACATTGACTGTGCCCAGGCTGTTACGGGCTTCGATTTCCACAAAGGCTACTCCCATCCCATGTGCGTGAGGGGCCTCCCGTGGAGGCCAGAAGGGGTGGGGGGAAGTTATGGAGAAGGGGCGGGAGGTTGGTGTGGGGCTGGCAGGGGTTGAGGCCCAGTGGCTCTTTTTTTTTTTTTTTTTTTTTTTTTGCGGTACGCGGGCCTCTCACTGTTGTGGTCTCTCCCGTTGCGGAGCACAGGCTCCAGACGCACAGGCTCAGCGGCCATGGCTCACGGGCCCAGCCGCTCCGCAGCACGTGGGATCTTCCCAGACCGGGGCACGAACCCATGTCCCCTGCATCAGCAGGCGGACTCTCAACCACTGCGCCACCAGGGAAGCCCTAAGGTTTTACTCTGGATTTGCAAAATCAGCCTTAACCCTCGATGTTTTACACTTTTACTCTGGCTTCCAACCAGAGGCTGCAAAACCAGTGAAAGCTGCGAAACCAGCATCCTAACGATGTGGATTAACAGTGTTCTGGGGGTGGTCAGGGTGACTGAATAGGGTCAGCATCCTTCCTGGTTGGTGACCTCTGTCCTGCCCTGCAGTGGGGGTGGGGAGGGGCTGGGGAAGAGGACATAGCCTGGGGTCCACGGGCCTGCCTTCTGCATGGGTGGTGTCAGCCAGCAGCTGTGGCCGGGATTGTGGACTGCTGACCCTGGAAGTACTTCAGGGCCCCAAGTGCTTAGGAGCAGCCCACTGTCCCCCACGGAGGGGAGTGGAGAGGCCAGAGCAGGCCCAGACTCGAGAGACCATCTGTGTTGATCCCCACAGAACCGATGGCTACATAATCTGTGAAGAATATAAAGATGTGCTCCTGGCCGCCTGGGAGAACGAGCAGGCGCTCATTGAGAAGAAGGAGAAGGAGGTGAGCAGGCAGGGCCTGGGAGGGGCCAGGAGGGGGAAGCAGAAAGGTGGGGAAGCACACACAGCGGAGCTGGTGTTCCCTCCAGCCTCCCTCACTCCACGTGTAAGAGAAGGGGAGAGCCCAGGTTCAGCCCTCTTTCTGGCTCTTTCTTCCTGGGAGGCAGCATTGAGCAACGACCTGCCTGCCCCTCAGAACCCTGTCTCTGTCCACTGTCTGCCTGGATCCGGGCTCTGGGGCCCGCTACCCCTGCTGCCGACACCCACCTCTGTTAAAGGGAGCTGCCCGTGGTCCAGGTCCCGGACCCCCTCCTCCACTAAACACTTTAGAGTTGGTAACAATTAAGAGGTTTTTGGTTTTGGTGCCTTTCATGTGTAGCACTTTATGAATCACACCTGGTATGGTTGAGAAACTATTTTAACCTGAAGCATTACCTGTATCTTTATGTTCCTGAAACGGCAGTGCACAGTGTTTTCCATTCTGTTTGCTTTTGCAGAAAAGGGAGAAGCGGGCTCTGGGGAACTGGAAGCTGCTGGTCAAAGGGCTTCTCATCCGGGAGCGGCTGAGGCTTCGCTACGGGGCTCAGGTCAGGGTGGTCCTTGGAGGACACGCCAGGTTTGGAGGGGGGCGGAGTTAGGGAACCAGGGGCCGATTCTGCTCAGAGATCAAGTCAGCTCTGTTCCGGTGCCACAGACCTGTGTCTCCCAGGCCCTGCGTCCTGTCCACGTTGAGGAGGTGTCCTGGAGTCAGGCTTCGGCTGCTCTGCCAGCCCCGCCCTGTCTGCACAAGAGGGTGCCTGCTATGGGCTGGATCTGGTGCTGAGCCCACTCGGGGCGGGGGACAGGTGTCTGCATCTCCTGGCCTTGTGCTGCCCCTGGGGCTGTGACCACCCTTCAGGCCCACAGGTGCTCATTCAGGCCCCTCTCAGAGCCCCTGCGGGCTCCCATGGGGGCACAGAGGCCCCCCGGACACAGTCACGTGGAGTGGTCAGAGACGCACAGACACGCTCTGGGGGCAGCTGCGACCCCACGCACGGCTCCCCCTTCCCTCCCCAGCCCGTCCTCGCAGCAGCGGGCACTGAGCGCTGATGCTGTGCATTCGTGCACTTGTTCTGTTTAGAAACGAGGAAGAAAACGCAGTTACCTCCTGGATTGCTCGTAGCTCCCCAAGGGCAGTTTTGTGGCCCTAGCCCTGTGTGCACAGCAAGTGCTCTGGGACCTGCTGGGCTGAGCCCTGTCCTCCGGGTCACGGCTCAGCGCTGCTGGGGCGTCACTGCCTCTTGACGGGGCTTCCTCCACTGTCCCCCCCAGAGTGAGGAAGCCGCTCCCCACGCAGACGCAGGAGGAGGACTCTCTTCAGACGAGGAGGAGGGGACCAGCTCTCCAGCGGAAGTGGCCAGGATCCTGGCAGCCTCCTGGCCCCAAAACCGAGAGGTAGAGGAGAAGCGGAAGTGCCCCCGGAAGAGCAGGAGGGAGGAGAAGGAGGCAGCTTCCCACCTGTTCCCATTTGAGAAGCTGTGATGTGAGTGGTCACCTCCTCGGTGGCTCAGCCGTGCCCCAGACCTTGCTCCCGGATAGATCCCTCCTGCGTCTGACACGCGTGCTGTTGCAGACTCGGGCCCCTTCTCTGCAGGCCCCTCGTTGCCCTCAGTCAGGTCCCTGAAGCCGCCTGACGCTGTGGGGGGAGAGCAGGTCAGCGCAGGCCGTCTCAGGGTGACATGGCTGGACCTACATTCCCAGGTAACACTTCGTGGTGGCAGAAGACTAGAACAAAGAGCTAAAGTCAGGAAAGGAAAGGACAAACGATGAGAATTAGAGAAATGTCAGGAAGAGTGGATCAGTGTTAAACGAGATTTTATTCATTACTGGATACATTTATAAAGGCTTATGCACTGTAGATATTTAGGAGAAATAACTTTTATAACATTTTGAGGAAAAAAATAAAGCATTTCTCTAGAAAGACGTGACTACGTTTTCTTTCAGATTTTACATCAGATAAGAACACTTGGATGACAGTGACTGTATACAGGTCGTGACTACATTAAAGATCAGATCTTGTTTTCCCACAGGCTGGGAACTTACCATTACACACATGGAATTTTTTTATTTCTATGTTTAATCCAGGAGATATGGTTTAATCTTTGACAGGAGCCATTAAAATTTTGAGTCAGTTTTATCCAAGGGAAACAAGCAAAATACTTGGGGTGTGACTCATGCAGCAAGAACTGGCAGGCAGGCTCCTGTTGTGAAACACATGGGGGTTGCCATGGAAACCGCCTGGTCTGGCACTGTGTGCACCAGAGCTGGCTCTCACCCTCCTGGAAGTGAGCACCGTGTTTTCTGGGAGTTGAGTCAAGAGCACTGCCCTGTCTCTGCAGGAATAACTAGTTCTTCAGGCAGATGGCAGCTCCTAGGATGCATCTTGGAAATGGAGTGAAACCTCAGGTTTTGGAAAGTTACCACTCACCTGCTTCAAATCCTGTAACAAGGGGAAAGAAGTTCAAATTGCAGGGCGGACACTTCGCGGCCGCCCACTTCTTCAGGCGCTCGTGGGCTTTATCTCACTCCATAGAGAGGCACTGTCCCCGTGTCACAGATGAGGAAGCTGAGGCTCAGGTCACTGCCATGGCTAGCGTCACACAGCTCGTCAGCGGCAGATGCGGGATGCCTTTTGTGCCGGGTCCCGCCGGCTCCCTCCCACCTCTGAGAACGATCTGAAGACCGGCAAAGGTGGGAGCCGCGAAAGTCCACACAAACCAGAGCAGGTTTCTAAGTGCTAGAGATACTGAGGTGCCTTCTCAAAAATTGAAACCAATTTTAACCACTGAAAGCAATTTAGAACCTAAGTTCCAAAAATTCATAGGGTTCTTAATAAACTCTATGGCTGAATTCTTTCAGACAGAAATTTCAGACAGAAAGCAAAAAAAAAAGGGATAATGGCGAGTTCCTGTATCAAAAGATATTTCGAAATTTATTTTGAACTTTTATCAAAAATACAAAGATAATACAAGTTTCGTCATGATTTCCCAAAGGCCTGATACATTTCTTAACATGATTTTGGTCTTTAAGAACACTTGAAATGGGCAGTAATTTAAAATCTGTGCCAGAAAAATATTACACAAACCAAGTATCAAGGATTTCGTATTTGGCCATCATCTCGCCACTGTGCTTTCCAAAAGCATCTTTAAGAGTTGAGAGATCGAAGAAACTGTTCATTTAACAAGCAACAGTGAACAACACTATTTCAGTCCTTAAACCCAGATAACTCATCGCTGGGGCTGGCTGTTTTGAACATGAAAAATCTCAGTTTGTACCACAAATGCCCCAGGACAACGAGAGAGGTTATTAGCTCTTGAGTTTCCGAAGTTCTAAGCCCTATTCAGCTGCCAAATACTTATTCCACTAAAGCAGCCACTCCCAGCAAAACACAACAGTTTCCAAATAGTTAAAAGGTAAAGGACACGCAAGTCTTTTAAGACATCAGTGTTACAACATACTTGATCTTTCAAAGGGTGTTGAGAGTAGTTGGGAAATTTAAACTCTGTGAATTAAATAAGCATGGGTAGATATGATTTAGGAATAAAGCTGTGGATACTGAACACATAAATCACCCAGAAGCAGCCACTTGAGACCCAGATGCTAATGTCAAAAGCACACCTGTGATGAACAGAGCCAGGCCAGAGAGCTTCCCAATCTGCAGCCTCTGACGCCTGATTTTGGTTGGTGGGTGGGGTGTCACCACGAAGGAGCCCACTTAGGATAACTGAGTAAAAACTCAAAATCATCTTCAAGAAAATCTGGGTTTTGATGCCAGAGGATGGAAGGAAATGCCTTTCTCTCCCGGATAGAGATGAGCATCTCCTCCCAGAGGGAAAACGAGCCTTTTGCTAACACTGGTTTCAAAGCACCTGAAGCTTTGAAAAGCTTCTCAGGGACCCAGAACACCGACAGGTAACTTTCTCAACCAGGTAAGTAACAGCCCCACTGAACTTTCTGTGCTCTGAACTACCTTCAACTGACAGATGAAAGGGTTTTTTTCTGTAACAGTCTGAGACGTAAATCATTCCAGAGGTGTTTGTTTTCTACATCTGACTTGAAACTGCCCCTTCTTAGGGCAGGTCGGGAGCTATGTGCAGAGAAACGAAGTGGCAAGAAACAACCAGGCCTGTGGGCGTCATACACGCCACAAAGATTCTGCCAAATGGTAATGTGCGTGCAAAGCCCAACAAACCTCCACCTTCCTCATCACCACACCCCCCGGTTCTCTTAAGTACCGAATCAAGCTCCATGCGCAGAGTGGGTTTGTGGCGCCCCTGCTGCCCTGTCCTGGGAGGCGGGCACGGCGGTGGCTGTGGTGGAGCCTGACACCGTCCCCAGGGCTGAGTGTCACCACCGCGGCAGACATCAGCTAAGTGAAACACGCAAGTGGCCGCACGGCCCCAAGAGAAGGAAAGGAAGCAAGCAGGAGGGCGCGTGTCATGCTGCCAGACAGGAGCCGCCTCCTGCCACCAAAGCTGCCCGCTGGCAAGAAGGGGTGCGAAGTGCTAAGTGATGGACGCCAACCCGACACCCATGCACACTGCCAAGGCTGCCACCTGAGTGGGGCGCGTGCGGAATCCAAGACCGACGTGGGTTTGGGGGAGGGGATGACCTGGGTCCCGAGGCACAGGCAGTGTCCAGTGGGTGCCGGAGCCCCGGCTCACTCCAGCTTTTTGGCCGGTACCCGTGTCCGAGCAATGATGATGGGCACCAGGGCCAGGCAGCTGATGACAAGCGCCCACAGGGGCCGGTGGAAAAGCCAGCCAGCGGCCACGGTCAGCAAGGTCAGCGAGGTGGCCACGCATAAGGCAAAGGCCTTCAGGCCAATGTTGACCAGGTCTCGGAAGATGGGGAACCAGTCCACTGTGGGGAAGAGAGAGGTAGTAAGGCTTCCCAGGCCCCCGTGCTCTGCTGTTCTCCCCGCCCCGCCAGCCACTGTCTCTGGACCAGGTGGGGAGGAAGAGGAAGTGGTGGGGGGGCATGTGGCCTGAGGGAGCTGGGAGGTCACACGAGGAGGAGCCCTGCTCCTGACTGCAGCCCGTCCCAGCCCCAGGGAGGGCGCGTGGTCGTGCTCTGAGACCTTGTGCGCTGAGGGCAGAACGGAGACTCTCCGGGGATGGTGGCAAGCACCTGGCTGCTGCCCCTCACAAAGCAGGCTGGGCCAAACCCCCTGGGGGGCTTATTTGGGCCCCTCAGCCCTTCCTGGAGGGACCTATTCGGTCACCCAAGCCGTTACCAGTTACCTGTGCACCCAGCTCCATGGAGGGGCTGAGGGGACTCAACAGGCCCCAGCCGCCCACCTCGAGGACCCTGCAGTCTACCGTCCAACGTGATACAGTCTCGGATCCGTCACCCCTTGTGGAATTAGCCGTCCTTGGCCTCCTGGCCTCTGCAGGCAGGCGTTCCATAGCCATCATCCACTGGGGGGATCTGCACTCAGTTCCCATGGGCCAGGGGCCTGGTGCCGCTGGGTCTGCACGGCCGGCCTGGGTGTCTGCCACGACGGCAGGGCCCCCACAAGCACACGTCACATTTGAGCACTGACCATGGGACCATGTGTTGCACCACACCATGCCCACCCTGTAAGGCCGGTACTGATCTTTTTTTTTTAATTAATTAATTTTTAGCTGCGTTGGGCCTTCGTTGCTGCGCACAGGCTTTCTCTAGTTGCGGCAAGCGGGGGCTACTCTTCGTTGCAGTGCGTGGGCTTCGCGGGCTTCTCACTGTGGTGGCTGCTCTTGTTGCAGAGCACAGGCTCTAGGCACACAGGCTTCAACAGCTGTGGCACGCGGGCTCAGCAGCTGTGGCACATGGGCTCTAGAGCGCAGGCTCAGTAGTTGTGGCGCACGGGCTTAGTTGCTCCGCAGCATAGGCCGGTACTGCTCTCAACCTCAGTTCACCCACAAGATCACTGAGGCCTGGGAGTTAAACTTACAGCTAGAAGGTGGCATAACCAGGATTTAAACTTAAGACTGTCTGAGTGGGACTTCTCTGGTGGCACAGCGGTTAAGAATCCGCCTGCCAATGCAGGGGACAAGGGTTCGAGCCCTGGTCCGGGAAGATCCCACATGCCGTGGAGCAACTAAGCCCATGTGCCACAACTACTGAGCCTGCGCTCTAGAGTCCGTGAGCCACAACTACTGAGCTCGCGTGCCACAACTACTGAAGCCTGTGCACCTAGAGCCTGTGCTCTGCAACAAGAGAAAACACCGCAATGAGAAGCCCATGCATTGCACTGAAGAGTAGCCCCCGCTTGCAGCAACTAGAGAAAGCCTGTGCACAGCAACGAAGACCCAATGCAGCCAAAAATAAATTTAAAAAAAAGACTGTCTGAGTGCAGAGCCTCAGGTCTTAGTCTCTGTGCTAAGCCCAGAGAGGACAGCGAGTCCGTACTGTTGGCTGCGTGGCCTCCGGGGCCCGGAGCAGCGTCCTTCGCACAGCAGGCACTCGGAAGTGCTCATCACAGGAGTGGAGGTGTGAACGGGCGCCCTGCGCTGCAGATTCCTAAGTCCCTCCCCTGCACTGTCCCTCTGTGCTCTCATGTCTGTTCTGACTCTGGAGGATCAGCCTTCCAGTGTGGAGAGAACTAGTCGGAGAGTCAAAGGAGGGCCCTATGAGACAAACTTGATGGTGGAACTGGGCTCTGAGAGGAAAACAGCCTGTCCAAGGTCACAGCCACGATGGACTTAGCGATTGTGCCCAAGACGCGGTTGCCTTTCTGAGTACAGTTCAGCTGTCCAAGGGAAGCAGCCTTCCTTTCCCTTCACCTCAGTTTTCCCAGCTATAAAATGATCTGACAGTCTGCGTGTACTGCAGCCAGACTCTCCCCAGCTGGAGAGGGTAAGCGGGGGACAGGTTTCCGGGCCCAGAGACGGTGGACAGAACCATCTCACTGGACAGGGTGTCCCCCGAGAAGCCCCATCCTCCCGGAGAGCGGCCAAGGCCCAGCACTCAGTCACCCCAGGCACTTGGTCCTCCTGAGCCAGGCTGGGCTGCTTGGGCAGCTCTGGGGCTCAAGCGGGCCAACCCCGGGCCCTGGGCAGCCCGGCACGCTCTCCCTTGCGCTCCAGACTTGCCAGCGGCTGTGCCAAGTCTAGCCCAGGATTTGGGGTCGGGGTGAAGCATAACAGTTCCTGAGTGTTTCCTATTTGCCAAACATTTCACAGAACTCTGCAAATTAGGTGTGAGGAAACCGAAGCCAGGCCAGGAAAGGAATCCAGAGCTCTGTTCAGGCCTGGCATGGGCCGGCCAGCCTCCTCAGCACGGCTATTTGGTTGTGCGATGAAGGGGTGAAGGGGTGAAGGGCTGAGGGGATGGGCGGGTGGACGGAGCGGGGAAACCCGCAGCCTCGGGGGTCAGCATCCGCCCAGTCTTACGCTGGAAGCATCCTGACCCACATCCTGCTTCCCCTGCTCTCTCGTCCCAAAGCCTTGGGGGCACAGGATGGGCTGAGTGCCCCCCACCAGGCTGGAAGGGAGAGCGGCGGCGGGAGAAGCCAAGGAGGCCCTGTCTCTCCCCACCTACCCAGAGTGTAGAGGATCCGCGTCATGAGGTTGAGGCCCACAAACATGGCTACCCAGCCGGCCGCCCGCAGGCCCCACGTCTTCATGGAGTTGCTCTTCTGTTCCCGACGAAACACCTCCTGGAGGACAAGCGAGGAGGGGCCGTCACGTCTCAGCTCCGGGGGTCACCAGCCTACCCAGTCGGCAGGGCCAGAGCCGAGGGGCCCGGGCTGACCCAGGAGCCACTGCGTTTCTGGACAGACCAGAAGGAGGAAAGGGCACTACCCAGGCCTACGTGCCTCGCCCACCTGGCAGCACAGAGCAGGCAGGCTTGGGCCCTCAGATCACAGCCCGCCTCCTCCAAGAGCCACCAGCCCACCGTCTCACCGAATAAACCTGACCCTCCTGCCGCAGCAGCGCCTTCCAGGGGTCATCTGTCCTCACGCGGCGTCAAGCCACGAGCCCCAGCACTCCTCTCTGGGGGGCAGCTCTGAGACCGGGGCCCCACCTGCGGGAGGCTGGAGCCCCGGGACAGAGGCCTGGGCTGGGCCTCCTAATTCTAGAAACTCCCTGGGGCCCTGAAAGCTGCCTGAGAAAGGGTGACTCACAGTCACCAGGCTGGGAGGGGCCAGCCCTGCCTTGAGGTTGGTAACTGGCTACTGGGCCGCAGCCTGACCACACCCTCGTCCCAAGCTCAAGAAGAAGGCACAGCCCAGCGCCTCCTGGACTGGGGGCCGAAGGGAGAGGACGACAGCTGAAGGCCCAATAAGCGGGTCAAAAGGTCACAGCTAAGCCCTGCCGCCTGCCCACTACCTTAACCTTCCAAACCCTTATGGGTTGAGAGGGCAGGTTTAGGACAGCTCTCCACGGACATGCTGTGCTCATCAACAACATACAAGCGCATTTTCTGCTACAGAGAAGGATCTCGTGCCTGGACAGGAGAGGCTAACTTCTAAGGCAGGCACTGAACTAATGGCACGTCTTTGCACCCCTTCTCCTCGGGGCTTGGGTGAGGCGTGACCCCGTTTTACAGATGGGGTGGGTGCCCTGGTCTCTCTGGAGGCACCCGCCCTCACTCGCCTGGTCCTGGGGCCACGTAGCTCAACCCCTTCACCCCAGCTCACACAGCCTTCACGGGCCTCTGCCCGCCCCTCCCTGGGTAGGGCCACCCGGCGTCCTGGCCCCGACAAGGAGGGCCCTGGCCTGCTAGCGCGACTGGCTGGCCCCTTCTCTTCACTTGGGACTCAGCAAAAACATCCCCTGCTGCCCACTGCCACAGGAGGTTGCTGTCTCCATGTCTGTGAGCTCAGCGTCTGCCCCTCACACCAGGCTGCAGGGGCCCTGCCCACTGCTCCCCACTTCGGGGACGTGGGCTGCACACACAGGGAGACCTAACCCCTTCTACAGCTTTCTCTGGCCTCGGGGCCTGGGTCTGCCTCCGTGGTGGCAATCTGTGACATGCCACTGGAGGGCAGAGCACAGGTGCACAGTGGCCACTCACCTCTGCTGAGATGTCCCCGTGGTGCAGAAGCAGCAAGGTGTCCCCGGACTTGGTGGAGTACGGGACCAGCTGGTCGCCCCGCTGCCGGGCAATCACGGTGACCTGGTCAGAGAATTCAGGCTTAGAGCTGCGGGGCAACCACCCGCGGGCCCAGCTCCCCTCCTCACCATGTGCCAACGAGGCAGCGAGCGGGAACACCCACGCCACCCCGAGCCTCCGCCTCCACGTCGGCCCAGGGGACGGTGGCTCCCGTTTTGCTGCTCTGTCCGAAGCTCCAGGGAGGACCCCGGGCAGAAGCGCGTTTCAGGGCTGAGCAGGGGCTGGGGCCGGGGTGACGGGGTCAGGAACGTGGGACCGAGTCTCTACAGAGCAGAAGCCGGGGTTGGGGGCAGAGGGACTGCACGTGATTGAAAGAACCTCATCGGGCCCAGCTGCGAGACCCCCAGCACCGCGCCCTCAGCCTGGGGCCCATGGACGTGCACAGGGCACGTGTGCACACGGTGGGGAGGGGGGAGCGCCCATAGCCTTTGCTTGGGCCCCAGCATCTGCGCCCAGGAAGGCCCCCCTGAGTCGGCCCGGGGAGCTGATTACCACGTGAGCTGGGCCCAGGTTGGGGTCATCGCCGCTCAGCCCTGCGTAGGAAAATGAGACGCGCAGGTCTCCGACCTGGGGTGGAAGAGAAGCAAGTGAGGGAGGCGGGAGCTGTCAGCTGGGCCCACGGCGTGCCCCACTCCCATGACCTCTGCCCTTTCCCAGGTGGCCCCATCACCCGGAAAGTCTCTCCCCTCCAATTTCCCTGGCCGAGTGTAGCTGTGATTCACCGGAACCGGACCAGAGTCTGAAGCTGCGCTCTGAGTCCCACGCGCTGTCGGGGGTGGGACTCTGGGGCCCTGACCTCTGCCATCTGAGCGCCCAAGCCCGCTGGGTACCTCAGGGTACTTGGGGTTTTCACTGTGGTAGAAATAGTCCCCCCGGCGAATGATGTCCACGTGTGGGTCCTCCAGCTTGGACAGACTCAGTGGCTTAAAGTTGTCCACTTTGTCGATGAGGCCTGAGAGAGGCGGGCAGTTAGAAACAGTGCTGAGTCCACTGCAGCTCCTGGCTGCAGACCCTCGGCCTGACGGCCTTTCCAAGCACCCTCACAAGCCCAGCCATGCAGCCACCTCCTGGCTCGCCCCCTGGGCGTCCACACACGCCGTTTCCCACCCGGAGTCCCCCTCCGACTCCGTTCTTCCGCAATGCCAGCCCCCTTCAGTCTTCAGCTCCTCCAGGAAGCCTTCCCTGTCCCCTCTTCCCCTCAGCTCCGCAAGGGCCTTAGCCTGGCAGCCACTCCACCGTGGGTCTGGTCATCTGTGTCCAGGCCTGGCTTCCCTGCTGCAGCAACAGCACGAGGCTGGGGCTGGCTGGCATGGCCGGCACCAGCTGAGCGCCAGAGCAGACAGCAGACAAGCCAGGCCCCGGCTCACACAGTCTCTCCCCCGTCCCCCTGGCTATCCGCCACCTAAGCGTCTGCTCTCCCTGCTTCCTGGGTCAGGCCCAGGGACTGAGCCCCAGGGACAGCGCCCCGGGAGCTTCTGCGGCCAGTGGTGCCTCCCTGTCCCTTGCAAGCCTCTCCTTAGAGTCCCTTCGGGGCCTGTGACGAACCGGACGACCCCGGGCACAGGGCTGGGTGCCAGTGGGGCTCAGAAGTGGAGTCCTGGGGCCTTCTCTGCGCTGCCGGCTCCAGGGCTGCCAAGCAAGGGCTCTCAGCCCTGCCTCGTCAGCCCGATAAGGACGCAGCACCTAGCAGCTGCTCCCTGGTATGGGTTTCAGGAGGGCTTCTACATGGTTCCCCACCTCCTGGGGACACACCTGCCCTCTGGCCTCGGCCCAGAGTACGATGCTGGAAAAGCTCCGGCTGACCCCATGCCCAGGACAGCAGGGGACCCCTTTAAGCATCTGAGGGCTGAGTGCTAGGGCCCCGGCTCCTGGGAAGCGGCCAGGTGAAAGTGCAGGGCCCCGGGTCGATGCTGGCTCACCTAAAGGGGCCTGAGACTCACCCGCCGAGAGGAAAAACCTGCCGATTTGGACGAAGGGGGCTGTTGCGGTGAATGACTCCACGGCCATCGCACTGTGGGAGAGGGGGAGCTTCTGGTGAAGGAGGGCGCTGGGCAGGCGCTGCTTGGGTCCCTGTGGGTTGTGCTGGGCAGGGTCCCAACCCAGAGGGCTCCTGCACGTCCAGCCCAGCCCCACAGTCTGGTCTTTCCCCCCCTGCCTCAGCCTCTGCCCGGGAGGAGCAGGCTCCTCCGGCCTCCTGTCCCCCAGAGCTTCCTACCCTCTTGCCTGGACCCCTACCAGCATGTCCCATCCTGTCCCCCAGCCTTCAGACGGCCCTTCCACGGACTTCACACCCTCCTGACCCTTCCCAGCCGGGCTAACACCCAAAACCCTACTGTGCACATTCAAGGCCCTCCCTGGCCCAGCCCAGTGTCACGCCTGTCTTGCCACCCCCATCCTGCCCCTGAGCTAACCTTCCTCTGCCGGAACCCCCGCAGGGCCGGGTCAAACGCTGCTGCCTCCTGAAAGCCCCTGCTGACTGTCCTCCCACCCACGCCAACCGCTGGTGACCCCTCCAGGCACTCAGTCCAGCCTTACACCCATGACCTGTTTGAGGGGAGGTTGCCTGGGGCCAGGGGTGTCAGGTCTCACCTCTGTTCCTGGTGCCCAGCACAGGACCTGGCCTCGGAAACCTGTCCCACATTTTCATCAGCTCACGAGACAGAAGCAACTCAATTCCATTACTCAGATGAGGAGGCTGAGGCTGGGCACCTGCTAGTGGCTGACAGGGCTACGCTCAGGCCTGGGGACCTAGCTCTCACCTGGGGTTTTTGTGGCCAATCTCTCGGTCAAAGTTTCTGCTGTTGACAATTTCCGATCTCCATTCAGTGTCTGTTTCAGGCAGAGGGAAAAATGCAGAAACCACGGTAAACCTCAGGTTTGAGGCCCACTGGCCGCACGTCCTCTTATCCAAGCCTGCGACCACTCGGGAGCCAAAGGGGCGGCTACTGGAGCCTCGCTGAATGGATGGGAGAGCAGGGCTCTGAGGACCAGCACCCAAGGAGCCTGATGCTTGGTGAGGACAGAGCCCACAGGTGTGCAGGGAGGTGCTCTGTCCGCCCGCAGGCCCGGGGCCCGGTACTCACTGTAGGAGTACCTCCTCTCTGTCTTCACCTGCCCGTCCTCGGTGTATTCCCTGCAGGGAAAGCACAGGCAGCACCAGAGTCAGCCCATCACTCCCGAGGCATCCCCATCTCTAAGCATCTCCGGCTGGAAGCAACCTCGGGGCTCCCAGGTCAGACTCCCCAGATGGAGTAGGCTTGGTCCACACCAGCCCAGAAACAGGGTGCTCCCTGGCAAACAGCCAGCTCCAGGCCTCAAAGGCGCTCACTAGAGAAAAGAGCTTTCTCATCCTGAGCTGAAAGCGGCCTCCCCTAGCTTGTGTCCCAGCCCTGCCCTGTGGGCTCAGCGATCTGCCTGCACCCTCTGCTCTGCGACAGCCCTGTGGAGGCCCCTGAGGCTGCCCTGCCCCAAACTGAGCCACCTGGGCTCCCCGAGTCCCCTCTCCACCCTCACTCTTAGTACCTGTGGTCCATGAGAGCCTGCCTGGGGCTCCTGTTAGATCCGATAGCACATGACCCAGGACGCCCCCGCCCCCCGCCGCCCCGCACACCATGGAAGAGAAGATGGGACACAACTTGGCACAGGTCCGTCTGAGCCTAAGCTGGGGCAGCCCTAGACAACTTCCCCGAAGGGAGCTAACCAAGCCCGCTTTCTCCTCGTAGCCCCTCTGCAGGAGATTCCTGCCCCCTCCAAACAAGACCATCAGCCAGTAATTGGGGGATAACTCGACATTTCTCTGATAGGAAGATTTTATACTTTAAATTTCAGAAGTGTCAAAGTGAGCGCCACCTGCACGTCACCCTAATCCCCACGCCTCCTTCAGCCCCAGCCAACTCTTCACCCGCCAGCCCCTCACCTGGACTCCTCGGTTTCCACCCATTGGTACATCTCCACATGCCGCCGCAGCTTCACAGCCGGGAGGTAGACCCCGTAGTTTGGATCAGACAAGAGCTTCAGATAGAATCAAACAAGAAAAATAATGGACAAGAATGCCCAGCTCGGGGAAGCCGGGCTGGAGGAGAAACAGGTCCAGAGGGCAGAAGAGCACAGAGAACTCCGCGGCTGCTCGCATGGGGAGACGAGGGAAGCTGCCCGTCCCGAGTGCTGAACCTGCAAGCCTGTGACACGAGCCGCGTGCACAGCTCAGGCTGCTCGGCCCAAGTGCGCAGTACCCACGCAGCGTGTCGGGTGTTCAGACAGAAGACCTGGCACCAGACACACAAATCCATCATCACTGTTAAAGCGCCTCTTTGTGAGGCTCTTGCTTCGGGCCAGAGACTGTGCCGGGAGGGTAGCTACTGAATCCCACCCAATCTTCAGAACCGGGCCCTGGTCTGTTACAATTATTCTCCCCATTTGACAGAGGAAGACACTGAGACTCAGGAAAGATGGGTCCACACGGCTGCTGAGAGATACAGCGGGAGTCACACCAAGTGTCCCCGTCTCCAAGGCCCATGCTTTCAAATCCTCCATCAGACAATATCCTGCGATGTGTCCCGGCCTCCGCGGGTCAGCAACCACCGCCAAGCCTACCTTAGACGTCCGCAGGGCCCCAGGGATGTGCACCAGCCTCCCCTCATTCTCTGGAGCCACACTGTGGATGCTGTCGGGGGTCACCACCAGCGAGAGTCCCTCAGCCAGCAAGGTCGCCGTCTTCACTGTGCGGCCCTGTGCACAGCGGGGAGTGAGGATTTCAACCACTGGACACAGCTGTGCCCTCTGCCTTGGGCAAGAGGAACCCAGGACGTGCGCTCTCCCAGGAAGGCCACCCGGCACCCATCTCAGCACCGCCCGTGCCAGGAAGAGCTGCTGCTTCTTCTGCCCTGCACTCCTCCCCCATTTTCCTCTGCCTTCTCCGCCCCTTCCCTCCTGCTTCACTTGGGGCGATCGCACACCTGTTCAAATCATGTGACCCAGGCCTCGGCAATCACATCCTGTGTCCACTGGCCACAGGCAGCGGTTCAGAGAGAGGACTGAGGCCACTGAGGGATCTCCCTGCAACTTTTGCTAAACTGATTTAGAAAGAGATGGTTCCTCTTTTCCCGGGGGTTGCTAAGCTGCTTGGATGTGACCCTAGAGTTACGGGGCCACCTTTGCCACCACAAAGGAAGAGCCTGCCAAAGAAACATCCACAACAGAGAAAAATGGGCAAGAGATGGAGAAATGGAGATTCCTAGTGACCCAGCATGAACGCCTGGATGCAACCGTGCCTGAAACTGATGCTACCCAGGATTGCAGGTGTGCGAACAGATCCATTCCCCCTCCTGGTTACATCAGCCGTGAGGTGGGTCACAAAAGAAAGAACTCTGATTAATTCAGCTCCTGCCCCCATAAAATCTAGACCCTTATTACCATATCCAGCCTCCGAATTCACAGCCTTTGCTCCCTGATACTGCAGGGACCCTCAATCTGCACAGAGGGACCCCGAACATCGTACCTCATTGGTAAAAATTAAGTAGAAGGAGAGCAGGAAGGTCATGAGCCCCACAAACATTCCACCCGAGGTCTCACTCAGCCGCTCCAGGAAGCCTGGCTGGGACTTGGTTGTAATTCTGACATGTTCTTTCCTGTTACTCGTACTGGAATACTGAAAAAAGACATAAAAAAAAAAAAAAGAAAGAAAATTGGTTTTCAAAAAATAAACTGAATTTTGCT
The DNA here is from genome assembly GCF_003676395.1 of Aethalodelphis obliquidens. Taxonomy (NCBI): domain Eukaryota; kingdom Metazoa; phylum Chordata; class Mammalia; order Artiodactyla; family Delphinidae; genus Aethalodelphis; species Aethalodelphis obliquidens. The sequence goes on along the minus strand of NW_020838030.1, from coordinate 949,881 downwards.
ATTTATTTATACTTTTTTTTTTTTTGGCTGCGTTGGGTCTTCGTTACTGTGTGCGGGCTTTCTCTAGTTGTGGCAAGTGGGGGCTACTCTTTGTTGTGGTGCGCAGGCTTCTCATTGCAGTGGCTTCTCTTGTTGCGGAGCATGGGCTCTAGGCGCACGGGCTTCAGTAGTTGTGGCTCGTGGTCTCAGTAGTTGTGGCTTGCGGGCTGTAGAGCACAGGCTCACTAGTTGTGGCGCACCGGCTTAGTTGCTCCACGGCATGTGGGATCTTCCTGGACCAGGGCTCGAACCCGTGTCCCCTACATTGGCAGGTAGATTCTTAACCACTGGGCCACCAGGAAGTCCTATTTATACTGTTTTTATTGAGTTTTAATTCTGTATGTTAAAAATGCACAGACCAGGCTTCCCTGGTGGCACAGAGGTTGAGAGTCCGCCTGCCGATGCAGGGGACACGGGTTTGTGCCCCAGTCCGGGAAGATCCCACATGCCGCGGGGCAGCTGGGCCCGTGAGCCATGGCAGCGGAGCCTGTGCGTCCGGAGCCTGCGCTCCGCAACGGGAGAGGCCACGGCAGTGAGAGGCCCGCGTACCGCAAAAAAAAAAAAAAAAAAAAAATGCACATTCCAAGTGTTTGGTTTTGACAAGTGCATACCCCATGTGTCAAGACACAGAACATGTCTATCACCCAGAAGGCTCCTTGTGCCCCTTTCCTGACACTACTCCCTCTCCCCACCGCCCAGAGGTAACAACGATTTGAATCCATATCACTACGGATTAGTTTTGCATCTTCTAGAACCTGGTATGAATGGAATCACCACACAGCATCAACTCCTTCTGTCCAGATTCTTTAACTCAGCGTAACGCTTTTGAGGGTCATCTACGTCACGGTATCAGTAATTTGTTTCTTTTTATGGCCAAGTAGAATTCTACCCACGAGCATATCACTTCTGTTGATTCACTCACCAGTAGATGGATACCCTGGTTGTTTCCAGTTCCTAGCTATTATGAACAATGCTTCTGTGAACACTCATGTACAAGTTGGTGAAATAACGTTTATATTTTAAGGCAGGACACGAAAATTTAAACATAAAATTCTGTGTCCACTTGGGCCTCTTCTCTCCCTCCCTAACATGCAGTCTGCATCTGCATTACACTCACCAGACTTCTCAAAGACAGGAGCGCCTGCTCGACCATAAAGCCCATTTTTTTTCCCTTTCTTCTGATGCTAGCAATGTAACTTCTTAAAACAACAGCGTTCTTTCCCAGCCCTGCAGGGGGTCATGATGACTTGCTGCCCACTTGGACGATGTATCCTTGGTGAACTTTATGTAGATCAGTATGTCATTTTCATTTACGATCCTTTGTCCCAAAAATGTACATGACTATGCCTTCGACCTCTAGCAGGCGAAACAGTTCTCAGAGCTTCTGAGAGTCTGGGTCTCAGAACTCCTGGGGCATAATCCTGTTTGGCTCAAATAAAATGCCCTTTTTTCTTTGTCACTTGATTGTTAGTTGAATTTTCGTGGACATTTGCTTGGCGTAGGTGGTGGGATATCAGAGACAGACAGCAGAGGACACCTGGAGTCCACCCCAAACGGGTGCTTGGTACCAGCATAGGCCCTTGGAGCCCCACTCCTCCGTATTCCTCAGGCACTTTGGTGGGTTCTCCTGGTACCTGGACAGCACTGCTTTAAATGACATCCTGAATTTTACTTGAGCTGTTTTTCTTGGGACGTGGAGTCCTAAGGGGGTACTGGAACATATCCTAGGCAGGGACCTCGGAGGAGCTTTGGAGTGAACGGGGTTCACTGGTCTCTTTTAAAAACTGACTTAAATTGGAAAGATTATGTATATACGGTCTGAACAAACTGCTAGTGAAATGAGAGACTGAGCATGTTCAGCTCCGAAGTAAAGGGACACTTGCTCCTTCCAGCCACCAGCCGTTCTCAGGCGACTGAGAACCTGGGGGAAGTGTCTGAGGATCAAGTCTCTTAACACGCATCGGTCGCCCAGGGAGTCCCACCACAACCACTGAGTTAAGTTCTGCTCGCCAGGTTCGCATCATAAAGGCTGATCACCCTGCGCTCTGAGCATCCACGGTGGTTTCAGACTGCCGGAGGGAGAAGCCAAGACGCGTGAGAGTCAAGCTGACCCAAGGGGAAGCCCTTAGGGAGACAGACACACATTCGATCCATCACACCGCCCTCAGAAAGTTGTTCGGATCCTATCTGAATTGGGCTGCCAAATTAATAATGGGAAACCGTGCTCAAAGGCCAAACAGCCCCCTGATGGGCAGCCACTCTGGCTGGCTTCATGAAGAAACCGATGCTTTTGCAAACACTTATCTTAACTCTTAAATGGCCAGGATGGAGCTCTTCTAACATTCCAACACTGTAGAGAAAGCTGGCTTGATAAAACATCTTTTCAAAACTCTGACCCTGAGAGAACAAAAGTATTCCTAGGAGAAAGCCTGAAGTTACAACTCTTCTCATGTCCCTGAAATGTAAACACAGCCCACATCGCCTGAGTCTACAACCTTGGCTTAATAGACTCTAAAACTGGGGGAAAAAACGGGGGGCGCGGGGGTGGGGGGCGCACAGTGTGTGCAAAGAGGAGGCCGTTGTGAAACTCAAGCAGGAAAACCAGGAGACTTCTGTCCGTGTCTGGCTGGATATGTGCATGTCTGCATGTATGTACGATCCGTCTCTAACTCCAAATGGTATTATCAACATTAATTGGTAAAAGAGGTTTACTTAATTGACTTAAAAGTAAATGCATACAAATCAAATATTTCTCAATGTAATTACACTAGCCCGAATTTTTAAAGGATCATATAATCTAGGCTTAATCTTTAATGAATGAAAATGAGTCAGAATTGATGGTTTAATTAATAGACATGTCTTTAGAGTCAAATGTTAAGTGTAATACTTTAACTGTACCTAGGTTTACTGAAAGTTAATAAGCTCATGTTATCTCTGTTATAAAATTTGTCAACAAGAAAATTAACTTGGTATGATAATATTTTCATAAGTAATAAATAAGTTTTGGGGTGAACTCTTTAAGAATAATTTTGTTTTATGGTATGTCTGCCTAAAAACAATTTCTCCAGATTTTTGGTGACTTGAAACTTCAGCGTTCTGCTAAATTAAGTCAAATGATGGAATTCACTGAATGTCTAGATCATTTTCTTAATAAGAAATACTGAAACATTAATTGCTAAAGAAGTCTATGTTTACCTACTTTGATCTCTTATTACAGAGAGATTAAACATGTTTGAGACTATTAGTAAATATATTCTGTGCTTTGTTGGAAGACAACTATAAAGTGGCATACATTTCTAAAAACTAATTTTAAAAAGGGAACCCTGAGAAAAGAGTTTTATGCATGGCCAGGACTTACTAAGATCAGACTGAATTTAATTAAATGAATGAAATTTAATATTAAAGGTGAAATGGTGAAAACTAGAGTTTGTTTTTTTCTGTTAAGAAGACAAAGTTCTCTTGAAATATTGATCTGCTTTTGATAACAGACTGTAAAGTTTCTTTAACTCTTAAGTAATCTTCTGTAACTTTCTGTATTTGCTTTTGAAATCTTTTACTAGCACTTTGGTTAAGTGAATAAATATTGTTTCACAGTGACTTATGATTCTACTTAGCCAAACATTTAAAACCTCTTGATATCGTTCACAAACTTCCTCAAATCAAATTCTAAATGTTCTTTTGGCCTCCAGCTACCTTTGGGAAGCTTCAGAAGGCCCCTAAACAGCTCAAAGAGAAATATTTAAACTAATTAGGCTCATTTGGTATGTTAAATTACATGGGAAACATTGTCAAATGAGTAATGATAAATCTTGTTAGGTTATATTATATGGCTAAATATATTACTATAAACATTCTAGAAATTATATGAAGTTCCTAAAATTTGAAATGTCCTGGTATGTTGTCAGTCATGATTTACAGTATCTTAAAATGTTGTATGCCACAGAAATAGCCAAATTTCCTTGATAACTACACTGTAATCAGGTCTTTAACCATGCTTTTAAGTCTTTTGTCATTTATACACAGTTATGCCTATACAATAACTGATGCTTTTACAAAAATGTTTGTAGATGACTTGCTGTTATGCTCCCAAATTAAATTAGACTCGGTAGCAAAAGGACCTCCTCCTTGTACGAGGGCTATTTCAGCCACGGCTCTCACATAAAGCCACTGAAGAAATAGTAATGGGGTCTCCTTTAACTATTTATGTCCCACACTCGGGTGAGTTTCTTCTAAACTCTCACCACCCTCAGCACTATTCTATAAGCCAGCTAGCTTCCTATGAAGTATCGTTGCTTTATGCTACCTTGGTTCCATGTAATAACCTTAACCCTGCAACTCTGCTTCCAGCACCACAGGAAGAAAACAACCATGACTGCGTTTTGTTAACCAATTATCTTCTTGCTTCCAGGAAGCCCATATCAGTAATGCTGATCTAATTTAATTTATAGATGGTCCTACTTAAGGGATGAGCACGGCATTAGGACATTACCGAGCTGGATATGCAGTAACGCCCACAGTAGACATAATGAAAACTTTTACTTACCAGGAACAAAGTCAGCACAAGCTGAATTAACTGCCTTAACTCTAGCTAAAGACCAGTTAATACATATTTATACTGACAGTCACCATGCCTCTGGAGTGACACATGACTTTGGAATGTTATGGAAACAATGAGGTTTTTAAGCTCTTCAGGACAACCTAATAAAAAAATGGAAAACAGGTTGCAGAGTTGTTGTTATACGACTGCCAATACGGTTAGCAATTATTGAAACCGTAATTTTCAATAATTTTCAGTTTTCACCTACGCCAGGCATTCCAAATCTGACAGTATGTAAACTAGAGGAAATCAGCTCGGTGACGCTCCCGCCCATGAGGCAGCTTTAAACACTCATCCTATCCAGCCTCCAGAACGGCCACTGCTCTCAGTTAACCCTGCTAACCCAGTAAAAGATTTCCTTCTACAGGCTCAAGAAATTGCCACTAAAGAAGAGAAACAAATATGGCCACAAAAAAGGGAATTCTGATCCCACCACAGATATATGGTTTAGACCTGATTGAAAAAAAACCACCTAGTGTCTGGAGCACAACTGCCATCACTCCAGCACGCACCCCCTTTAACTCACTGTGCGCCTGAGAAAACGGTTTCTGGGGAAAACAGTATTCTTGGAAACTTGCCTCCACGGTGGTTCGAGGGAAACATTACATTATTGTCAGGGTCTCACTGAGGCACTTAGAAAACAATCAGTAACTAACTCTTTTTACAGCGAGCTCCCAGAAAACCCTACAGATCATGGATTATAACCTAGTAATTTTGTTTATTGGAAAGGACATCAAATAAATGATTCTTTGCAGCCACAAGGGTAAGAACCTTATCTGTTATTGTTAACTAATCCATGCTCAGCCAAACCGAAAGACATTAATTCACGGATTCACGTCTCTCATTTTAAAAAGGCCCCTCCACCTAAATGGACTTCGACCCGTTTCTAACACCCTGTTTCAACTAAGACAAGTACCACCAAGCTAGGATGAGGGGACAACAGCAGCAGACAACTGCCCCAAGAGTCCAGACCAGGCCTGCAAGACCCATCCTACCCATTCAATTGTACTATTTACCAAATGTCTGTCAAAACTGACAGCTACTGTTTTACTTCTAGCTATGCTTTTGCCCCAGGGTTTAAGATGGAAGGAAAATTCCTTAGTACAGCTGTTGCAAAGTATAGCTACCGGAGGCAAATTTAACCGATCGCTGGATCTGTCAGCCAACTCTTCAGACAATACAAGGCCGACACAGGCCCTCATAACTCCTGTCATTGACTTTTCAGATGTTCCCAATGTTACCACTTACTTAGATCAACCTCCCTCTGGCCTAACCTTTCAGGTTCAAATTTTCTAAAGTGCTAATGTGTCCATGCCTTGTCTGACACTACACTACCCTCAGTCCTTAGGGACCAGACACAACTTACGCTAGTACCCACACCCCAGCCCGCCCCGCCCCGAGCTCCATCTCTTACTTAACTTACAAATGTCTTGAAGAGAAAAACACAAGGAACTTGTGCCCACAACTCCCCCATGTCAAATACCATACAGACAGCTTTTGGAAAGCCTGCAAGAACGACCATGGTTTAATACCGTGCTAACAAAACTTCCAATCGATGCGGCTATCCATGAGAGCTCTCTGGGAGGGAACACTCGCATCCCTAGGTTTTATCTTCTTACATGGTATTGGAACTGACACACCTACCCAAGGATGGGCACAGAAATGTCTTAACAGCTGGCAGGTAAAAGGCTTTTTGTTTGTTGGGCATTATGTTACCCCACTGTCTATACAATGAGGCAGATGAACCTCCTTTCTCTCTCCATGACAGTCAAGAGATCCATGTTAGCAGGATATCAAGATATCTGGTGGCAAAGTCTTTTGGGAATCTTGAGTCCTAGGGCAGGAATATATGTAAACAGAGATATGCTCAGAAATCTATCAGGCACCATTGGTCAAACAGCCAAAGAGACTGCAAGCAGCACTGCAGCCCAACAGACATCCCTAAGTTCCTTAGCTCATGTAGTATTAGATAACGTATCATCTATAAACTGTTTCCCCATCAGCATACACCTCTATGTTTGTTTACTCTATAGGATTAATTTACTCAATTCTGAAGTTTCTACGATGGGAAAGTGATGTTGCAAAATCGAACAGCTCTTGATTTTTAACACCACCTTGCAAGGAGAAGCTTGTGCTATAACCCAGACTAAATGCTGCGTTTCCATATAGGATGAGTCCTCTAATACAACTCATTTAACAGCTCACATACCAAGTACAATTTCCGTACTGAAGGATCCCCTTCCTAGTCCAGGTGAAATCTCAGGGAAATGGCTCAACTCTGTGGATTCATGGCTTAAAGCTCTGCCTGTGAATTTGTTATTGTCGTTGGCTTTATTGATTTCATTTACAGAGTAATAATCTCTTGTGCCTCTTGTATATTCAAAACTCCAGGGACTTCCCTGGTGGCGCAGTGGTTGAGTATCCGCCTGCCAATGCAGGGGACACAGGTTCAATCCCTGGTCTGGGAAGATCCCACATGCCAAGGAGCAACTAAGCCCATGCGCCACAACTGCTGAGCCTGCGTGCTGCAACTACTGAAGCCCGCACGCCTAGAGCCCGTGCTCCGCAATGAGAAGCCACCACAATGTGAAGCCCGCCCACCGCAACCAAGAGTAGCCCCCACTCGCCGCAACTAGAGAAAGCCCGCGCACAGCAACGAAGACCCAACACAGCCAAAAAAAAAAAAAAAAAAACTCCAACTAAAATAACGATGTCTAACGATTTGACACTATTGATCATACCTGTAGTTCTATATAAGATAATAGGTATGCACAACGCATATGCAGGGTAAAACTGGCATAAGTCCTATTGGACAATTGACCATCAGTCCTTGCCAAGCAGTTTACTAGCCTAACCCCCTAAAAGGAAAGAAAGAACCAGGCTATTAAGATCTGTCATCAAGGGAGAGGATGCAGGGCAGGTAAGCAACCACCAACCCCATCGAGGGATCAAATATTTGATCACCTAATGTATTCTACCAAAAGAGGGAAAAAGATGAAATGAAATTTATATTTTAAGGCAGGACATGAAAATTTAAGCCTAAAATTCTCTCTGTGTGCATTTGGGCCTCTTCTCTCCCTCCCTAACGTGCAGTCTGCATCTGCATTACACTGACCAGACCTTCTCAAAGACAGAAGCACCTGCTCGACTGTAAAGATTATTTTTTTCCCTTTCTTCTGATGCAAGCAATGCAACTTCTCAAAAGAATAGCGTTCTTTCCCAGCTCTGCAGGCAGTCATGGTGATTTACTGCTCCTTTGTACGTGCCTACTGGACAATGTGTCTTTGATGAACTTCATAGAAAATATCAGTATGTCATTTTGATGTTTGATCCTTTGATTTGAAAATGTACACGACTGTGCCTTTGACTTCTTTTTTTTTTAAATATGTAAGATACATTTATATAATGATAAGTGCAACGAAGAACATACTACAGGATAATGGGATAAAATGGCGGGGGTGGAAAGTGGAGTGGACTGGGGATGGCTCTTGAGACTTCAGCCAGTATACACAGCCTTGGGAGGAGGTTGACTTTTTTTTTTTTTTTTTGGCTGCGATGGGTCTTCATTGCGACGTGCGGGCTTTCTCTAGTTGCGGCGAGCGGGGGCTACTCTTCGTTGCAGTGCATGGGCTTCTCATTGCGGTGTGTGCCTTTGACTCCTAACATGTGGAACAGTTCTCAAGAGCTTCTGAGAGTCTATCTCCCGGGTTATAATCCTGTTTGGCTCAAACAGAATTAACTTTTTTTCCTCTTAACTTGACTGTTAATTGAATTTTTGTCAGAATCTTCAGGAAAACATGTGTTTTCATTTCCCCTGGGCATTAGGTACATACCTAGGAGTGGAACTGATGGATCATAGGGAAGATGCATGTTTTTTAAGAAATTAGCAAATTGTTTTACAAACAGGTTATTAGAGATATATTTCTAATTCAGTTCAACGAATAGTGGCTGAGTTTCCTTAGGGCAGTGCCAGGCCTCACAGGGGTAAGAATGTAGGGTTGAGAGGCTTTAGGCCCATTGAGTCAGGGTGACAAACAGTGCCAGGCCTTGCTGAGTGCCTGGTGAGAGGCGCAGATCCAGTGTTAAAGGAGTGACCGCTTCCAGCTGGGAGGGTCAAAGCAGGCCCCCTGAAGGAGGGGGCATTTTGAGTGGGCTCTCAGAGGCGGACCCTGGGGTGAGGGCATCCCTAGCAGGGGGGACAGCGGCCTCTCTGCTCTGGCTGGGTTGTGGAGGGCATGGGGAGGAGAGGAGGGCAGCTAGGCGGCTCTAGGTGGGTCATGGTAGGCTGCAAACTCCAGAGTCAGTGGGTCAGGATCGTCCAGCCAGTAACAAAGCACAGTTCAGCGTGTCCGCTGCTGACCCAGAGCGTCATCATCCGAAGCAGGACTCTGGAGCCAGAAGGCTGGGTTTGAATGCAGGCTCTGCTACACAGCAGCTATGAGACCTTGGGCAAGCGATTTAACCCCGCTGTGCCCAGCACTTCCTCATGGGTAAAATGGGGCTAATAATCCAGTACATAGGGTTGTGGTAAGAACCAGAGGACATAATTATTGGATGCTCAGTGCCCAGGGCACAGGGAGCCCCATGCCGGTGCTGGCTGATGGGAATGCAGTCAGCTTTCTCTATCACTGATACCAAGGCTGGGCCGGGCTGAGCTGACAAAAGCCACAAAGATGTAAGCGGTTCCCGGATGAGCATGCAGGGTAAGCTAGCCCATCCTGGCACTGGGGAGTCAGAGGAGAATCAAGGCAGTCTCTGCTTAAACGAAGCTAGTGCCATGTTCTCTGACTGTCGCTGAATGCCACCAGCCCAGGCCTGCCAGGGCCCAGATGTCCATTGCGTTCAGAAATGGTCTTGACTTTCCAGGCCATTTGGAAACATTAGTGGAGCAATTTGCTGCAGGCAGGTAGGTGACCATCAACCATCATCATGATGACAATGGCAAACACTCCAGTCTATCAGGCCAGACACGGACAAGCCCAAGGAAGGGGGCGCTATCACGACCCCATTTCGCAGGCAGGAACACAGAGGCTCAGCAGTTATACCACCAGTCCAGATCACACAGCCTCTAAGAGGTGAACTTAGGATTCAAATATGGGCAGCCTGGAGGCCACTCTCCTACCACTCTGCTCTGGACTGCGTTCCTCACTCCTTGGGAGCTCGCTGCAGGCAGGCAGGCAAGACAGGAAAAGAAGCCAGTCCCGCTACAGCCAGTGCAGTCCCCAAGTCGATGGCTGGAAGGCCTGGCTTCCTCCTGGGCCTCCCCTCAGCACACAGCTAGGAGCCAACATCAACATAAGGGGCTCAAAGATGGCCTTAGGAGAAGAAGGTGCCCCTCAGGCTGGCGAGCGTGCAGAGTGGCTTGACACACCCAGCCCACATTCTGGACCAAATGCCCAGTAAACATGGATGTTCGTGGAGATTTCCTCCCTGCCCACTCCCCTACTCCAAGCTTCGAATCAATGAGCAGTGAGTGGTAGGAACAAGGGTCGACATACAGGCCCTGAAAATCACTTGCTGTGTAACACTGAGTAAGCTTCCCTACCTCTCTGATCCTGTTTACTCATTTATAAAGTGGAGATGGTAACAGTAACTCCATCACTGGACAGATTTTACAGTGATTAATAATCCTGTGGCCTCCTTGCTCCGCCCCATCAACTTCAGATCTTTCTTCCTCACGGGGCCTCGTGGCCCCTGTAAATGTGCACCCCACTGCTGGGTGAATCAACAAAGGTTTGGCAGCAGAGGGAACCCTAATTCATCTACATTCTTTGGCAAAGATCAGGACCCAATGTATCCAAGGTCTCTGCCCACCAAAACTGAAGACAAACTGTTTTCTTTTTTACGTATTAAGTACCTACTATGCCCCAGACACTATGCTAAACACAGTCTCCCTTAAACTTCACAGTAACTGCTCCCATGAGGAAACAAAAATCCCAAGAGATTAAGGCCACACAGCTACCGAGGAAAAATCTGCATTTTCCCCCAGGTCAGCCTGACTCCAAAACCTGCCCCACACCTTCCCACGACCTGCCAAACTGGCTGTGAGACCCTGGGCAAGTGCCTTCCCCTGCCGGGGAAGTTCCTCATCTGTAAGATATGGTGGTGGCGGTATGGGGGCAGGCCCGTGTCCTGCCAGCTTGGGTCTCTCCCGGCAGCGGACCCTGCGTCTCACGGACCACCTCTAGGTGCGCCATTTAAGGTTTCTCGGCCTCCCAGACAACTCTAATCCAGGCTGTGGGAGACACAGCCCTGGCTTCTCAGGGGGTGTGGGAGGCAGAGAGGGCGCTTGGGGACAGAGGAGGGGCCTGAAAAGAGCAGGTAACAGACCAGGGGAGAGTGGCTGGACACTCCACCACAGCAGGAGGGAGGGAGTGCCTGGGCTGGCAGGGCTGTGAGCTGGCTCCACACACACTTTCAGAGAGAAGGCGAGTGTGAATCACCAGCTCCTCCCATGCCCTGCACCCTGGCGGGAGGTGCCCCTCTGTTTGTTGAACGAATGTTGGGCTTAAATAGAAAGATTCCTGAAATACGGCTGGCTGCAGGAAAAAGCAGCCAGCAGCCGTTCCAGGGGCACCACCTTCGGCCAGGGCGTCTGCAACCAAATCCATGCTAGGAGGCAGACGGCCCGGCCGTAGGGAAATGCCCCCTTCTCCCCGTCGTCCTAACTCCTCCGCTCCCAAACCAGCCCACGCCCCTTTGCAGCAGCATCAGCCGGGGTTTACATACCCCCCTGGGGCGGGGAGCTCACCGCCCGCCCGGACAGTGCGTCGCGGATCGGCTTCGCCACCGCCCCAGTGGACTGGCCTTCTCTGCGGCCCAGTCCAGCCCTCAAGGTCCTTACATGGGAGAAATCCGAGAACCCAGGCGAGAACTGGGAACGAAAGGAGTAGCTGCGGGGAGCCGAAGCCACACGTCCCGAGGCCCGGTCTTCGCCACCGCGCGCCCCAAGGAGTCCGGCCGAGCTAAGAGAAACGGACAGACGGCTCGGCTGCCAGAAGGCCCGGATACGGGAAAGGAAGGGGTTCACCGGGCAGGGGGCCGCGGCCCGCCCGCGGGGAGAGGGAACCGGGACACGGGGAGGCCTGGGTGTGGCCGGCGAACCAGAAGACACTCACGTTCGCGGCCATGCCGCGGCTGGGTCGCCGCCCGCCTCGCTCGGCTCAGCTCCGAGAGGTGCTTACGGCCGCAGCGCGGAGTCCCGCGGCCTCTCGCCTACCGGAGAGCGGCAAACAACCAACCGAATCCCAGAGCCCGGGACGCGCCACAGTTACCGCCCCGCGGGCACGAGCTTTTCGGCTCTCGCTCGCCGCGCCGCGCCGCCTCCTGGGAAATGTAGTCCAGGGTCGGGTGCACGCTCCAAAAGTTGCAACCTACCGGTACCTCACTGATGCGCCTGCGCACTGCAAGCAATTCTGGGAGATGTAGTTCCTATTGCCTGGAGGAGCAGCCGGGCTGCGTGCGGCCTGCCGGGAAATGTAGTTCCCGGCTGAGAGGGCCGGGCTAGACGCGCCGAGGCAGGCGCGCGGCGGGCAGGCCTGGAGGGGGCGGGTCCGCGCGGGCCTCCAAGCCGCCAGCCCTGCAGCGGAGAGGTCACGGCGTGAGGCCGCCGCCACAGTCGCCGCGAGGTCGGAGCGCCGGGCTGCACCATGGCCTACTGCCGGCAGGAAGGTAGGAGATGGGACTGCGTGGAGACGGCCTACGAGGGCCTGCAGGGGACACGCGGTCTGTGCAGCGCGCCGGACCCCCGCGCCCCCACTGCAGACGCGGAGGACAGTCCTCGGGACCCTCGGGTTGGGCGCGGCGGCGGAGTCGCCATCCCCGGTTTTCAGATGAGAAAACCGAGGCCCGGGTAGGAGCGAGGCCGGCCGAGGTCACTGTGAGGCTCGAACCCGGACCTCGGAGGGAACAGCACATGGGGGCGCTCGTAACCTAGGCCCGGGGGGCAGGGCTGTGCGAGCGCCCTGCCTGCGGCTGGTAACTGGGAATTGATTGATTCTAATTATAATGTTACTATGGCGCTCACCACACACCACGTGTTCCCGTTTGCACTGCTTTCAACTGTCCCGGAAAGTTGCCCCTCGGTGGGCGCTGCGCTGCGGGTGGGAGTGCCGCCCGCTGCGACGGGTCAGACCCTGGTCCAGGAATTTTGTGTGGCCTATCTCGCGACGACCTTCCTAAGTCAGGCCCTGCTTTTATCCGGAGAGTAAACCAAGACCCAGAAGTGACTTGGGTAAGCCACACGGCCGGCAAGTCGCAAAGCTGGGGTTGGAGGCCCGCGGTCTGATTCCAGAACTGCCCAGTCTGGTGCCCAGTGGACTCCAGGGAGCCTTCCGCTCAGAAGACACCCTGTGCAGAAAACAAAACAAAATAAAACAAAGTTGGTCCCCGCCTACTGTCTGTCTGCTTGTTACCTCTACCCGGGACCTCAGAAGTCTCCAAGCCGGGTCCAAGGGTCTTCCTGCACAACCACTAACCGGCTCTGTCCCTGAGCGGCCACCCAACTCCTCCAGGGCCTAGTGTCCAGTCTTGTAAAATGAGAAGTTGATCTTCATTTATTCCACGCATATTCATGAAGCACCTTCTCGGTGCCAGGTGAGGGGATTGGTGGACACCTGAGACTATAAAGTTCCAGAGAGAGTTGGAACTCACCCAGAAATCCTTTAGCGAATAGTCCAGCTCCCTCAGTTAATTAAGGGAATCTTAAGCCCAGAGATGGAAGTGACCCACCCAAGGTCATGCTTCAGTTAGGAGAACAGCTCAGTCTAAAATGCTAAGCCTTTTCCCAGTACCCCATTCTGCTTCTGGAATCCTCCTTCCCTGGGTCATAAAGCCGTAAAACTCACTGATGTCTCTAATGAGTAGTTTCCATTGATTGATATTTAACTTTGCCATGAGCAAAAGTCCTCTGCCCTCACCACTTTGTTAGACAGCAAGTCTTTTGTTTTTAATTTCCTTCTTCTAAGTCAAATTTACTTCTTCATTTAGCAAATTTTTTTTAACCTTCTGGGTATAATGAAGGTATAATCCTCATTCTTGAGGGTTTCTAGGGGTTGCAGTTTCTCTGGGAAGCAGAGGCAGGTGTTTAGATCGCTATCTTTTCCTGGATCAAAGCTCTCTTAGTTTGGGGATGAGAATTAAAAGCACTCACTTTAGGCCTTCCCTAGTTTTTATCTTATCCATGCCACTGTCCCCTAAGTCCCCAACTTCTTGTTTTTCTACCCACCAATTCTTTATGCTTCCCATGGGACTTAAAGAAACGATCCCACACTCCTTCCAGATTAAGGCTGATGTGAGCGAGCCCCTTGCCTGATCCGGCTCCTGCCATCACTGACCAGCCACACTGGCCTCTGGCCCTTCCCTTTGCCTGGTGCACCCTTCTTCCAGCTCTTCCCATGGCTACCTCCTCATCCTCTAAGATTCAGCTCATATGTCGCCTCAGTGAGGTCTTCTCTGGGTCTTTGTGTCTTTCACATCCTAAACTCTTTGAAATTACCTGGTTTATTTTTGTCATCTTCCTTCTTATGTTCTTGCAGCAAGCCGAGAGCATTACATGGGCCATATCCCCGGCACCTTTACCCAGTGAACCCATACACACGGCTGCCCTCTGTTCTGAGTCAGTCACTTGCCTGTGCACATTTACTTCAGGGGTCCACCCCCAAGCCTTGGGGTTAAAGGCCTTAGCAGGGCGTTCAAGGTGTTGGGCAGCGTGGACTCAGCCTCGCTCCCTGGCCCAGGGCCACACTGTTCCTGTCATTGTTCTTCCTTTTCTAATGCTGACCGTGTTCTCTCCTGTTGTGTCAACAAACGTTTATTGAGTACCTGTGATGTGCCAGCCACTGATCACATGGCAGTGGGCACAGGTGGGCGGTCTGCCTTCGTGGCACGGTGGAGGTGGCGGGCGCCCCTTCTGGGTTGGATGTACCAAGAGATTCTGCTGTGTAAAGACCCACGCATGTTCTAGGGGGAATGAGACCACCCATCCAAGGTTTTTTTTTTCTCTAACCTACTTCATAGTGATAGCCGTTCTGTCTTCTGCCCTCTGCTGGGTCTGGGGGTCTTCATGTCTGAATTCAGAGTTCATTTCTCCATTCACTTTTTCAACAAATACTGATTACCCACTATGTCTTGGGCACTGTTCTAGGCTCCGAGGATACTGCAGTGAATGGAATAGACAAATCCTTGCCCCTGAGGAGCTGACATTTCAGTGGGGGAGACAGGTGGTAAACAAATACGTAATTGGGGCTTCCCTGGTGGCGCAGTGGTTGAGAGTCCACCTGCCGATGCAGGGGACACGGGTTCGTGCCCTGGTCCGGGAAGATCCCACATGCCGCGGAGCAGCTGGGCCCGTGAGCCATGGCCGCTGAGCCTGCGCGTCCGGAGCCTGTGCTCCGCAACGGGAGAGGCCACAACAGTGAGAGGCCCGTGTACCGCAAAAAAAAACAAAAACAAATACATAATTGTTAGGTGAGAAAAAGCAGGTTAAGGGTGATGGGGAGTGATGAAGGAAGATGGCATCTGAGCAGGAGCTATGAAGTCAGGGAGAGGGAGGCTGTGAGGGTATCTGAATGTGCTCCTTATTTTCCCATTGCTACGATATGAATGTGTCCCCCCAAAATTCATATGCTGAAATCCAAACCCCAAGGGTGAATGGTATTAGTAGGTGGGGCCTTTGAGAGGAGCTTAAATCATGAGGGTGAAGTCCTTATTAGGTTGTTTAAAAAGGTTGATTCTCCTATAGTGAGTACAGCATCAGGGAATCCCTGCTTCCTGAATTTGAGAAATATATTTTTGTGTTGACTTTTAAATTTTTCTTTTATTACTGTCATGTAAACGTCTAAGGAACCTGCTCTAATAAACGTGCCCGTGGGCTTCAGTGACTCTAAAACTGGACAGATGAGTGGATTGAATTCTCACAGCATTCAGTTTACAACATTAATTCAGTCTCGTAGATGATATTTCACTGAATTGCCCCTTGCGTGGAGAATGTGCTTCTGTGCCAGTGGTGGGTCCTTGAGGTTACTGTCCCTGTGCCACCGTCTGATGACCAAGGTCATCCAAGGCCAATCTCTGACCGAGGAGCCTTTGCTGTGGAGACCAGGAAGTCGCTGGCCCTCCTTGGCTGGGAGTTAAGTCCACCCCAGGCCTTTTCTCCCATCGGCCGTGATCATGAAAATCTTGACTTGGAACTCTAAGAGGGCATAAGGTGGTTATCCACGTCCTTCTGAATATGCTTGTATCAACTTTTTAAGGTTATCTTGGAAGTGAAAACAAGCATTTTTATATTTTCTCCAGAGAAATGTAATGAGACTTCCAGTCTAGCTGGTTACCCCACTAGTTGGCAGTCATGATGAGTTCTCTTTTCACAGTTGGGACTCGGGGATCGGTGAGCACTGTCCTTTTGTCAGTCCTGTGTGCACTCTCAGACATTCCTGCTGGGACAGGCGTGCAGTGGACAGGGTGACACACTCGCAATCTTTCAGACCAGAGTTTGTGTTCCTGCTCTGCCTTCACATACTATGTGCCTTCGGGCTGGTTTCCTACCTTCTCTGGGCCTCCGTTTCCTCTCTCTGTAAAAAGGAGATTAGTAATACCCACCTCACAGTGTTGGTGTAAGGATTAAATGAGCCGACGGGTGGGGAAACTCATTGAGTAGGGCCCAAGTGTGTAAAAGATGCAGTTATGTTCTGCCGTTAACGATTCTGATTCCAATTCCAGTGTGTGGGTATTTTCCCCACATCAAGCGATTCTCTGACACCAGCAGTAGGTCCTCCAATTCAGCTCAATCTGTCACTGTTTACCTGGAGATGGTGTCAGATCCCACAGTTTAAGGGCTCAGGCCTGCAACACCCCTCTCCCCCGCCCCAACTGCAGGTGCCAGTCACAAGTCCAGGTTGTCATCTGTTCTTCTTAACCACTGGCTGTAGATCAGAGGTTCCCACGACCTCCTCCTAGCATTGGATTAATTTGCTAGAGCAGCTCACAGAACTCAGAGAAACAGTTTACTTACTAGATCGCTGGATTATTATAAAAGGATAGAATATTATATTAACAGATATAACTCAGGAACAGCTGGATGGAAGAGACGCCCAAGGCAGGGTGTGGGGAAGGGGCGGAGCCTCCATGCCCTCTCTTCCCGAACCTCCACGTGTTCACCTGTCCGCTTGGGCTTTTGCGGAGGCTTCATTACATAGGCATGATTGATTAAATCATCGGCCGCTGGCAGCTGATTCAGCCTCCAGCTCCTCTCCCTTCCCCAGGGTGGGATGCGGGGGGGGGGGGGGGGCACGTTGGGACTGAAAGCTCCAACCCTCTAATCCCAGGGCCGTTTCTCCTGGCAACCAGCCCCCATCCTCAGGCTCCCCCAAGTCATCCTATTAACATAACAAAAAGATCTTTATGCTCTCATCACTTGGGAAACCAAAATTTTAGGAGCTCTGTGCTAAGAATGGGGTCAAAGGTGAAATATATACTTCTTATTCTAAATGACAGTATCACATCCTTCGATCCAGTATAACCGATCTCTCTGGGGGATGTCCAGAAAGGTGCCTGGGAGGACTCGGCCTGTGGGAGGGACCTGGAACATTCTGGGTGGGGTTGTGCATCAGTCACTTGGGAGCCCATCAGTGGTGTGGACGTGCAGAGAGCTTGATTCAGCTTCTGTTCTGTGAGGCTGGGCCTCATAAGCCCCACAGCTGCCTCCCGTACCGAGCAGGCTTGGATGCCTTGCCTTGGCCTGAGACCAGCCTCCCCATTCGGCTGGGCCCGGCTGAGACCTTGGTAAACAAAACTGCCAGAGCTGAGCTGAGCAATTGTGTCAGCTTATTTATTTTGCTTAGCACGCAGCACTTTTGCAGGCTGCTTTTAAGTGTTCTGAACACTGGCCAGAATTACCAAGGTCTTCAGGTTCTTCAACATGCCCTGGCTGCCCGGCCCCAATCCTTTCCCAGGCCACTTGGGACAAGACACCTTCTCTGAGATAGAATGGGAGGTGTTGGAGAGAACCCTCAGGTGTTCTGAGCAGGCCGTGGTCCTGAGCGTGCCGAGGGTCAGCTGCCATTACTGTCACCCCTCCTGGGAGACGCTGTACAGGTGTGGGGAGGGTGTAAACACCAAGTACCTTCCCTCTGTCCCCTCTGCTGTCCTCACTGGCACGTCTCTCTGGTGTTTACTGTCAACCTCGTGCTTTCCCCAAGCCTCTTCCGGAGGAGCCCGATTGGTAAAATGTTATCTGAGGGCGCCTGCTGGCAGGTCCTGAGGGGCCTGGAGCAAGTGGACCAGGTGCTCACAGGGACGGGAAGTGACAGAGCCGTCAGAGCTCATGGGAGTTCTGAGCAGAGGAAGAAGACCCGTTTGTTAGATGTCAGCAAACTTGGGGACTGAAAACAGCTGCATTTGATGGCTTGGGGCGTCTCGTCTCCCACTCGAGGATGCACATGGCGCCAGCAGGAGCCATCTTCCTCCTCCCCAGTCTGGTCACAGGCACGTGATGCAGGAGCGGCTGCTAGACCTTCCCCCAGAGTCAGCAGTGAGCGAGTCCCCAGCCTGGGGAGCACCACTGAACTCACTTCGGGGTTTCAAATGGGACAGTCTTCAAACAAGGTTTTCCTGGCTGCTTGGGTTTAGGGCTGATTCACAGCTCCTGGGTGAAACATTTCTCCCTCTGTTCTCCAAACACTAGGAAAGGATCGAATCATATTTGTGACCAAAGAAGACCATGAAACTCCAAGCAACGCGGAGCTGGTGGCCGACGACCCCAACGATCCTTACGAGGAGCACGGTGAGTGCTGGGCGGGGGTGGGAGTCCAACATCCCTGGCCGCGGCTGGGTTTCCAGGTGTCTACCTTGGCCACCACTGCTCCTGCGACACTGAGTGCGTCTCCATCAGGTGTGAGGGGCTGTGTGCTTTCCAGCCCCCGTTCCCACGTGCTTCCCTGGCCATCAGGCTGAACCTAGGAGTTTCTTCTTTCTTCCGCCTCTCTTTCTTCTGATTTTTTGAATGGTTTTCCATTTTTATAAGAATGGAGCGCAGTGCTCTGGCACGTCACTCGCTTTTTCCTGCCCATGATGCCTTGGACATCTTCCAGCCTCGCTTTTACCAGTCCTGACACTGTGCTGAGCTGAGAGCAGCTGAGGAGCGGGAGGGGCTTGAGGAGAAGGTCCAGGGCGCAGGGGTTCCTGACCATCTGTGTGAAAGGAGGAGACCAGCACCTTGACTCCTTCCAGTGTTTGGGCTTTCAAAGCTTCTCAGTAACCATCCGAGCGGTTACTTCCGCTTTGGATTAAACGGTTTCCCGGTGTAGTTCTTGGAGCACAGGCACGGCCACAGCACTGGGAGGCGGCTTAGGACACAGAGCAGTGCTGCACACGGAGAGAGTCGCTGATGGTGACCTTTCCGACAGAGCCGGGAATGCTGGGTTTGTGCCGGGCATTTGAACCCCATCCCGAGGGAGCAGCAGGTCCACCGGTGAGTGCCGGCCAGGCAGTGGTTCCTGTTACCGTTATGCCTATGAGGGCTGGTCTTGGTTTTGCTTTTTCTGAAACCTCAGGCAGCACCTCTCACACTTCCTTGCTCATCTTCCTGTCCCAGGACTGATCCTGCCCAACGGAGACATCAACTGGAACTGCCCGTGCCTGGGGGGCATGGCCAGCGGCCCGTGTGGGGAACAGTTCAAGGCGGCCTTTTCCTGCTTCCACTACAGCACAGAGGATGTCAAGGGGTCAGACTGTATAGACCAGTTCCGGGCCATGCAGGAGTGCATGCAGAAGTACCCGGACCTCTATCCCCAGGAGGAGGAGGATCGATTAGAGGAAACGGCTGTCTCTGAGGCTGCCACAACCAAAGAAGAGGAGGGGTCTAGCTAATGAGGGTCCTGGTCTCCAGCCTCCTTCAGAGAGGATGAACCTCTCCAAGAAAGTGTCTCTCCCTCTGTTGTTCTGTGCACTGTAATGTACAAAATAACTTATTGAGTGATCAGGGGTCTTGGCCCCTTGACATGTACACTGAAACATGGGTTGTATGTATGTGTGTCTCACATAACCTGTCAGCGAATGTAGCCGCCACTTTTGAATTCTCAGATTGTCCTGAATTTTGCCATTTTGAAATAATGTGCTGAATAATCTCAGCAACCAAAAACCTTTATCTGGGAGTGTCTTGTGAGTGAGCTGATCTATTCTGATTCATTGTATCCCTTTTAGTAGATTTTATACCCAGTTGGAAAGTGAAATAGAAACAAACATCTTCCTTTAAAAATGCTGGAGGGGGGCATTCCTTATAGAAGAGGCGGGATGATCAGACCTGGAGGATGTGACGAAGCACTATGCTTCATTTCTGATATATTTTGGGTTCTAGTTTGCATTGAGCTCCATGTTTTCTACGTTTGGAAAACAGAGCTTTGGACCCTCTGAGTGACTCCCTTTGTAAATGAAGAGAAAGGCTGTTTTTTTCTCTTTTTGTTATCCCAAAAGCCCTGCTTTGGGGTCTGTGTTCACACTGGCTCTGTCTCAGCCTGTTCAGATGCAATGTTCTTGAGAGGTGGGGACCTAATCATTACCAAAGTAGCACCTGAGAGAGGAAACAGTGTCAATTAAAAGGAAAACGTGATTTTTGAGTGGGTTTTAATTTGCTTTTCCTAATTAAAAATGTTGTGATATAAGGAAATATAAATTATGAAAAATTCAATTGAAATTCTCCTTTGAAGATACTGGTAGATCACTTTGAATCTGTTAAACTTTTCTGTGTTGCGTCCATACGGAGCTCACTGATTCTGTGAGCAGATGCCTTCACACAGGCGTCGCTGTCAACATTAACGTGTTGTATTTGTTAGAAATGAGTCCCAGCCCACACTGCCCAGGGGACATGAAGCATGAGCACAGGAGGCTGCCTTCCACCCCAGAGAGTGAGCTGTTGGCTCTCTGAAGCCTGGAGGCCCGGCTCAGGGTGAGGAGTGTGGTTCTGAGTCTGGCGTCAGGAAGCCAGAGCCACCAGCTTTGGAAGCCGTGAAGTCTGGAGGAGCTTTGGGACTTCTTTGAGCTGCAGGCAGAGCCTTGCATGTTTAACAAACATACTTTTTCAGGAAACGTTTTGATCAAGATGTCACTGACCTGTGACTAGTCCTGGATCCCATTCATTTGATACATTCAGGGAACCTCTACCATCCATGTCCTAGGGACACAGGGAGGTGACTTATCTGGCCTCTGCTTGTATGAAGCTACAGTCCAGCCAGGGGTCAGCATTTACTAGAAAGCAAGAAGAATCAGAAAAGCAGATCCCAGGTGCAAGGACAGGATGGCAGAGTAGAAGGACCTGAGCTCACCTCCTCTCATGAAAATGCCAAAATCACAACTAACTGCTGAACAATCATAGACCAAAAAGGACTAGAACCTACTAAAAAAGATATTCTACTTTCAAAGAAGAAGCCACAACGAGAGGGTAGGAGGGGCGCATTCGTGATAAAATCAAACCCCATACCCGCCAGGTAGGCAACCCACAAGTTGGAAAATAATTATTTTGCAGAGGTTCTCCCACAGGAGTGAAAGTTCTGAGCCCCAAGTCGGGCTCCCCAGTCTGGGGGTCTGGCATCAGGAGGAGGAGACCCCAGAGCATTTGGCTTTGAAGGCCAGCGGGGCTTGATCGCAGGAACTCCACAGAAATGCCACTCTTAGAGGATACAAGGTCTTGTGTGCACCAGGACCCAGGGGAAAAAGCAGTGACTTCATAGGATCCTGGACCAGACCTACCTGCTGGTCTTGGAGGGTCTCTTGGGGAGGTGGGAGGCAGCTGTAGCTCACTGTAACTCACTTGGGGACAAGGACACTGGTGGCGGAGGTTCTGGGGTGTACTCATTGTCGTGAGCTGTCCTGGAGGTCACCATTTTGGCACTGAGACCTGGCCCCAACCATCAGCCCTTTGGCTCCAGTGCTGGGATGCCTCAGGCCAAACAACCAACAGGGCGGGAGCATAGCCCCACCCATCAGCAGCCAGGCTGCTTAAAGCCTTCCTGAGCCTGTAGCCACCTCTAAACACACCCCTTGATATGGCCCTGCCGACCAGAGGCAAAAGACCCAGCTCCACCCACCAGTGGGCAGGCACCAGTCCCTCCCACCAGGGATCCTGCACAAGCCTCAAAGACCAGCATCACCCACCAGGGGATAGACACCAGAAGCAAGAGGAACTACAATCCTGAAGCCTGTGGGACCGCAAACACAGAAAGTGAGACAAAAAGAGGCAGCAGAGGAATATTGTTCCAGAGGAAATAACAAGATAACCCCCCCGAAGAACAACTAAGTGAAGTGGAGATAGGCAACCTACCCAAGAAAGAATTCAGAGTAATGATAGTAAAGATGATCCAAAATCATGGAAAAAGAATGGAGGCACAGACTGAGAAGATAGAAGAAACGTTTAACAAAGAGCTAGAAGATATAAAAAACAAACAGTTGAACAATAAAATAACTGAAATGAAAAAATACACTAGAAGGAATCGATAGCAGAATAAATGAAGCAGAAGAATGGAAGTGAGCTGGAAGACAGAATGGTGGAAATCACTGCCACGAAAGAGAATAAAGAAAGAATGAAAAGAAATGGGGACTGTTTAAGAGACCTCTGGGACAACATTAAATACACCAACATTCACATTATAAGGGTCCCAGAAGGAGAATAGAGAGAGAAAGGGCCTGAGAAAATATTTGAAGAGATAATAGCTGTAAACTTACCTAACCTGGAAAGGAAACAGTCACCCAAATCCAGGAAGCACAGAGACCCATACAAGATAAACCCAAAGAAGAACATGCTGAGGCACATATTAATCAAACGGACAAAATTTAAAGACAAACAAAATATTATAAGCAAGAAGGGAAATGCAACAAATAACATACAAGGGAATCCCCATATTGTTATCAGCTGATTTTTCAGCAGAAACTCTGCAGGCCAGAAGGGAGTGGCACAATATATTTAAAGTGATGAAAGGGAAAAACCTACAACCAAGAATACTTTACCCAGCAAGGCTCTCATTCAAATTTGATGAATAAATCAAAAGCTTTACAGACAAGGAAAAGCTAAGAGAACTCAGCACCACCAAATCAGCTTTACAACAAATGCTAAAGGAACTTCTATAGGCAGAAAAGAAAAGCCTACAACTAGAAACAAGAAAATTACGAATGGGAAAGCTCACTGGTAAAGGCAAACATACAGTAAAGGTAGGAAATCATCCACACACAAATATGATATCAAAACCAGCAGGAGAGTACAAATGTAAGATATTGGAAATGCATTTGAAATGAAGAGACCAGCAAATTAATCTTGAATATATAGAGACTGCTATATCAAAACCTCATGATAACTGCAAACCAAAAGTCTACAATAGATAGACAAAAAAGAAAAAGGAATCCAAACACAACACTAAAGATAGTCATCAAATCACAGGAGAAGAGAACAAAAGAGGAAGGGAAGAAAAAAGATCTACAAAAACAAATCCAAAACAGTTAACAAAATGGCAGTAAGAATACACATATTGGTAATCAGCTCAAATGTAAATAGATGAAATGCTCCAACCAAAAACATAGAATGGCTGAATGGATACAAAAACAAGACCCATATATATGTTGTTCACAAGAGACCCACTTCAGATCTAGGGACACATACAGACTGGAAGTGAGGGCGTGGAGAAATGTATTCCAGGGCTTCCCTGGTGGTGCAGTGGTTGGGAGTCCACCTGCTGATGCAGGGGACGCGGGTTCATGCCCTGGTCCAGGAAGATTCCATGTGCTGAGCCATGGCCACTGAGCGTGTGCGTCCGGGGACTGTGCTACACAACAGGGGAAGCCGCAGCAGTGGGAAGCCCGTGTAGCGCAAAAAAAAAAAAAAAATGTATTCCATGCGAATGAAAATCAAGAGAAAGCAGGAGTAGCAATACTCGTATCAGACAAATAGACTTTAAAATAAAGACTGTTACAAGACACAAAGAAGGACACTACATAATGAGGAATCCAATTATAACAATTGTAAATATTTATGCACCCAACATAGGAGCACCTCAATACATAAGGCAAATACTAACAGCCACAAAAGGGGAAATCGACAGTAACACATTCATAGTAGGGGACTTTAACACCCCACTTTCACCAATGGACACATCATCCAAAATGAAAATAAATAAGGAAACACAAGCTTTAAATGATACATTAAACAAGAAGGACTTAATTGATATTTATAGGACATTCCATCCAATAACAACAGAATACACATTTTTCTCAAGTGCTCATGGAACATTCTCCAGGATAGATCATATCTTGGGTCACAAATCAAGCCTTGGTAAATTTAAGAAAATTGAAATTGTATCAAGTATCTTTTCTGACCACAATGCTATGAGACTAGATATCAATTACAGGAAAAGATCTGTAAAAAATATAACACATGGAGGCTAAACAATACACTACTTAATAACGAAGTGATCCCTGAAGAAATCAAAGAGGAAATCAAAAAATACCTAGAAACAAATGACAATGGAGACATGACAACCCAAAACCTATGGGATGCAGCAAAAGCAGTTCTAAGAGGGAAGTTTATAGCAATATAAGCCCACCTTAAGAAACAGGAAACATTTCGAATAAACAACCTAACCTTGCACCTAAAGCAATTAGAGAAAGAAGAACAAAAACCCCCAAAGTTAGCAGAAGGAAAGAAATCATAAAGATCAGATCAGAAATAAATGAAAAAGAAATGAAGGAAACGATAGCAAAGATCAATAAAACTAAAAGCTGGTTCTTTGAGAAGGTAAACAAAATTGATAAACCATTAGCCAGACTCATCAAGAAAAAAAGGGAGAAGACTCAAATCAATAGAATTAGAAATGAAAAAGGAGAAGTAACAACTGACACTGCAGAAATACAAAAGATCATGAGAGATTACTACAAGCAACTCTATGCCAATAAAATGGACAACCTGGAAGAAATGGACAAATTCTTAGAAATGCACAACCTGCCAAGACTGAATCAGGAAGAAAGAGAAAATATGAACAGACCAATCACAAGTAATGAAATTGAAACTGTGATTAAAAATCTTCCAACAAACAAAAGCTCAGGACCAGATGGCTTCACAGGCGAATTCTATCAAACATTTAGAGAAGAGCTATCACCTATCCTTCTCAAACTCTTCCAAAATATAGCAGAGGGAGGAACACTCCCAAACTCATTCTACGAGTCCACCATCACCTTGATACCAAAACCAGACAAGGATGTCACAAAGAAAGAAAACTGCAGGCCAATATCACTGATGAACATAGATGCAAAAATCCTCAACAAAATACTAGCAAACAGAATCCAACAGCACATTAAAAGGATCATACACCATGATCAAGTGGGATTTATTCCAGGAATGCAAGGATTCTTCAGTATACGCAAATCAATCAACGTGATACACCATATTAACAAATTGAAGGAGAAAAACCATATGATCATCTCAATAGATGCAGAGAAAGCTTTCGACAAAATTCAACACCCATTTATGATAAAAACCCTGCAGAAAGTAGGCACAGAGGGAACTTTCCTCAACATAATAAAGGCCATATATGACAAACCCACAGCCAACATCGTCCTCAATGGTGAAAAACTGAAAGCATTTCCACTAAGATCAGGAACAAGACAAGGTTGCCCACTCTCACCACTCCTATTCAACATAGTTTTGGAAGTTTTAGCCACAGCAGTCAGAGAAGAAAAGGAAATAAAAGGAATCCAAATCGGAAAAGAAGAAGTAAAGCTGTCACTGTTTGCAGATGACATGATACTCTACATAGAGAATCCTAAAGATGCTACCAGAAAACTACTAGAGCTAATCAATGAATTTGGTAAAGTAGCAGGATACAAAATTAATGCACAGAAATCTCTGGCATTCCTATACACTAATGATGAAAAATCTGAAAGTGAAATCAAGAAAACATTCCCATTTACCACTGCAACAAAAAAATAAAATATCTAGGAATAAACCTACCTAAGGAGACAAAAGACCTGTATGCAGAAAATTATGAGACACTGATGAAAGAAATTAAAGATGATACAAATAGATGGAGAGATATACCATGTTCTTGGATTGGAAGAATCAACATTGTGAAAATGACTCTACTACCCAAAGCAATCTACAGGTTCAATGCAATCCCTATCAAACTACCACTGGCATTTTTCACAGAACTAGAACAAAAAATTTCACAATTTGTATGGAAACACAAAAGACCCCGAATAGCCAAAGCAATCTTGAGAACGAAAAATGGAGCTGGAGGAATCAGGCTCCCTGACTTCAGACTATACTACAAAGCTACAGTAATCAAGACAGTATGGTACTGGCACAAAAACAGAAAGATAGATCATTGGAACAGGATAGAAAGCCCAGAGATAAACCCACACACATATGGTCACCTTATCTTTGAAAAAGGAGGCAGGAATGCACAGTGGAGAAAGGACAGCCTCTTCAATAAGTGGTGCTGGGAAAACCGGACAGCTACATGTAAAAGTATGAGATTAGATCACTCCCTGACACCATACATAAAAATACGCTCAAAATGGATTAAAGACCTAAATGTAAGGCCAGAAACTATCAAACTCTTAGAAGAAAACATAGGCAGAACACTCTATGACATAAATCACAGCAAGATCCTTTTTGACCCACCTCCTAGAGAAATGGAAACAAAAACAAACAAATGGGACCTAATGAAACTTCAAAGCTTTTGCACAGCAAAGGAAACCATAAACAAGACCAAAAGGCAACCCTCAGGGGCTTCCCTGGTGGCGCAGTGGTTGAGAGTCCGCCTGCCGATGCAGGGGACACGGGTTTGTGCCCAGGTCCGGGAAGATCCCACATGCCGCGGAGCAGCTAGGCCCGTGAGCCGTGGCCACTGAGCCTGCGCATCCGGAGCCTGTGCTCTGCAACGGGAGAGGCCACAACAGTGAGAGGCCCGCATACCGCAAAAAAAAAAAAAAAAAAAAAACAGACAACCTTCAGAATGGGAGAAAATATTTGCAAATGAAGCAACTGACAGAGGATTAATCTCCAAAATTTACAAGCAGCTCATGCAGCTCAATAGCAAAAAAACAAACAACCAATCCAAAAATGGGCAGAAGACCTAAATAGACATTTCTCCAAAGAAGATATACAGATTGCCAACAAACACATGAAAGAATGCTCAACATCATTAATCATTAGAGAAAGGCAAATCTAAACTACAATGAGATATCATCTCACACCAGTCAGAATGGCCATCATCAAAAAATCTAGAAACAATAAATGCTGGAGAGGGTGTGGGGAAAAGGGAACACTCTTGCACTGCTGGTGGGAATGTGAATTGGTACAGCCACTATGGAGAACAGTATGGAGGTTCCTTAAAAAACTACAAATAGAACTACCATATGACCCAGCAATCCCACTACTGGGCATATACCCTGAGAAAACCATAATTCAAAAAGAGTCATGTACCAAAATGTTCATTGCAGCTCTATTTACAATAGCCAGGAGATGGAAACAACCTAAGTGTCCATCATCGGATGAATGGATAAAGAAGATGTGGCACATATATACAATGGAATATTACTCAGCCATAAAAAGAAACGAAATTGAGCTATTTGTAATGAGGTGGATAGACCTAGAGTCTGTCATACAGAGTGAAGTAAGTCAGAAAGAGAAAGACAAATACCGTATGCTAACACATATATATGGAATTTAAGAAATAATATGTCATGAAGAACCTAGGGGTAAGACAGGAATAAAGACACAGACCTACTAGAGAACGGACTTGAGGATATGGGGAGGGGGAAGGGTAAGCTGTGAGAAAGCGAGAGAGAGGCATGGACATATGTACACTACCAAACGTAAGGTAGATAGCTAGTGGGAAGCAGCCGCATAGCACAGGGAGATCAGCTCAGTGCTTTGTGACCGCCTGGAGGGGTGGGATAGGGAGGGTGGGAGGGAGGGAGACGCAAGAGGGAAGAGATATGGGAACATATGTATATGTATAACTGATTCACTTTGTTATAAAGCAGAAACTAACACACCATTGTAAAGCAATTATACCCCAATAAAGATATTAAAAAAAAAAACCACCATGGGATATCATCTCACACTTACTAGAATGGCTATTATCAAAAGGACAAGAAATAACTAACCTTGGCAAGGATGTGGAGTAAAGGGAACCTTTGTGCACTGTTGGTGGGAAGGTAAATTGGTACAGCCACTATGGAAACAGTATAGAGGTTCCTCAAAAAATTAAAAGTAGAACTACTGGATGATCTAGCAATTACTCTTCTGGGTATTTATCTGAAGGAAATGAAAACACTAACTTTAAAAAGATATTTGCATCTCCATGTTCATTGCAGCATTGTTTACAATAGCCAAGACATGGAAACAACCTAAGTGTCCAGTCATGGATGAATGGATAAATAAATGTCATATATATCTATAATCTATATATATTATATGTATTATATATATATATATAATTCATCCATAAAAAAGAAGGAAATGCTGCCATTTTTGACTACATGGATGGACTTTGAGGGCATTATGCTAAGTGAAATAAGTCAGACAGAGAAAGACAAACACTGTATGATGTCACTTATATGTGGAATCTAAAACAAAAACAAAAACAAACATAAGCACATAGATAAGGCAAACAGATTGGTGGTTGCCAGAGGCAGGGGGTGGAGTGGGGCCAAAATGCTTCAAGCGGCCAAAAGGGACAGACTTTCAGTTTTAAGGTAAACAGGTCCTGGGGATGTGAGGTACAGCATGGTGACTCTAGCTAATAATACTGTGCTGCATATTTGAAAGCTGCTAAGACAGTAGGTCTTAGAAGTTCTCATCACAAGAAAAAACTTTTATAACTATGTGTGGTGATGGATGTTAACTGGACTTATTGTGGTAATCATTTAACAATAGATACAAATATCAAATCATTTAGTTGTATACCTGAAACTAATATAATGTTATATGGCAATTATACCTCAATAAAAAAAGGTAGACTTGGATTAGTTGTAAATGTATATTGCAAACTCTAGGGCAACCACTAAAAAAGTAAAGAAGTGTAACTGATATGCTAAAAAAGGAGAGAAAACAGAATCATATAAAATGCTCAATGAAAACCAAAAACAGGCAGAAGAAGTGTGGAAGACAAAAATAGAAACAAAGAACAAGGGCAACAAATATAAAACAGTAACAAATACAGGAGATATTAATCCAACAGTATCAATAATCACTTTGAATGTTAATAGTCTGAATACACCAGTTAAACGATAGTGATTGGATCAAAAAACAAAACCCAATTAATTACATGTTGTTGACAAGAAACCTACTATAATTACAGAGACACATATAGATTAAGAGTAAATGGGGGCTTCCCTGGTGGCGCAGTGGTTGAGAGTCCGCCTGCCGATGCAGGGGACAAAGGTTCGTGCCCCGCCCGGTCCGGGAAGATCCCACATGCCGCGGAGCGGCTGGGCTCATGAGCCATGGCCTTTGGGCCTGCGCGTCTGGAGCCTATGCTCCACAACAGGAGAGGCCACAACAGTGAGAGGCCCGCGTAACGCAAAAAAAAAAAAAAAAAAAAAAAGTAAATGGATGGGGACTTCCCTGGTGGCGCAGTGGTTGAGAATCCTCCTGCCAATGCAGGGGACATGGGTTTGAGCCCTGGTCCGGGAAAATCCCACATGCCGTGGAGCAACTAATAAGCCCGTGCGCCTAGAGCCCGTGCTCCACAAGAGAAGCCACCATAATGAGATGCCCGCACACCGCAATGAAGAGTAGCCCCTGCTCACCGCAACTAGAGAAGGCCCACGCACAGCAACGAAGACCCAACACAGCCGAAAATAAATAAACAAATAAACTTATTAAAAAAAAAAAAAGTAAATGGATGGAGAAAAACATACCATGCTAACACTAATCAAAAGAAAGCAGGAGTAGCTCTATTAATTTCAGATAGAGCAGACTTCAAAGCAAGGAAAGTTATCAGGGATAAAGAAGGCATTACATGATGATAAAGGGATCATTTGTCCAAGAAGTCTCAACAATTCTTAATGCCATATACCTAAAAATGGAGCATCAAGTTACATGCAGCAAAAACTGGTAGGGCTGCAAGGAGAAACAGATGAATCCTGCATAATAGTTGGAGACTTCAACACCCCCTTATCAGAAGTAGACAGATCCAGCAGGCAGAAAATCAGTTAGGACACAGTTAAACCCATCAATATTCAATCAACAGGATATAATTGACATCTATTGCTTCCATTGCCCATCTGTTCTTACATATTGTCTACTTTATCCACTAGAGCCCTTAGCATATTAGTCGTAGTTGTTTTAAATTCCCAATCTAATTCCAACATCTCTGCCATGTATGCTTCTGATGCTTGATTTGTCCCTTCAAATTATGTTTTGATATGCCATGTAATTTTTCTGATAGCTGAACTAGATGCACCTGGTAAAAGGAACTGCTGTGGAGGAAAAACAGCATCTTTGGCAGTGTGAGTTTTTCCTTTTTTTCTCTCCCCCCTGATTTACAACTAACTGGATGTCCATAACCAAACCAAAGTGCCTCTGCACATTACGCCAGGACATCCAGGAGTTTCTACCACCTGTGCATCCAGCACTGCAGACAGGCCTTCAGTGGGGCTGTGGGTCCACAGGAGTTGGTGAGCCTGCCCCACACCCACTTTTCACACCAGGAAAAGGGAAACGTGGAGAGTGTAACACAGGGCGCCATTCATGGGAGACAGAGAATCTGTGGAGGTCCATCCAACCCGATGGGAGAAAGTGGTGTGCCATCAGAGCAGGATAGAGATGAGCTTGGAGGAAGAGAAGACAGAGGAACTCACCAAGCAGGTCCCCCTCCCCAGGGTGCCACTGTGAGGTACTGCGCTTTTTGCTGGTAACAGGGACAGCCGTGACCTCCCTGGCAGAGGAGTGGGATGCAAAAGCGGTGAGTGACTCACTGCCCGACTGAACACACTGCAGCTGAAGGGACCCGTTTCTCTACAGCAGCACCTGGATTGCTGAGGAGAGACTTCTGTGACGGGGATGGGGGCTGGGGAGTGAGAGGAGAGGGAAGGAGGCAGACAAGAATATCAAAGCGCATTGAAGGAATGCATTTCCTGCTGCCTGCTCCAGGATTTCAGCAGGAGGTCTGCCTATGAACCTCTAGAGTCTCCCATTCGATCCCCCAACAGAGCCAGGGCACCCACAGCCCCGGGTGCTAAGGCCACACCTCCTTTCACTCTGCTGCCACCTCTTCTTGCATGGTCAGTAGTACTGCTCTGAAAGCCAGAGCCAGTAAGAGAAACCAAAAACTTGAGCTATAGTGCCACCTTCTGAAATACAAAAGAAAGGTTTCTAATTGCCAGCCTGTTGAACTGTAACAGCTAAAAAAGCCCAAATCCTTGCCTAAGGAGAGTGTTTGCTACTTCGAATGTGAAAGCAGAGGTGCATATCCTCAAACACTATGAAGAATCAGGGTAATACGTCATCGAAAAAGAAAATGATAATTCTCCAACCATTGAATTCAAAGGCATGGAGTACTGCAATGAAACTGATAAAGAATTCAAAATAGCTATTATGAAGAAATTCACTGAGCTACAAGCAAACTCAGAAAGGAATTCAATAAACTCAGGAATAAAATCAATGAGCAGAGGAGTTCTCTACTAAAGAGATTGAAATTTTAAAAAAGGAACCAAGCAGAAATTCTGGAGCTGAAGAATTCAGTGATCGAGATGATGCATACATTAGAGACCATAGGTAATGCAGAACAGATGGAAGAAAAAATAAGTGACTTATAGGAATTTAGAAATGATTTGGTTGGAAGAGGAGAGAGAACTAAGATTTTTAAAAAGTGAAGAAATTTTATGAGCACTATCAGTTTCAATCAGAAAAGAAAACATAAGAATAATTGGTGTACCAAAGGAGAAGACAGGGAGAAGGAGGCAGAGAGTTTACCTAAAGAAAATTTTAAAAATAAATATATATATTTATATTTATATAAGAAATAATAGCCGAGAACTTCCCAACCTGGTACATACAAGTCCACAAAACCAACAGAATACCCTATTACTTCAATGTAGAAAGATCTTCTCCAAGACATAATATAACATAGCATAACTGTCAAAAATCAATGGTAACTAAAGAATCTTAAAGGCAGCCAGGGGAAAAAAGAAAGTAACCTACAAGAGAACCCTCATGAGGCTATCAAAAAATTTCTCAGCAGAAGCTCTGCAGTTCACGAGAGAATGCAATGACAAATTCAAAATGTTGAAAGATAAAAATTGCCATCAGTAATTCTTCATCTCACAAAGTTATCCTTCAGATATGAAGGATAAATAAAGGGTTTCCAGACAAACAAAACCTGTGGGAGTTCACCACCTCTACACCTACCTTGCAAGAAATGCTAAAAGGAGCTCTTCAAAACAATGTGAAAAGACGTTAACTAGTGACACAAAACATATGAACGTAAACAACATGCTGGTTAAGGTGAAAAATAGACACTTAGTATCAGAAAAAGTAACTCTATTAGAATACTGTGTTAACCACTTAATTATAGTATAAAGTTTAAAGAGAAAGAACACTGAAAATAATTACAGTTATGATAATTTTAAAAATTCACAGCATAAAAAGAGGTAAATTGTGACATCGAAAATAAAAGGAGAGGAGTAAAAAGGTGGAGTCTTTATAGGTGAATGAAGATAAGCTGCTATCAGTAAAAAAGGGACTGTTTTTATCAATGAAAAGTTTAATGTAAGCCTCACGGTAACCATAAAGCAAAAATCTAGAGTGGATTCACAAAACATAGAAAAAGGGGAGACTGAGCCTATCACCACGAAACATCACCAATTACAAAGGTAGGCAGAAACAGAGGAGAAAAGAAATGGTGGAGACACAAAACAACCAGAAGTCAAATGATAAGATGGCAAAAGTCAGTCCTTACATACCAATAATCACTTTAAGTGTAAATGGATTCAATTTACCAATCAAAACGCATGGAGTGGCTGAATGAATAAGAAAAATAAGAACCCACCATATGATGTCTACGGGAGACTCATTACAGCTGTCAAGACATACATAGGCTCAAAGTGAGGGAATGAAAGAAGACATCCTAGCCAGTGGGAACCAAAAGAAAGTGGGGACAGCCATAGTAATATCAGACAAAATAGACTTCAAACTGATAGTAGTAACAAGAGACAAAGAAGGTCATTACATAATGATAAAAGGGTCAAGAACATATATCAACCATAAATATATATGCACCCAACATTAGAGTACCAAGATATATTAAGCAAATACTAACAGATTTGATGGAGAAATAAACAACAATACAATAACAGTAGAGGACTTCAATATCCTACTGTCAGCAATGGATGAATCATCCATACAAAAAATCAACAAGGAAACCTTGGAATTGAACCATGTTTTAGACCAACTGGACTTCACAGATATATATATAGAGTATTCCATTCAACAGCAGCAGCATACACATTCCTTTCAAGTACACATGAAACATTCTCCAGGATAGAGCATATGATAGGACACAAAATAAATCTTAGCAAACTTAAGACTGAAATCATACCAACTATCTTTTCTGACCACAATGGGTATGAAACTAGAAATCAACAATAAGAGAAAAGCTGGAAAATCTACAAATATGTGGAAATGAATAACACGCTTCTGAACAAATAATGGGTCAATAAAGAAATCAAAAGAAAAATAAAATATCTTGAAACAAATGAAAATGGAAACACAACATATCAAAACTTACAAGATGCAGCAAAAGCAGTTTAGAGATGAAAGTTTATAGAGATAAATGCATATACTGATATATTCGAAAGACCTCAAATAAACAACTTAACGTCACATCTTATAACAATAGAAAAAGAAGAACAAATTAAGCCCAAAGTTAGCAGAAGGAAGGAAATAATAAAGATCATAAAGGAAATAAATGAAATAGA
Organism: Aethalodelphis obliquidens; assembly: GCF_003676395.1. Taxonomy (NCBI): domain Eukaryota; kingdom Metazoa; phylum Chordata; class Mammalia; order Artiodactyla; family Delphinidae; genus Aethalodelphis; species Aethalodelphis obliquidens. The sequence continues at coordinate 916,283 of NW_020838030.1, read as the reverse complement.
GACCAGGAAAAAAAGACAAGACCAATGAAACTAAGAGTGGGTTTTTTGAAAAGATAAACAAAATTGGAAAACCTTTAGTTAGACTCACCAAGTAAAAAAGAAGACTCAAATAAATAAAATCAAAAATGAAAGAGGAGACATTACAACTGATACTGTAGAAATACATAGGGTCATAAGAGACTACTATGAACAATTATATGCCAATAAATTAGATAACCTAGAGGAAATGGATAAATTTCTAGAAACACACAACCTACCAAGTCTGAATCAGGAAGAAATAGAAAATCTGAACAGATCTATAATGAGTAAAGACATTGACTCAGTAATCAAAAACCTCCCCACAAAGAACCCCAGGACCAGATGGCTTCACTGGCTAATTCTACAAAACATTTAAAGAGGAATTAACACCAATTCTTTTCAAAAACTTCTGAAAAATTGAGGGGGAGGGAACAATTTCAAACTCATTCTACAAGACCAGCAATATCCTGATATCAAAGCCAGATAATAACACAAAAGATAAAAAACTATAAACCAATATCCCTGATGAATATAGATGCGAAAATTCTCAGAAAATATTAGCAAACTGAATTGAAGACTACATTGAAAGTGTTACACACCATGACCAAATGGAATTTAGCCCTGGGATGCAAGAATGTTTCAACATATGAAAATTAATAAATGTAGTATATCACATTAATAACATGAAAGATAAAAATCACATAATCATCTTGATAGATGCAGATAAGGCACCTGACAAAATACAACTTCTTTCATGATTAAAAACCCTCAAAGAGGGCTTCCCTGGTGGCACAATGGTTAAGAATCTGCCTGCCAATGCAGGGGACATGGGTTCGAGCCCTGGTCTGGGAAGATTCCACATGCTGCGGAGCAACTAAGCCTGTGTGCCACAACTACTGAGCCTGCGCTCTAGAGCCCAAGAGCCACTACTACTGAAGCCCGCACACCTAGAGCCCACGCTCTGCAACAAGAGAAGCCACCACAATGAGGAGCCCGCACACTGCAATGAAGAGTAGCCCCCGCTTGCCGTAACTAGAGAAAGCCTGCACACAGCAACAAAGATCCAACTCAGCCTTAAATAAATAAATAAATTTAAAAAAACCCTCAAAGATTGGATATAGAAGGAACATACCTCAACATAATAAAGACCATTTATGACAAACTCACAACTAACTATACCCGAAGGAGAAAAATTGAAAGCTTTCCCTCTAAAATTAGGAATAAGACAAGGATACCCACTCTCACCACTCTTATTCAATGTCCTACTAGAAGTCCTAGCTAGAGCAATTAGGCAAGACAAAGAAATAAAAGGCATCAAAAGCTGAAGGGAAGAAGTAAAATTGTTGCTATTTGCAGATAATATAATTTTGTATATGGAAAATCCCAAGACTCCACCAAAAACTGTTGGAACTAATCAATGATTTCAATAAAGTTGCAGGATATAAAATTAACATATAGAAATGAGCTGCATTTCTGTACACTAATTATGAAATATCTGAAAAAGAAGAAAATTATCCCATTCACAATAGCATGAAAAACAATAAAATACTTACGAATGAATTTAACCAAGGAAGTGAAATGTCTGTACATTGAAAACTACATTTTTTTTCACTACTTTGTTGAAAGAAATAGAAGATACAAACAAATGGAAAGACATCCTGTGTTCATGGATCAGAAGAATTACTATTGTTGAAATGACCATAACATTGAAAAGCATCCGTAGATTCAATGCAATTTCCATCAAAATTTTAATGGCATTCTTCACAGAAAAAACAATCCTAAAATTTGTATTGAACTACAAAAGACCTCAAATATCCAAAGCAATCCTGAGGGGAAAAAAAACAAAGCCAGAGGTATCACACACACTCCTGATTTCAAGCTATACTTCAAAGCTATAGTAATTAAAACTGTTCGGTACTGGGGAAAAAAGACACAGATCAATTGCCTAGAATAGAGAGCCCAGAACTAAATTAAATTCCTGCTAATACAGTCAACTAATATTCAACAAGGGAACCAAGAACATTCAATGGGGAAAGGATAGTCTCCCCAAAAATGATTTTGGGAAAACTGGATAAACACATGCAGAACAATGAAATTGGACCCTTATTTTACAGCACTCACAAAAATTATCTTGAAATGGACAGAGACTGAAATATAAGACTGATACTGTAAAACGTCTAGAAGAAAACATAGGGAAGAAACTCCTCAATATTGGTCTTGGCAATTTTTTGGAAATGACACCAAAAGCACAAACAATAGAAGCAAAATTTTAAAAATGGGATTATGTTCAACTTAAAACCTTCCTCACAGGGAAAGAAAAAAAATTAATGAAATTAATAAAACGAAAAGGCAGCCTACACAATGGGAGAAAATGTTTGCACACCATACACAGTCCTCCATATCTGTGTGTTCTGCATCTTCAGATTCAACCAACCTCAGATCAAAAATCTTTGGAAAAAATTCCAGACGGTTCCAAAAAACAAAACTTGAATTTGTCACATGCTGGCAACTACTTACATGGCATTTACATTGTATGATGTATCATAAGTAATCTAGAGATGATTTAAAGTATACAGGAATATGTGTGTAGGTTATGCACAAATACTACACCTTTTTTTTTTTTTTTTTTTTTGCAGCACGTGGGTCTCTCACTGTTGCGGCCTCTCCCATTGTGGAGCACAGGCTCTGGACACGCAGGCTCAGCGGCCATGGCTCATGGGCCCAGCCGCTCCGCGGCATGTGGGATCTTCCCGGACCGGGGCACGAACCCGTGTCCCCTGCATCGGCAGGCGGACTCTCAACCACTGCGCCACCAGGGAAGCCCAATACTACACTATTTTATATAAGGGACTTGAACATCTGTGGATTTTGGTATCCATGGGGGGTCCTGGAACCAATCTTTCATTGATACTGAGGGAAGACTGTATCAGATAAGGAGTGAATATTTAAAATATAAAAAGAATGCGTAACAACAACAACGACAAATCCAATTGAAAAATGCACAGAACTAAATAAATAGACTTTTTTTCTAAAGACATCCAAACAGCCAACAAGTACTTGAAAAGACGCTCAACATCACTAATCAGGGAAATGCAAATTAAAATCACAATGAGATATCACCTTACAGCTGTTAGAATGGCTATCATCAAGGAGAAAAGAGATAACAAGTGCTGACAAGGATGTGGAAGATTGTACAAAGTTGGTAGGAATGCAAATTGGTTCGACCACTATGGAAAACAATATAGAGTTTCCTCAGAAAGTTCAAAATAGAGCTACTACATGATCTAGCAATTCCACTTCTAGGTAAATACCCAAAGGAAATGAAAACAGGATTTCAAAGAGCTACATGCACCCCCATGTTCTTGCAGCATTTTTTATTCAGACATGAGAAAGGAGGACATCCTGCCATTTGTGACAACGTATTTAATTTTTTCATTTCCTTCATGTTTATTACTTGCTTTACTTTATTGTTTCCTCATTTTCATTTCACCTGCTTTTTTGTTCAAGGTGTTCATTTCACTCTTTTCCTTCCTAATAAAGAATTTCTATTGTCAGTTTCCATCTATTGTTACATTTCCTTTCCCTGATCTTGTAATCAAGCACTCTGTACCAAATATTTCTGAGTAAGATGCTCAAATTCCCTTCTATTTCCTTGAACACAAATAAGATAGATCTTTCCAATATTCTTTAAAAATTTATTTTATCTTTATTTTTATTTATATAAATTTGTTTATAATTTGTTTCTGTCTGACTTATCTCACTTAGCATAATGTGTTAAGCACATTATGCTAAGTGAGATAAGTCAGAAAGTAGAGTACTGAATGATATCACTTATATATGAAATCTAAGAAAGCCAGACTCATAAAAACAGTAAAATGATGGTTAACAGGAGATGGGGGTGGGTGGACAGGACAGATGTTTAAGGGTACAAAGTTAGAATGAGTAGTAAATAAACTCTAGTGATCTAATGCACAGTACAGTGAATATAGACAACAATATTGTATTATAGTCATCAAATGTGTGACTCCACTAGAAATGTGGTTGCGAGGTATGAGAGGAGGGGAAGCATTCTCTATTTCTATGATTAGGTCGCAATCTTTCAGCGAGCCCATGCCTCTGGGCTGTGAACTTCACAACTGTTTCTCAGTTTTTTTCTGCCCATTAAGGTGGGACAGAATGGCTAGAGAGAGTTGCAGTTGGGTATTCCCCTTACCTGGGTCAGTTAGGCTCTGATAATACCCCAGTTTAGCCACCGGTTAACCAGGTTCCTCTGAGGGCAGGGTTTGTAAAGAAGAACAGAGTGCTCTAGTTTATTTTTAAATGGTTCCTTTCCCTCTCCCCCTCCAGGAAGGCAGACGGGATTTTTCTTTGATATTAACTGTGGGAATACAGTGGAGCTCCTGAAGGTAAATCTCCCAGTATAGTGTCTCTCCACCACCACCACCAAGGACTGAGTCCCCCTGGAGTTTTTAACTCTCTGAGTTGTCCACACTGAATCTCCAGCAATCCTTTAATTACAGTTCAGGTCTTCCTACCCTGGCACTGGTTCTTGCAGCAATTTCCACTTGTGAGCCTCTGTTTTATTAATCCACGTCTTCCTGTATTTGCCTGTCTCTCCAACCTTGGGGGCTGTGGTTTACCCTGTGTCTTCCCTTCTCAATTGGATCCAAGATGAGTTAATCGTTTTTCAATCTGTTGAGCCATTTATTTGTTAGAATGGAGTGGCGACTTCCAAGCTCCTTACATGCAGAACCAGAAACTGGAAGTCGCGTTAACCCATTTGTTTTAAAAGAAGTATAGTTGATGTACAATATTATATGTTTCAGGTGTACAATATAGTGATTCACAATTTTTAAAGGTTATACACCATTTATAGTTACTGTAACATACTGGCTATATTACCTGTGTTGTACAATATATCCTTGTAGCTTATTTTATACATAAGTTTGTACCTCTAAGTCCCCTACCCCTATATGGCTTCTACCCCCTTCCCTCTCCCCACTGGTAACCACTAGTTTGTTCTCAATATCTGTTAGTCTGCTTCTTTTTTGTTACATTCACTAGTTTGTCGTATGTTTTTAGGTTCCACATATAAGTGATATCATACAGTATTTCTCTTTCTCTGATTTATTTCAATTATCATAATACTCTCCAAGTTCATCCATGTCGTTGCAAATGACAAAATTTTCAGTGTTTTTTAATGGCTGAGTGGTATTCCATTCTGTATATATACCACATCTTGTTTATCCATTCATTTTGTTAAACCTTTTTAAAATCCTAATACTGGTGATTTGTTTTTTCTTTTTTGTTGGATCAACGTAGCTAAGAATTTGTAATTTCTGATCTTGGAAAACAGCTTTTAGGTTCATTAATTTTTTCTATAATTGTCAGATTATTTTTCTTTCCTTCCTAGGTATATTGTTTTTATGGATTTCTAGTCAAGTTGCTTGTGGTAAGAGAAAACAACTCTGTATAGTTTTGTTTCTCTTAAATTTACTGAGGCTTGTTTTATGTCCCAGCATATGACTTATCTTGGTGTACCATGAGCATGAAAAAAATATTCTATAGTTTTGGGATGTAGGTCTCCGTATTCGATAATTAGAGCAAGGTCATTGATAGTGTTGTTCAAACTACTATGTCTTTTCTGAATTTTTCTACTATTAATTTCTGACAGAGGGGTATTAAAATCTTCCACCATGACTGTATTTCTCTCTCTTGATTTCTCTCAATTTTTGCATCATGCATTTGAGGTCATATGCATAGGTGAAGACACGTTTACATTTGTTATGCCTTCCTGATAAAGTTTTGCCTTTATCACTGGGAAATATCTCTCTTGTTATCGTAAATGCTTCATCTTTATGTTTACTTTATCTAGTATTAAAATAGCAACTTGAGGGCTTCCCTGGTGGTGCAGTGGTTGGGAGTCCGCCTGCTGATGCAGGGGACACGGGTTTGTGCCCCGGTCCCGGAGGGTCCCACATGCTGCGGAGCGGCTGGGCTTGTGAGCTATGGCCGCTGAGCCTGTGTGTCCGGGGCCTGTGCTCCGCAACGGGAGAGGCCACAACAGCGAGAGGCCTGCGTACCGCAAAAAAAAAAAAGCAACTTTAGATTTCTTATACTTACTCTTTAAATGGTGCATCTCTTTTACTCCATATTTAATATTCCTATTTTAGAAAACATATAATAGGGACTTGTTTTTTATCCACCGTGTCCATCTTTGCCTTTTAACCTGACAGTTTAGATTATCAACATTTTATGTAATTATTAGCATGGGTGGACTGAGATCTATCATTTTTCTTCGTTTCTGTTTGTCCCCTATGCGTGTTTTTGCTGCTCCTGCTGCAGTTCTTCTTCTTCTCTTCCTGCTTGCTTTTGAATTATTTGAATAATATCAGTATTCTAATTTGTCAATTGGAATTTTGGTGGTATGTCTTTGAATTATTTACTTCATTATTACCCTAGGAAAATTAATGTATATATCTAACTTTTCATGATCTACCTAGAATTAATAATAGTACCAATTCATATAAACCACCAAATTTTTAATATCATATAGGTTCATTTACACCACCATCATTGTTTATAGGTAGTACATTTGCACACAGAAAATCCCCAGTCCAAGTGTTAGAAATTTTGCTTTAAACAGTCATGTGTATTTTAAAGAAAATCTAAGAAGGAATAAAAGTAGTGTTTTCTTGTTACCCATACATTTACCATTTCTGTGCTATCCTTTAAGTCCTAAAGATCCAAGTTTCCCTCGTCCTTCAGAATGAAGTACTTTATTTAGCATATCTTGTAGAGCAGATATGCTTGTAAATACTTCTTTAAGTTCTACTTCAGTTGAGGATACTTTTGCTGCATATGATGTTCTGGATTAACAGGTTTTTTTGTTTTGTTTTGTTTCCTTATAGCACTTTAAAGATATTTTCATTGCATTCTGACATCCATTGTTACTGATGAAAAACCCATGGTCATTCCAATCATTGTTTACCCACTTTTAATGTATCCTCTACCTCTGGCTGCTTCCAAGATATTTACATCTTTGGGTGTTAGCAGTTCTATTACGATCGATCTAGGCTTGGTTTTCTTTTAATTTACCCTGTTTGGGGTTTGCTGAGCTTCCAGGTTGATAAATCTATGTCACGTGTCATATTTGGGTAGGTTTCTGGCTATTCTTTTTTTAAAAATATTTTTCCCTTTTCCTTCTCTATTATCATAACACCAATTACATACACCTTAGACCTTTAGATATTGTCTGCTAGGACCTCGAAGCTCTGTCCACTTCTTTCAGTCCATTTTCTCTTTTTCTCTATTGGTCTTTCATCAAGTTTGTTGATGATTTTCTCTGTCATCTCCATTCACTATTGAGACTATCAAGGAAGATTTTAATTTGGTTGTAAAATAGTTCAGTTCTAAATTTTCCATTGGGTTTTTTTTATAATTTCTATTTCTCTACTGAGATATCCTATCTTTTCATTCATTTTTAGAGTATTTTTCTTGACTTATGGATCACATTTATATTCTATATTAGAAATATATAAATATTTACAATATAAATAAATATATAACATGTTATATTTATAACTTATAACAGCTTCTTTGAGTCTAGGTTTGGCTTCTATGTATTTATTATACCTTAGTATTGGTCACATTTTCCTGGTTCTGTCTTTCCTGAGTAATTTTTTTTTTCTTACATCTTTATTGGAGTATAATTGCTTTACAATGGTGTGTTAGTTTCTGCTTTATAACAAAGTGAATCAGTTATACATATATATATGTCCCCATATCTCTTCCCTCTTGCATCTCCCTCCCTCCCACCCTCCCTATCCCACCCCTCTAGGTGGTCACAAAGCACCGAGCTGATCCCCCTGTGCTATGCGGCTGCTTCCCATTAGCTATCTATTTTCCGTTTGGTAGTGTATATATGTCCATGCCACTCCCTCGCTTTGTCACAGCTTACCCTTCCCCCTCCCCATATCCTCAAGTCCATTCTCTACTAGGTCTGTGTCTTTATTCCTGTCTTACCCCTAGGTTCTTCATGACACTTTTTTTCTTAGATTCCATATATATGTGTTAGCATACGGTATTTGTCTTTCTCTTTCTG